>NC_143448.1:13973750-14294375 GCF_987193195.1 Phasianus colchicus
GGAAGATCCTTAATGTTGACAGCAGGAACTTCATGAAGAGTATTAACTTCATAAACTTTTCACTAATTTGTGCAGAAGTCTTCTACCTATGACAGAAAACATTCTACTTCTTTACTGTGTGTTGAATTAATCTATACAGTATAATTTGGATATTTCCTTAGGTGATAGAAAATTGAGTTATGTTCTAGATTTGTATCAGATTGCTTCTGCCATTTTTGTTTAATCAGGGAATAGTTTTTTATATGGGATCATGGTGGTTTTTAATTGACTTCTTTTCTGCTCTGGTTCACATATGCCTTTTGAAGACCTCCATGGTGTTTCATTTCAGGCTTTGGTACAAAACAAACAATAAATCTGCTGAGTTTCAACCAGTGCAGTGAATTTCATTTTATAATACTGTACTGTCATTCCGTAGTTGTAACACTATAACAGTGGGATGTTCCATAAAATTAAGTACTCTATTATCTATCGGAAAGGAAAGAGCACTGCTTCTCATTTTCCTTTAAAGAGGAAAAAAAACACTATACAAAAAGATAGTACAAATCACATCTTATACTTATTGCAGGAATACCTGTTTGTTCTCCTTTTATTCTAAATAAATCTGTACATTTAAATAGTCCCTAAAAGGCTTTGGCTTTTCTCTTCTATTTAGCATACAAACTTAGCCCTGTGGTGGGCAAATAATCTTTTTCTTATGTGATGAATCTGCAGGCCCTTCACAACAAAAGATCTTCTGAAGCAGCAGGGACAATCCTTTAAGTTGAGAAACAGTATATCAATAAAGGTCAGTGTGACAATGTGATTTATTGAAATACTGTGCTGCTCCTAGCAGTTAGTATTTTATATTATATGATACACGGCAGGTATTTTTATTCGTATTTAGGTTCCCCACTGAAAACTTGTTCAACCTGTTTTATTATTTATTGTTGCCTTTTAGAGATGAAAGAAACCAATTTATTCAGCTTTCATAATGATTCCTAACAGGTACAAAGAAGTTAAGAACTAACAGGAAAAATCAATTGGTTAATAAAATACTTAATTGACTAAATGCTTCTTCCGAGAGGCCTTGAATGCAGACTATGCAGAACCAAAGGAGGTTGGTTTAATTAAAATAGGATCTCACTGCATAAAAGCCTTCTCTGCTGGTAAGGTTTTCAAATTTGAGTTTGCTTGTTCTTGTTTTTTCTTATTTATAGTTTATAAATGCAACATATCCAGGTACCATAATTAGAGATCTCTTCACAATTTTTAGTATCCTTTTTTCTCAGTTTTCCTTTTATGACATATGGCAAAATTAAAATGAAAGCATATCTTAACATAGAATGATCCATCAACGTGTTGAGATCCAAAATACTTTAAAGATAAATGTATCAGTCATTGCTGAACAGAATCTCCCAATTTTGTCTCATTCTGTTGGACTAGCTTGTGTTTTTTCAAATGGGACCGATGGTGCTATTGAATATGAAATTCAGGATTTTGAAAAGTCAAACAGGTGGAAAGCCATTTCTTAATTGCTTCTGAAAGCCTAGCAGATGAACATCAGAAACTGTGTTCAGGCTCAGTAATGCTTGGTGCTGAATGTCTTTCACAAAGATACTCAATGTCTGCAGCTCATTGTAATGTAAAGTAATCATTACTCTACAGGTCTGCCTAAGCATCTGAGCTCCTAGTATGTAAAACTTAATTTGTAAGCATATTTTAAACAGTGGTATTCAAGAGACAGGCACCATTAAAACCTTGAGGCATTCTTAATGATGGTCAGATTTTGTGAACAGACGTTACGCTACAGCTCTGTAATTCAGTCTTCTAATGTCCAAAAAATCTTGCTTTTGCTCTCAGGTCCAATCGGAAGATAAGAGGCATAAGGCCAGGACATACAGTAGTCATAGTACAAGGTCCTTCCCTTGGCTAACCCTGCCCATTTCTACTCACTAGCATCATAGCTTTTGGGTATTCAAACACTTTAATGCTTGTCATCATCAGCACCCCTGTAACCATAGAGTGATTTAGGCTGGGAAAGACCTCTAATACTGTCTAGACCAACTGCTGAACCATGCCCACTTAGCCCTATCCCCCTAAGTGCATGTCTCCACTGTTCTGGTCTCCTCCAAGGAAACTCCACCACTTTTCTGGGCAGCCTTTTCCGATGCATTACCAGTCTTTCTGAGAAGAAATTAGATATACTTTGACAAAAAAAAAAAGGCCGAGACAGTGGAGCCATCTCTTGATCTCTTCATTATACTCCATATCATGGCTGGTGTTCACCATAGTGGCTGATATTCACAACTGCTGAGTGCAATTTATCCTTATAGATATCAACCAAATTACAATACTCAGCCCTTGTAATACTGGCAACAAATTCTTTTTGCCTGAATATTTGAAATTTAATTTCTGCATTATTGTCTCTTAAGTAAAATACCTATTGAGGGCAAATATCTGTTATTCCATCACAAAGACAAAGTCTATTTTTAGCTGCATCGTAGTTCTCTGGCTGGGTTACAAATAACATTTCTCAGCTCCCTGCCCACTCCCCTCCTACACTTAATAAGGTTTCTGTAGTTTGTGTAGTCTGTCAACAAGCTCTATAATTAATTGAAAAAATTTTTGAAATCTTGTGATTTAAAGAAAGCTGGTTTTGCTGATGTAATTTAATGTTTAATTTGCCTGTCTCCCAACAAGTACATTGTGTTGATAAAGGACACAGTATGAGCAGCAAGATGCTCTCATTGACCTTCACTGTTGGCTCACATTGACATTCAGGCAGGAGAGATATTCAAACAGTTGAGGTTAAAAGAAAGGCAACTTTGATTAACAGTGAAGTAATGCATCGAAATTCCAAATTATGTAGGAGACTGTTCAGGTTACTGTTTGTCTTGCTTGTTTTTAATTTTAGATTCAATATCAGTGCAAGATTTTAACTCTCTGGCTACAGTTTTTTATCCATACTATTCTCTAATGCAATTGTGATATAATCCTCAATTTATTAAGAACTAAAAAACATCAATGTGTTATTCAGGATATTACCTTCACTTGCAGTTTAAGATAATATGACAGCTTGGGAATTGCTTCTCTGAGAAGGTATATATTTGCTTCTGCTATAAGGGGCTCTTTCAGTATTGAAAGGTGAAGTAAACACTAGAGTTAGATCATCACCAAAGCTCCTGAGTCAGAGTACTTCGTTTGTACAGCCATAAACAGGGATTTATGCTAAAATGTCAGACTTTGCATTGTAATGGCTGAAGGCTGAGCATACATTTCCTCCTGCTGTGGGAGTGGTAAATGGTGGCAGAGGAGCAGACAGTGCAGCTGGAGAAGTAACTTCTAAAACCATTATAGGACGATTTGTTAGAGCTTGAATGTTTAGCCGTTCAGCTCTGTGATAGCCACCATTGTAGCACCTAATGCTTTTGTGGGTTGCGGTTCTGTAACAATGACAAGAAGTCAATACTAATTTTCATTTTACTGCTCTAAAAAGTGCAGTGAAAAACGGCTGTTAAAAGATTTTCTAAGGAGATCCATTCAAATCTTTCCTTATGAAAATTGAAATCATGACAGGCTCTGTTGGACATGGTGCTTTGTTGCAGTTAAGCTACTCTGGCCCCAAAACTGAAAACAGTACTAAGCCTGAGATGTTAAACAAAAAAATCTTCCTCTTTTCCCAGTGGCTTCATTGTCCATAAAATACACGCACCTACATTTCACCATGTTACTGGACAGATTGCTTCTCCCTTGTAAAATTTAGATCCCAAACAAACAGCTTAAGATTTCATGTTGGATAATTGGACTCTACCTGCATTTTAAACAAAAAATCCCAGTCTTTTTATAAACTGCTTGAGCTGGGAGACACGCAGAGCTTTTGCTGAAAGAAATGCATTAATCCTTTTAAGTTTGATAAAAGGTTCTTTCATACTATACTGTACAGTTTCCTGCTGTGGGACCATATTTGTGTAGAATTTCCATTTGTGGGGAAAGAAAGACACAGACACTTTTTAATGGCATGAAGGAAAGACTGGTAAGGGAAAATAATACAAACTTGAACTTAAAATTGAACACAATTCAGGGGAGGTTTATTACATTAATTGGAGTTAATGGACACAGTCTGTCCCTTTTCTTTGAACTCCCTCAGTGTGCTCCTAGGAGCTGTAGGTGATCACCTTTTCTTTGAGGCTGGCATTGTATCAAGTCCAAAACTGATCTGTGCAAGGATATGCAAGGTCCCATTTTCCCTATTCTGCTGCTGCATTCACTACAGATGTTAATACTCCAGTATCTGATGATGACAGTGTAAGGCATCACAATAATCCACTGCCAAGCAAGTGAAATAAATAACTAGTATCATGTGTTTAAACCCCCCCCCACTGGCCTGGATTTATTTTGGCAGCTCTGATATTTTGTTGTTATGACCAGACTAGCACTGGATGGTGCACTGTAACATAGCATTCAATAGCCTTGTCTTACTGTATCCCACACATCAATTGTGACTAGTGTCAGACCACTTAGGTTGTAGCTGTCCATTGATTGGGTATTATTAGCTTTTTTATTTCTCTGTCTCATTTTATTTAGTACTTTTCACTTTTAACAACCCAGTGGAATAAAAAATTTTGACCTTCCCTTTGAACAAGGGATTGTGTGTAGAGCAGCTGCAGTAAATATGGTACAGATCTTCTGGTACTCCTACCTGGAAACCTTTGTGCTGCATATTGTGCTTGCATCTGAGTCCAAACTCAATCTACTTGATTCTAGTTCCAAAAAACAGCGTACTGAAAACTTTTACAAGTCCGTGTTTTATGCAATTAATTTAGCTAAAACAAACAGTGAACTTGTTATAGCACAACCAGGATGTGAGTTTCCCTCTTCCAATATTCCTTTTGCTTTTGAGTTGTTTAACAGTAGGCAGTACATAATAATGTTCAAGATATACCTGATGAAATGCTGGGAATTCATCCTTCATTATGGACAATGAAGCCAATGAAGGACCTGTCTGATAGTAAGTAAACCAGTAAGTTCTGAGAATGAATTTATTGATGAAATCTGATTTCTTTGAATATTGCAGAAAGCTCAAATGCCTGTTGTTTCCAAGTACTTTGGAATCTGTTCCTTCAACCAAAGTCTAGGAAAATGTTCCCTGACAATACAGAGTTTTTAATTTTATTTTTTATAGAAGTAGTAATTAATTCATGCGAGTTGCTGGATACTATGTAGAAATAGCATTTCAAAAAAAAAAAGTAAATGTTTATATAAGGTTAGTGTTTGAGAAACATGATATTACAGTCTATAATGACAATGCTAAGAGTTTAAAGCTGTAAAGAGCCCTGCAAGTGAATCCTGCGCAGTACACATTTCAGGCTTTCTCGGATATCCTCAGATGATCTCTAAATCAAAGTCTTTATTCCATTATAAGGTAGAATTGCATGGAAAGATTTCCAAGGTGTCTCATCATACATTAAAAACCAGTAAAGCAGGAATATTCATAGAGGCTATTTTATAAACACCTCCAGCTCATCAGAAATCCATGAAATCCACCTAACACAGGCATGCTCTTTTGCTGTTATGAGAAACATCAATTCTCCACAGATATTAATCGTACCAACGTATGTTTTTGGGGTATTAAATTCAGCTCTTAACACCCCCAGTAAATGTAGTCCTTGGAGGTGATATCAACAGACTGCTGGCCTTATCATTTTGATTGCAATGTTCTAGCTAGAGAACATTTTCCCTTTATATATTTTCAGTGACTTTGGCAAAATAAAATTAAAAAATATGCATGAAAAGGTCCATTTTGTCAAAATGTGATCCATCGGGGAACCTGAATGAATTTCCAAAGCAATAAGCTAGCTTGGTATTTAAAGGTTTTTTTTATTATTTAAACCTTCAGGGATATACATTTTTGCACCATTCATTGAACTGCGGGTGCAATTTATTTAATAGGCACACATTTTACCGGGCAACTTATGCCACCAGAAAAGGATTTCAAGCCTCAGCCAAGTGGAAAATATATCCCAAGGTATGTGTGTTGCCTAGTAAAACTAGGAGATTTAAATAGTGAAGATACAAGCTGACTGTGAAAGCACCTTCCGCTAATATAAAACTATGCAGTTCTAAAATGATGCTGACAACCCCCACAAACCCTTAAATAGCCATTTCCAAGCTGGCAGATCTAAATTGCAGGAAAACAAAGTAATCACTCAAGGAATTCTTTACAAATTTAAACAGTTCCTTGTTGTTACTTTGTGTGCTGGAGCTTCACAAACAATAATTCAGTCTCAGAAACCATTTTCCTATTTGATTTTGTATCAAATACTTTTCCTGTAAAATAAAATACTCTGTCAGTAATAAAAATAAAATTTTGATAGATAATGCTAAGTACAAACAAGAAACTTACATTTTGAAAAGCTAGCTTAAGGAATAAAATGTGCTAGCATTTATCTTATTTATATGTAAAATGAGAAATTCTTTGTTCTTGTATCACTTCTGGCTCCACTGTCACTGTCTGAATGGCACCTTCACTGGGATGGATTCGTGCAAAAGACCAGGTCAAGCTTAGTGCACTCTGTGAGACATGGATGTGCTTACAGAGGGCAAGGGTTTGTGTTGCCTCTCCACAAATGACGGCAGAGAGTGCCTCTTCAAAATGGAAGGGGTTTCTCCTGAGTGAGACAACCCTTGCAGAAGCTAATTCAACCTCTTATGGCAGTTTTTCAGATAGCACTTAACTGTGATACATATCTGCAAGAAAAGCAATGCTTATCAGCATTGTAATCCATGATAAGAATTAGAATTTTGTAGGACAGCATGCACAGCAATAAGTTAGACTGCAGTATATGCAAACTAAAGCTTACAAAACCTAAACTCTTTAGATGCTCTTCTGATGAGGAGGCTCAACCCTGGCATAAAGTGCATTGTGATTACTGTCTGGGTCTGAAAGTAGAAGCCATCCCTATACGAAATATCATTGTTTCTTGCACCTCAGCAATGGCATTTTCTTGGCAAAGTCACTCAGTATATTACCAGTCCTAAAGCTGGAGTGTTACTGCTGCACCCACACAACCAAAGACCCGCTGGTGTCTTCATTCAGACTGGGATTTCACTCCTTGTGTGAAGATGATAAGCTATTACTCAAGTATTACACAGTCTTTCTTAATGTCTACATACTTTAACGTTCCCAGTAAAGGGTATATTCAGGATTAACTTAATGCATGCAAGTGTATTAGGGGTATTGTAGCATATTGAAAAGCCTCAAATATTTACGTTGGTAGCTGACTGGACCGGCTGTATGAATAACTGAAATAAAACTGGTTGAAACATTGAACAGGGATCAGCTGTGCTGGATCTCTACCAGGGTTACGCTTTCTAGGGCAATAAGCAGGAAACAAAGAGAAAGTGTCATACCTGAAAATACATCTTGAGAAAATGTAAGAGTTGCTGCAATCAATGCCTTGCAGGAACTGGCTCTACTACCTTGTAATGGTTAAAAGTGCATGATCTGGACTTGAACAGCTATGTGAAAATAATTATGAATAAAGTAAAATATATTCTAGCTTCTGGAAGTTGTGCTTTGTGGAGCCTTGTGAATAATGAGAATCCAGTTGCGTCTGACAAAGAAAGAATCATGTATGCACTCTTTAACGTAATTTACTGACACCTAACTTAACCTGGACTTCAAAGTGCCAGATAAATAACCAGGCACGTGACATAATTTGGTAACTTTGAGCTAATGTTTCAGGAAACTACGTATTCACTTCTTGTAGTAAGAAAAGGACGAAGTGTTCTGGAAGCTCCATTATTCTTAAGCCTTGTGTGAGGCTGGGCATCTACCCAGTTTAACTGCAAAGCTAATAACGGTAATATCATGATGACTCTCTCCATTTTAATAATCTCTTGCATTCCTGGCTGCTTTCAAAATGTTATTTGTCAGAAGTTTCACCTTGCCAAAAAAGATGAAAAAGAGGGAAGAGGAAGTGGTGGAGGCATTTTATGGTACTGCCTTCAGCCCTTTATTGTTGAAAGGATTCTTCTTGCAGTTTATGTCTGTTGGAGTTAGAAGTATGTTTTAATTCTGCCCTTGAGATGCGGTGCAAGTACTGATGATAGCAAATATTCATATCTGGCAAACATTTCAATGAATTGAGGGACTGGCAATTTATTAAAGCTAATTTTCAAAGTCACATCCAAATCTCTACCCATTCATTCAACAAAATATGTAGTAGTTTACGATAAGCACTGATACAAAAAGCCTTTTAGTCTTATTGCTCTTTTCACTAGGGGGACACCATAATGAAATAAATGGATTTTTAAAGATGAGCATTACAAACAGTACGGTGGTATTGGTGGAGTAGCCTAAAAATAAATGTTTTATTGGTTGGCAAATCACTGTTCTGCCGAAGATTAACGGTTAAGGGACAGTTTAATAAATGAATAATGCTGACTAACTGCATCTCCTGGTCTCTTTGGAATAGCTTTCTAATGTGCTAGGACAAGATTTTGTAATGGGGTTCAAGACAATGCTGTCTCTATATCTGGAATTTAGCCGGTCTGTACTGAAGATGATTCTGTAGGTATATGAGCTGTTTGTATTTGGGTGACCTAAGCAGCAATACAGAGCTCAGGACAAGAAAATTGTTCAAAGTATGTATCTAGATCCTCACAAAGGTTTCAGAATCCAGGCTGAATTCAGAGCTTCTATTGCTAAACTATGATTGACCCTCAGACTCCAGAGTTTAAAATTGTCTCGGGTATATATATTACATTACAGTACATTTCACTCTCAGTTATAATACAGGAATGACTGTCAAACATTAGAGAAGCTAAATGCTTGGAAGGTTTTTTCAGTGGAGATCATGTGCTGGAAAGAAAATTGTTTTATTGCTGCATTGCTTTACTGGAAGGGCCAGTAGTTAAAAATCTGTCATCAGTTTGGAAGGGACAGGAATGAGAGAATTTAGTTCTCCATTTGATGCTTGAAGAGCCATTTTAAATCTTTTTTTTGACAATGATGCTTGTAGAAACGCATGTAGATGATAGTAACAGTGATGATAAAATGGCGTGAGAATAGTTTCTCTTATGTCGTGATACATTTTTATATAAATCGAGATACAACTTGACATGATCAATTTGGCTATCTCTATTCAAAGCCAAGTATGGCATTGAAAAAATGAGATGCTGAAAATGTGTAATGAAAAATAAAACAGTAACTTCTGATAAGTATATGATTTCTCACCCATGATGGCAAACCTGAGTTTATAAACTTTTCTCCTGCAGCTGAGGAATAAGGGCTCCGACTAATAGTATCAGAAGTTGAGTCCAATTGTTCCTTCAGAATCACTGGAACTGATGAAACTGCTTCATTTTTAACTCATCTGCAGAATTACTTTTTGGAAAGCCACAACCTGAACGTTACCATCTTAAGCCACTCATCTCCATTATAAAACCTCCTAGTTAAACAGCAGGCAGTCATCAATATAACCATTGTGTGTATATTTCTATTGACACTCTACAGGGTTTTTTTCAGGAAGTGGATTTAAACTAAGTGTATATTGTCATGGTTGTTGTTGCCTTTTTTGGCTTTTGGGAGATGTGGTAGCGGCTCATTTCATATGAGAACAAAAGAACCATCTCCTTAGTCTCTTGTCTCTTACCTTTCAAAAGGGCTACAAGTACTTACCTCTTTTTTTCTTTTTAAGCAGACCTTCTTGCTGGTGATTTAATTACCATCTCACTGAACTCTCCTTGGTGCATCTCTTGAACTTACAGTGCATCACATGAGGTAACTTAAAGTGTCACCTGAATGATTGTGAGGCTGTATTGTGTGACATTTGAAATTGAGAAGGTTGAAGATGCATGGCTGATTTTTTTTTCTTTTCCTTTGGAAAAAGAAACAAAAAATCAATTTACAAGAAACAAATATTTTCTTGCACAGTGAGGACACATCTGGCTTTAATATGGGCAGCTGGCCAGACAGCAGCTACTAGCTGAGATTTATAGCTGCACTTTAATTTCCTCGAGTAGCATGCACACAGATTTTCTTGTATGAGCACAGATTCTGTTCCTGTGGGGAACTATGGTTTAGTTAATTGGGCATGACTTTTGGAGGCAGGAGAGCTGGTCTTAGTTCTGATTCTGAGACTTAACTATCTCTTTGGGAAAGGAGCTTTGTTTTTGTGTGTCTAAATTGGAGGTAGTAATATCAATGTTCATTATCTATACTTGAGCAGTTAAAGTATTACTGTCAAATAGCCATATCCAGTAATTACAATGTAGATGCAGATTTCTCTGAATATAGCTAATTGTTATACTAGTGTCAGGCTGTGATTCTTCTCTTTTACATTCATGGGCTCTGTCATTTTCTAGCTGTATTTGGAGGTTCTGACTCAGCTTCTGTTAAACTCCATTTTCAAGTAGATTCATACAGTAAACCTTGTAATACTTTGAAAGCAATCTGGTCTTGACTGGGATTTGGACAGCGAGGCAGATGTGTTTTCTACTAGGGTGGAGTGTACTGTTATGGCTGTACTTGTGGTGCACAGGAGCAGCACTGGAAAGTGTTGCTTTCTCAAACAGTGAAACAGTTGTGGTACTACAAAGAAACACTGTAGGGGCTCTATTGTCTGCTTCACTGCAGAGATTAATGTGTTCAAATGCTGCTAGGTTTTTTTTTTTTTTATGGCTAGATGCAAAAAAACAAAAAGGCATCATTAGAGTAGAAATAAATATTCAGAGGGAATTTGACTTCAAAGAAAGCATTTGAATAGTTAACAATTTTTATGCCAGAATAATGAATGTAAAATGATGATAGGAGGAAAAATTCTATCCCCCTTGTGGCTAATGTTTTTAAGAAGATTCTGTTTGTTTAAATCCTATTTTATTTTCCTCTGTGTCTTATGAATGAGATTTTGGTATAGGTCACACACAGTGAATTGTACTTAGAGCTTGAGAAACAAGAAAATCAAAGACATAATAATTTATTAGACTGTTTTAGTAACATATCTCATTTGACTGTGTGCTCTTCTTGTGTTCAGCATTGTTTTGAGAGTAGTCTGTATTTTGGAAAGGACTCACTATCTTCTTCAGTATTATGTTCTGCCCACTTAATACACTGGATTTCTTTACAGTGGAAAAAAAATTTCTGTTGACTGTAGTATGTAAACTGTCCTCTTAAGGAATTATGACTTTGAGTACCAGGTATGTTCACTTTAATCCTTACTTTGCTGTGAAGAAAAAGCGGCTCAAAGTTTCAACTTTGCAAAGCTATTTCACATTTGAAATGACGATACATGGCTTAACTGGCAATGCTTTGCCACTGGTTGTGTATCAGTCACCCTCTGGTCTCTGCTAGAAGAATGCAATAACGAGCAGTTGTACAAGATGGCTCTGAGTATCTCTAGTAGTATTTGCCTAGAGACAATCAGAACTGGCTAATTGATTCGCCTGCTTTGATGTCATTCGAAAACATGCTGTTTGTTAATTAGGCCTAGTTAAACGTTTTCATCAAGATGTATTTTTCTCTAACAGGAATTTTGATTTTCTCTTTTCGATATCTTTCTGAAAGCTGCCCGCCTTCCGTGTAAGACAAATTGTCACGTAACTACACGCTTGGTGCTGAAGGCACTACCAAGTTATCCATTGCCAAAATTAATATAGCTGTTACACTGACTAATTGACTCAATCACAAATGTTCTTTGCAGAGATTTAGCATGTTTCTGCATGATTCAAACCTTCCTCCACTGTACATTGCAAGAGGTTGTTATACGCAACAGCTTCTGTTGGTTTAAAATCTACCTTTCTGGGAATGTAATCCAGTATTTTCATAATAAGTGTCATAATTTCCTAAACTCGCATGCTTTATTGAAAAAGAAGTTGAAGTGGAATAAATGACATTGTCAACTCCTCAATTCTTAAGTAAGTTTAATGCTCACTACCGCCATTGGTATTCAATATCACTAGATATTTTACCTTGAATAATTACTGATGGCCATTGATTTTGTCTTTGCTCTTCACTGCACACCAAAATTAATGTGAAAGTCAGAGTCAGATGAGTCCCCATGGTATCCTCCTCTCTGCTGAGTACATTTCAGATACTGAAGAACCAGCAACCAGCTCATGGTATCTTGTATTGCAACAATTAATGGGTATGAATAGCTCTCACAGGGGTATTCAGGTTACCTTTGTATCAACGTTAGAGGTTATACTCCTGAAATAGATGGAGGGGTTAATGTATGGTACTTTAATGAACAGATTTATTCTCATCTTTAACTTCATTTAAATCCTATACTCCTATCTTCCTTTCTGTGGATGATTCTGAGTTACTTGTAAAGTGTTAACAAACTGCTCACTCTGAAGTTTAGGGTCTAAAAAAGTGTTATGTACTATGTTTTTCTGATATTAACAATGGTGTTTGGCAATGCACTACCTCCTCTATTTTTTTTCCTCTTGAGTCTACAATGTTAGGTGCTTGTAGACTTCATTTAGGTCATAATCACATCATACAGTACAAAATCCATGGTGGCTGTGAGGCCAAGGTTAGCCATGTGAATACTGCAGCTAAAGACATTATGAAAAATAAATGTGTAACTGAAAAAAGCATTTGTTTAACAGCTTTAAAGTGTAGGTTGTGGTATAGATGTATGCTATGGGACAAATTTCTGCTTTCCTTCTCTACTGTAGAGGTGGATGGATTGGAATTATATCAACTGCAAGAGGTTTCCTGAGAGCAGACCAAAATGCCTTAGGGGAATCAAAGAGCAGCAATCCTTTGCAGCTGCTTTGTAAAGAGCACCTGTTGTCAGATGCTAATAAATATTCAGGGATAGGTACAAAGGGGTGCATGTGTGCAAAGCAGCTACTCTGTCTCATGTCTACCCAGATTCTCTAGGGAGAACTAAAAGTAGACAGGCTGCTTAGAACTGATTCTCGGTATTGCCAGCTACAGCAGGTCAAAAATTATAAATCAGCTCCCCAAAGACTGTGAGATTTAGAAAGAAGAAAGAGAGAATGTTTTTAGATTTTTGTTCTCCTTCACTTTGTCAGCATATCAAAGTATGTGGTAATTTCAACCTGAACAATTGATTTTTAGGGCATACCAAAGTGCATACAAAAAGACATTTCAGAAACAGCTAAGCTTTCTGACTTCACAGTCCTCACACCAAAACCTAGACTAGGAAGAGAAGTTGCTTGGGCCAGGAAAGAAAACAAAAGAAAGAAAACAAAACAAAGGAAAACAAGTAGAGAAGAAAAGATATGGGGTTCAGTACTGCAGCTCTTGCAGTAGGTAGTCTCTGATTCTGCTCTTCCTGGCTTCATGGTGCTCAGAAATTTTCTTTGCTTCTATCAAAGGAGCAGTCCTTACACAAAAGCAATGGCTCAGGATGGAGCAAAGACTCTTGCAAGGACTTTTGTCCAGCACAGGAGGCAGCCTTCGTTGTGAGCAAGAAGCCTCTTTTGCAGGAAAAATTCAATTCAGTAAAAGAACCCAGAGATGTTTTCAGTTCAGGCACATTTTTGTAGCCTTGATTAAAAAATTTATTGAAATCCTGGTCCTAGGAGATTAGTGCACTTCAGTGTGAGATTATCAAGACGTGCTCCAGCAGAAAACATCCTGCCTGCAGGAAGTACAGTGAGCATTAAAAAGAATGCATGGGATATAAACTGTTTTCAAACTTGACTTGTTCTTGAAAACCCCCTACTAATATTAGGAGACAGGATATTTCTGTCACTGAGCTCTGCCTTCTGCCTGCACAGAGGAGGGAGAGCTCAGCATAGCACCATGCCCAGCTTTCAAAGTTTCATTGATTCTTTCTTTCTTTTTTTTTTTTTTTTGTAACTTTTCAAACTTCCCTACAAGTAAATGATTGGAAAGTTAGTGATATGTGCAAAGAACATTTTTTCAATTAGTGATGCCCATTAGCCAAATGAGTATGAAGGGCTGCTATTTTTCCCCCTGAATTAGCAGGTACACATATGGAATTTGGGTTATAAATCATTACTTAATAATTTACTAGAAAATAAATATGACATAAAAGATAATTAGAGATTTGTACCACTTGCCTTCACCTTAATTATGAATGAGGGATATTTGGCATTGTCTGCAGGACTGTTAAATTTTGTTATATTGAGATGGGTCTGGAAAAGCAAGATACAGCAAAGCCATTTTATGAAAGAATATAGCTTCTGGCAGAGTGGTCTTAGTACATCATTGCAGGAGAGGTATCCAACAGTTATGATCTTAAAATCTAAATGCATTGTGCTGGAACAAGAATGGGAACAGGTTTGTTTTGCTATTTCAGTAATGACCTATTGCCTGGCTCACAGAAACACATATGCCAGCCAATTTCATTGGAACAAAATTAATATTATATCTCCATGCTGTAATAATAGTTAACTTTGGCAGAGCAGAAACAGTTGGATATGCTTTCCTGCTCTAGGATTTGCTGGAGATACCTGAAGATGTGGTGTGTACTAATCATTTAAATTCACAATGGGTTTGAATAGAGAGTCATATCATTAAAACACACGCACGCACACGCACGCGCACGCACGCGCACGCGCACGCACGCGCACGCACGCGCACGCACGCACGAAACAATTTTTTTCCTTGCCTAAGCTTTGCTAACTTTAAAACAAGGGACAGACTTTCAGTTCTGTTCTTCTTAGTGCTATTAAGCAGCCAGATAAAAATTATCCTTGCATATACAAATACATCCTTGCTGTATGAAAGCATTAGAGTTATCATTACACTTTCTCTATTGTTGATCACTACTCCTTCCAGAGGAAGGGTTACACAGGGTACATATCAGCAAACTCTACGAGCTTGTTGTGCCCCAACAAGCTCTGGTGATGGAATGACTTCTTTGTTGACTTATTGATGGAAGAAATTAGAGCAGCCTTCATCCTAAATTATCTTTCAAAACCCAAGCAATCCTATCTCCTCCAATGTTTGGTGACTATAAAGAATACAGGTGCCAGGAGTCTGTCTGTGTGGTAGTAGGATCTCCAGCTGTGCTGGTCCACTTTATATAAACTAATATAGATATGCTGTATACTTACAGTCCAAAATTGGACATAATGCATTATCTAGAATGGACAGAAAAAAGACTTTGATTCATCTGTGGTGGTCTCAATAGCTAATATGCATGAAACATAGAAAAATACACTCTTTCTATATGGGTCTTTGTTCACTAATATCCTGCCTGCTTTCCTTAGTCTGGGAGACTCAATAGTCAGCACTGCTCCTTCAGCTTTGCACATTTATGACTACACTCCTCCAGCTGAACAGTTCTTGATAAACATAGCCAACTTCAGAAAAGTGTCAATCATTTTCGATGTTGTCTTCAGTGTAGCGTCAGAACTTTGAAGTGAACTGGGAGACACTGGGAGATGTGAAGAAGTGGTATGCTGGGCTACCTTTCACTCTTACTACAGTAGAAATAGGCCACTGAGCTCTGATTTATCTGCGGTTTTCCAAAGAACTTTGGATTAAACTCTGACAGGCTGTTTTAGTGTGTATTTGTCTGGAACAAAGACAAGCCTGGCCATCATCTGAAAAGACTCAGAAGAGCCTTTCTGCTGGCTGAGGATGAAGAATTTTCTTCTCTGATTTGGACACTGTGAAGGTGGTTTGCTTCCCAGCATGAACCAGGATCAGTCACTGCTATAATGGCATCGTGCTGGATAGAGAATGGTGTTACTGTGTACAAGTTCTTGTTCTTGAAATTGCATTATTTCCATCTGTCTTTCATTTAGTTTTTCCAGATGTTTTTAATTTTATTTATTAGTTGAATTGATTTCTAGTCTTTGTTCTGACAGAAAAGTCAGACCTGGATAAGAAAACAATGAAAAATGCAAGAAAACAAAAAACACAAGTGGAATGTCAGTCACATTCTGGCAGTTGCTAGAGTATCCCTTCATGGTTATACAAAGGTGTCAAATAAGAGTAGTGGCAGGATTGAGCCATGGCAGTTCTGCCTGTCAGGGCAGATAGTGTTCTTAGAAGTGATAGAAATGATAGATGATCTGCTTATCATGCAATCTGATATAACAGGGACAGTGAATAATCCCTAGGTTTTGCCATTAATTGAAGAAATAGCTTCCTGTATTTATGAATGCTGTTACCCATCAAAACACAAGTGAGTATTTTACTATTGAGAAACAATAAACCATAAGCCCAACTTTTATTGTAAGAGGTGGATGTGCTTAAAAAAAAAAAAAAAAATTGAGACACAATTGTCTGCTAAGGCAAACAATAGTAACATTGACAAGCAACAGACAGTAAAGCTCCAGCTGTTTTCATTATAGCTAAAAAAAAATAATACTTATATATTTCTCAGTGAGTGAACTTGCAAGTATTTTGTATAATAGATGAGAAACAGGAATACTAGAAGGCTACAAGGAACTCATCTCCTGACAGGTTACAGGTCTCAATTTAGGCAAGATACTTAAGCATGCAGACTAATTTTAAGTATGCTAGTAGTCCCACTTTTTTCTCAAATCCAACTAGATTTATGATCGTTTTGAAGTTTTTTCTCTCATTGCAAGTGAAATATCAGAGTGATAAAAGTATATCTTTTTGAAAGAGACCTAGACAAACATAGGCTTTTTGAGATGTAGATTGAATGTATGATCTTGTTTCTTCCACTTGCAGCCCCCTAGTTCCCAGAAGATATTGCTGGTTCATAGGAGTTCTTAAAAATCTGCTTTTGGGTTTTCCCTGTGTTGTGTGGCTATCACTGAGGCACAGGAAGATTTCAGATCTTTGTCCTTTTCCTTTAGGAGATCAAACAACTGCTATGTAAACAGAGGCTGTTCTGTTCTAACTACTTTGTTGCTCTGACTTCTTGGCATTGATTTCCACAAAACAAGAACTGAAAAACCCTGTGTATTTGTGCATCTGCAGTCAGCATTAATTTACTGCAATTGTGTGTGTGTGCATGTGTAAGTGCATATAAATTTGTCAGTAAATAATTGGAAAAGATAGCGTAAAAGTATTAATGGATTTCAAGGGACATTCTGAAAACCTTGCTGGCTAACTCACTGTCTTTAATCTTAACTCTTAAGTGTTTGATTTTAATTTTTTTTTTATGATGATGATGTAAGGAAACAGAACTCTTGAAATTTATCCTCCTTTAAGAGTATAACAGGAAAAGCTTACCAGGAGGTTATACCATTGTCAGCAGCATTCAGGAAGTAACATCTTGATTTCTCTGAAGCATAGCATTGCAAAGCAGCCTATTCATGTGCATCTTGGCTGTGTGTACACATGCTGGTCATGTGTCCACTCTGGAACAGCCTTTTTCATGGCTTCAGCTATGCAAGCTAACTCCAGACAGCTTCAGCACTTCCAGCTAAGTCCTCACATCTATGGTCTGTAGTGCTTCTGCCAGGCATTAGAGCAGATCATTTGCCATACGGTTACGTTACTTTGCCCTTGATCCAGTCCTTTCTGTTCACTGGTGCCTGCCAGTGCTTCTGAATAGAACAAAGGGTGAAAAGTAAAAGCAAAGGCAAGGACATAAAACTAAGTTAGAGAAAATAAGGCTCATTAGGACTTCATGTGTCTCAAATTTTATTCAAAAGAAGAAGATATCTATTTAAAGTTCAGGTTTTTGTCCTCTGGTCTCAATTTTGCCTTCGAGATCCCATAGGAGATTTAAGCACATCCTGCTAGCAAGGCACTGTGCAATGTGGATTGAACTCAAGTATGAAATAGTCAAGGTGAGAAATACATCCCACCCCGCATCTCAGCATATCAATAATTGATAAATATTTAACATGACTTTTCCAAAGCAGGCAATTTACCTTGCAGCAAAAGCAGAAATGGCTTCTTACTTTTGTACTCTTCCTGCTCACCCATAGGAATAGATAATCTGTGCTTTTTGGTTGTCTGCATGAAGAGCTCTGGCAGCTTATGTGCGGGTCAGTATAGGTGTGATTGTACAGCTCTTGTTTGCCTTGGTGTATGAGCCCTTATTTTCAATTTTAATGTCTGTACATGCATTTTGCTTGTGTTTGCTATGTACCAACTTTGCACACATACACCTAGCTTTGGATATATGTCTCTGAACATACATTAGTAAACATTCTAGGAGCATTCAGCATGAAAGGTTTTCCTTGGAGGAAGGCATGTGCTCACTGATAGGGTAAGAGACACTTGGATGTGTGAGCTGTGTCTCACAGTGATGAGCCAGGTTGCAATTCCCTTACTGCTACTGCTAAGCAATTACTTGTGTGAATAACACTATTGTCTAAGGGTCCGAACATACTGACATTACATCTCTGAATATGGCATGCACCACCTGTGGGCTTCCTCTGTGGCTTCACAGATTCATGTCCTTTCTGCATTCTCAATATGCCAGAAGGCTTTTTTAGTACCTCTAGATACATTCATTAACACCATCATCCAGGTGGTCCTGGTCTGCCTTACCATCTTGGACTCTTTTCACTGTGCCTGTTTCTCCTGGAAAGTGTGATAGCAGTCTTTGTCATTCCAGCCTTGCAACTTCCATATTTCTTCATTTCCCCTAATCTTCAATTTATCCTGAATTTGTATCTCCTTCCCTTGCATGACATGACTTGTGCATCTCCTCTTTACCCTTGCTGCCAGTTTGCTTCTCGTTATACAAGGTATATAAAGTAATGGACTTTAAAAAAAAAAAAAAAATCTCTAAAATCAGCATGGTGTTCTGGAAAGAGCTAGACGTATTGTTCAGCATTCTCTATAAATCATTTCTTCCTTTATTTCTTCTATTTTGCTTTCCTGCTGTTTTTTCTTTTCTTTGCTGTTTCTTTCTTCCTTTTTTCCTTTGTGTCCTCTGTCTTTGTTATTATATTTCATATTGTATGATCCCCACTGTTTCTGACATAAAATAATAACATGGGACATTAGTTGGTGTGGCAGACAGCCTTCGATTTCTCTTTCAGCAAACTAATACCTTGTGTTCCTGACAGTAACCTACAGAAGCAGCTGGAGTATATGTTCTTAACAGGCAGAGCATATGTTCATGTGTGTAATGACCAGCCTTCCTTTTTATATTCCCTTCAGCACTGTGCATTTGCAACAAGTAATAAAAGAAGGATGGGAAAACCCATTCTATATGATTTGAAGTTCTGAAACACAAAAGTAGTAACTATTTGATTTGCCATCAGTAAGAAAAGGCTGCCAAAAAAGACCAGGGCAGAAAACAATATATGCAATGATTTTTCCATTTCTGCTTTGCTAAAAAGGATGCACAGTTACTGCTTAGTCTTAGCTTATGATCTCTTGCCAGTACCAGCTGATTTTCTGAAATGGAGGATAAGAGATGCTGACAGCTGTGCCCTGTACAGAAACTGCCAAAGTGCAGCACAATCTTGTCAGGCTGCCATGTGGCTTTAGGCCAGGCAAGATACTGATGACACATATAATGAGATACTAAAAGAACTAGCATGTATCATAGATTCTAAGGAGAACTGGCAGAGCATAGGGATGGCCTTATGTTCCTAAACACCGTATAGTGTAGTACTAGAAGGCTAGATCTTTATTATAACTACATTTCTGGATCTGAAAGGGAGAAGAGCGTGAAATGTAGTACCCCAGGTAAAATGAAAGGAACAGTGAGTTACACAAGTGTGATCATGATGCAGTGACACCTGGCTATGATTTCTGAGTAGGGAAAATTGGCTGTGGAAAAGACAAGCTGTGGAGGGAACAAAGTGAAAGGTACAGGGACATGACAAAACAGCAGAAGCATAGACTCAAGGCACAGGAGTTAAAGAAAGGGGAAAACAGAAATTGCTGTGCTGAAGTAGATCTTGCCATCTAACTTAAATAACAAGTGCTATAAGAATGTAGCAGAGTGTGTTTGGCCCATAAGGAGGAATGAAAATCTTGCAAATGCTAACTGTGTCCTCCTTAGTGGTATCATTTATTTTAAAAAGAAAGCTCAATTTTCTGTTCATATTCAATCTACATTGAGCCAACTATATTTGCAGTTAGCCAACATTAACTTGGAATCCTATACTGTACCCAAAAGGAAAGAAGGGCTTTAACTGCTACTACCCTTGTTTTGTTGATAGTTAGCGCACACACACACACACCCCACATCTCATTCTGAAATGTCTCAGAATCCTTACATACTGACATATGCCACCAAAAGACAACATGCTTCATTTTATACCCTGGCTGTTTGGGTCTTTACTCTTAGGATTCTCCTGCAATATGCTTCCCTGGAGTGTTTTAATTTCTGTCTCTTCAAGTCTGGATTCCTGCCTAGTTCCAGAAATTTATCTCTGAAACTTTACCATCTCCTGAGAGACCTACAAGAATTGTACATGTACTACCAATGTTGTAACCCCTGTGGTACAAGAGACTGAATTGGCTGTACTACAGCTCCTAGAAGAAGGGAAAAAATGGAAACCCTAGCTATATTCTCATTGGCAGGGGACCAGAAGTCTTGGCAATGCTACTTAGTCCAATGGGAAATTCTAATGAAGGGAGCTCTCATCTATTATAACTGAGTTTTTTGAACTGGAAAGAGGTTTAAATACCACGGATTTCCTTCTGCTTTGAGAAGTTTGGTGTGTATTCCTCATAGCCACCTTGCACATATGCCAAAAAATTACAAAGTAATCCAATCTCATGTCTCACGTAATGTTTCTATTTCCCTGCATCTGGCAGGAGGAAACGGATCTAGAAAGCATGCTAGATTTTCTGTTCTGTATAGAACCCAGCTTTCAGCAGATCTAGAAGTTTATTGCCAGAATAGATGTTTCTTTCTTTAATGATGTATAGATGCCACCTGCTCCTTCTATTATAATGCTACTTTGCTTGTCATGACTCAATTCAGATTTGATCTTGTTTATGGATAAGCATTCCCATTACAAGCCCTTTGCTCCCCTACTTTTACTTCTTGGGCTAGATATCTTCAATAAACTTTGACTGAACTACTGAAGATGCCATATTTGTAATGAATGTGAACAAAGACTTCTTTCCTTTCTGCATAATCTTCCTTTCATTCTAAATAGGACTTGCATGATTTTCATTCTGTCAGTGGAGCATGTTTTCCTATTTCTCTGTTGGTGCCATCACCAATAAATTGGGATATTTACATCAATAGGCTTATTACCTCTACTATATTATGCTTGTGCTACAGCCTTTTCTGTACAAGTGAATACATATCCTAAGATGGCCCTTACCATACATGAGCTGTGGAATCTTCCATTTAATTTCCTTTTGGACTCATGCCTTGCTTCAGTAGATTCCTTGAGGCAGCTAGTACTGATTAAAGGAATAAAATTTAAGACTCGATGGAGAAATATTGTGAGGCTTAGAGCTCCTATTCTGCATGGAACAAAAGAGCCCAAATAGGACCTGTCTTGTTTTAAGTTTCCTACATACATTTTTTTCAGGATGCCTGAATTTACCTCCTCATTCAGCAACGTTTTTAACTTGATCATTTTCTGCACAGTTATGGAAACAGTTAATGCATTTAATATTAATCATCCAGTCTAAAGGGTGTTGTTTTCCAGAAGAGTGAAGAACAGAGGTGATAGATGAAGAAGATAAGCAGCAGGAGATGATGGTTGGGCTTAGCACTGTGTGAAATACACACATCTGGCCACTGACTGAACTGCTGCAGCAATTCAGCAGAAATCTTTTGTTGTGATATTAATCTATCTTTCATATAAAGCTATGAAAAGAAACATTAGAGGAACTACCCTGTATGTCTAAATTGGATGTCAAGCAAAATACAGATGCTTAAGATCGGAAAAATATTTGCTGGTAGAGGTTGTTTGTTCCAGCCTCCTGCTTGGCGCAGGGCTGCTGCTAATACTAGGACAGGACAGCTGTGGGATTTCATGGCCAAATGGTAAAGCCTCAACAGATGATAACTTTCTGGATAACTTTCTGGATAACTTGTTCCAAAGCTGCAGTACACTTAAAGTGAGGAAATTTCTATGAATCTCCAGATGGATCCTCCTGCGCTGCAATTTGTGGCTGTTATCCCTTGTTTTATCATCTAACACTAGTAATGGGTTTCTGTCTATTGTCTCTGTAATTTCCTTGTAGATCATTGAAGGCTACTATTTTAGATTGCCTTTTAGTCTCTTCCTCACCAGGCTAAACAAGCCCAGGTATCTGAGTCTCTTGTTATAGACCATATTTCTGAGCTAATTTTAGTAGTGTTGTGTGTAATGTCCTCCAGTTTTTCAGCCTCCTTCCTGACCTGGGCAGCCTTTTAGAATTCATTCTTCCAAAACTGGACGCTGTTCCAGGAGTGACCTTCTCAGTGCCGGATAGAAAGGAATAACTTCCTCTGTTCTGCTGGCCATCCTGGCATGTACTTCTTATCTGTAGTGGGAGCACACTGCTGGTTTACATTGCACAGACTGGCATTGTAACCCCAGTCCTTGTGACAACTAGCTCTTCATCAGCTAGTTGTTTCCCAGCCTCTGATGGTGTAGGTGCAAAATTGGGTGATTCCCCAGTGCAGAATTTCACATTTTCTGAATGTTGTGAGGATTCTGCTGGCCTTATCCTCAGTTTTCTTAAGGTCCTGAATGTAAACTCTGATGTTTCACATGCCAGTCACCCAACTCTTCCATCTTAGTACCATCCAAAACTGATTATTTATCCAGTTCATATCTAAATATAGGAAAATTAAAAATAAATAGCCCTCTAGAATAACAGAATATGACAGTACAGTTTTCAGAGAATCCCAGCTTTTGTCTTGTCTTCTTTCCATATGAACTAACACTTGATAATTAATACACATATGACTTGCTATTGCGAACATTCCTTAAGTTTAAGCAACTAAAATAAATGAAGTTTATTTTTTGTTTCTCTTTTCTCTTCTGAAATACAAATTCTGACCTTGTATTTCTGTTCTGGATTTCACCTTTTGGTGAAAATTTGTCATTTCTGGGCAAAGTTTTTTTCACTGTCATGCTCAATTCTCTGTCTGAGAATTAGAAATTTCCCAAAAAAGAATAGTAAAATAAACTTTGGCTGGATTGACAGACTGCATGCTAAAGGCAACAAAGACAAAACCTAAATCAGATCAGATTACAAGAGCTTTTCACTGACTTCTGTAATGTTTGGGGTTTGCATTTGGGAGTGGAAGCAGGTCAGGTTTTATGGAATGCAGTGTGTATCCAGCTGAAACAAAACTGACCTTTTATCCCCAGCACTAATAAACCTTATATTTAAAATAATATCTTTAATTCCTGTTGCCTCATGCTAGAAGCTTGCTAACAAACTTGAGAGACTTTGAGAATGGGTAATAGAAGCTGTAAGTGGATTAACAAATAAAGATTATGCGTACTAAATATGCAATGCTTGGTGACAGAGAATGACTAAGGGGGATATAGTAATTATCTTCTAATATTACAAAGCAGTAAACTTCAAAAAGAGAAAGCAATTGTTTAGCACCTTCACAAGATACATAACTAGGGTGAATGAGGTGATATCTAACAAAAAGGGAAATGTGGACTGAATATCATGCAAATCTTCCAAATAAGAGATTAGCTAAAGGATTACTTTACCAAAGATTTAAATCAGAAGAGGTTGAAGCTAGAAGAAACAAAAGGAATTACTTTTCCCAATCTTTTTTTTTTGTTTGTTTTTCAAAATTCAAGAACTATGGATGCTGCCAGTGCTTGAGAATTTAGGGAGGAATATGCAGGTTTCCTTTATTTAAAAAAAAATAATAATTTCTCTTGTTGACAGGAGGCCGTGCTGAAGTATTTAATCTGAACAGACTGTTTCTATCACTAGAGCACTTAAAATAAATGTAAAATATGTATGTGATAAGTACATGAGTTTTGTCTCTTATTTTAGTAAAATACTATTGAAACAATTGATTTAAATTAGGGTTGTATTTGGCATATTGTGTAGGTAAGGCATATATTTAAAAGAAAAAACAACAGTGAAAATAAAAAGAAAAAATGGTAAAAACAAGTTGGTGTCTACTATAAAATTACATGCTCAGTTATTTCACAGTATTTAAGTCTCATGTAACTGACATTTCTGAAAATTACAGGGCATCAAATAGGATATAGCCATACATCTCTGTAAAAAAAAAAAAAAAAAAAAAAAAACAGGTTTAGAAAGATGTTAGATAACAAGCTTTGTTCATTAGGAAAAAGAAAAGTGAATTGCACTACTCAAGTCTGGACATAATGACAGCATGAACAAGAGTCTTGGCATCTGCATGTGAGAGCACACATTTTAATCTGATCACATCCCTAAAGTGGTAATAAGATATCTTGATGATGTGTCAAATGTCAGCCTCAAGCTCAGTTCTTCATTGAACAGTACAGCTAGGTGTTTGACCAAGTAGACAAGTGCCACCAATTGAGATGGCAATGTGAGAAGCATTTTTGAGTAGGTGGTGAGAGCTAAGCTAAGCAGAAAGACGTCAGACTTACCAAATTAAATCTACAGAAGTTAAAGGACATCCCTAATTGAAGCTCCCACAGTCAGATAATGCTAATGCGAAGGTGGCTGGCATGGACAACTACATCACTTGTCCTTCTCCTAACAATGACTGCTGAGAACAAAAAGCTTCAAATTGCACAAGCAAGTGCATTCTGGTGTAAAAGCAGGGTGCTGAGGACATTGCAGTAGGTAAGACCAGGAACACTAATGTACTTTAGGATAATTAATGTAAACCTCTCCCTACTTCTTCAAACTGCAGCCATCCCCTATCAGCAATAATTCTTGCTTGCGTGTCTACTATAAAATAAATGTATCTATTCTGAAATGGTATTCCAGACCCTTTGTGTAAATGAGGAATAAGTACTTTAAAGTTATGTAAGTAAAAGCTGTATTATGCCATGAAAAGAGCTAGAGCAAGGTTGAAAGAGCAATTGAAGGAAAAGCAGAGTAACAACTTTCTAATGTTTGATTTCATGGCCCCAGCTTTCCTTAAATATATTTTGTTTATATGCTATATGAGTATATGCATATAAAATAGTAAAATATTTATCATAATGCACTAATGGTATATAAATCAGGGATATACTTTTACAACGGTGATAAGAAGTTATTATGGATGCTAAGTGTTTATGCATACATACATCACTTTTGATGTATAAACACGAAGCAGACCTGATTTTAAGAGGGGTAATGAAAAAAGCATAACTTAGCTGGTTGAGAACACAGAGAGCATGAAATGATTTAGCAGGGTCCTGGAAAGTAACATGCTGCTTGCAAAAATATTCCAGTTGTGTTTAATATGTTGGACCTCTTGAGACTTCAATTTTACTGCAGACTTTACCTTGCTAGCTAATAGACCATAGAAATGCTAAGCTGGTCAGCAAGAAAATTCTGTTTCTAACCATGGTCTCATTTTTCAAGTGGATGGGATACACTGTTGCCTTACGTGGAGAGATAAATTGGGGAGGCAGCACTGATCATCCATTCAAGTGGATTTCAAGTGAAATGGCTGAAAAAGAAACAGAAATATATAGATAGTGGTTAAAGCTGACTGGATGATACAGTTGCAAGAGAAGAGATGATGTGCTGCTTAGGTAGGACAGTTTTCATGGTTTGTAGTGGTTCGTTTCTTGAAACAGCGTGGACTGTGCATAGGGCAATCCTTGTACTGCAGGCACAAGGAGTATTATAGAAGAGACCTACAGATGAGTCACAGTTGATTTCTTGGCTGAGCATTGATTAGGAAATCCAGTTTTATATGTGAACATATAAATTGCCACACTTGCTTCTTTTGTAAAGACAGTGTTTTACTTGTGCTTTCAAAATGGACTAGCTGTCCTGTGAAATACTTCAATAAAAAGAATACTTATACAGTTGAAATTACACTGTGATTGTCAGAATCCAGGCATGCTGCCTGTCTAATAACATGTGTCAAGGTGGAATTGGCTGGATGAAACATTTTCATATAGCTGAAGTAAAACAATAAGCTGCTTATGGTCAGAACAGCTGAGCAATTCACCTGACTAAGAGCAAAATCTCATTAGGTGGAGATGGCTGTGAGCAGAGAGAGCACAGACCATGTCACCTGGGCTTAGAGGGCTAAAATGCCAATTTTGATCTGTCAGCTGACTTTTGCTTTG
This sequence comes from Phasianus colchicus, assembly GCF_987193195.1. Taxonomy (NCBI): domain Eukaryota; kingdom Metazoa; phylum Chordata; class Aves; order Galliformes; family Phasianidae; genus Phasianus; species Phasianus colchicus. Next base: position 13,999,797 of record NC_143448.1, read on the forward strand.
TTACTAAGATGTCTAACTTCAGACAGAGGGACAGCCTACAAATGGCTCCAAAAGTAGTGTAGTTATGTTAGCGCTTATGTGTGTCTAGGCTAATATGTTCTGCTGAAAAGCAAGAGCAGCACAATACAGTGCCACACAGATATGCCCTACAAAAGCAGAGAAGCCTGATATTCCTATATGACAAAGCATTCCTTCTCTCTCTCCCTTAACACCCCTGAGTTTAGCCCAGACATGCATAGTTTATAGTATTCATTTTCATGCGAGATTTTGGGGAAAAAAATGAACATTAGTTTTTTATTGTTTGAGAAATGCTATAGCAAAATTTAAAGCTGTAGACGTTTATTTAAAATCTGATGGCTGATTTCTATCCAAACTGCTCAATTGTTCTATACCGTGCGGAGAGCTAGCTGTATTTCAGAGGCTGTATTCATATATAACTTAGGAAATACGGTGGTACCTTCTGAAAGAAAATGCTCTATAAAGTGTGAATTGATATCAAACATCAAAATGAACTCTCTTTTTACAGCAAAGCCATAAACCCTGACAAATATGGACTTACAGCCAAACCAGTGGCAGCTCCTTCACTGTTGTAATGGTGGCAACAGGTGATGAAATAGCAAAATGTAATGTGAAATTTATCATAAAACATAAAACAGATAGGAATAAGATAACCTGCAAGAACTCTTTTTAAAAATTTAGCACACTACTAAATGGTTTGGGTCCTTCCATCTCCCTATCTTTCTAATAGTAGTCTCAGTAGAGAGAAGGAATATTTTTGTCACTGGTCTGCTCTAAGCATAAATGGAAGATCACTGTTTGTAAGTAAATGCTGTCCTATCTTTCGATTTTAAGTGCAATGAATAGAATAGATAAACATCAAATGAAAATAAGGGACTCATCTTTTTTCAGTGTGGGAGCTAAAGCTGTAGAGCAGATTCTGGATGAGGTAAAAGGCTTTAGCTGTCAAAGATTTCTGACTTCCCACAATTCCTCTCACATTTCCCAAGGTTAAATGCATTGCCTCTAGGCAGCTGCTTAGAATGATAAAAGGGGCACTACAGGACAGCAATGCTCTTTGTAATGTTAATAAACCTTGATTTTGATATCAGATGCAACCCTGGGAAAACCTGCCAGTTTTAGACTTAAAAATCTAACACTATTTAGCAGAAGTTCATGTAAAGAAGTATTAGTTTGGGAATGGTGATGGGCTAGTTTGAGTGACATATGAAAGCAACAAATATACTCTCTTCTCTTTCTTGTCAAATCTTACTTTTGTTTACCAAGAACAAAAGGAATTGCCCAAGTGCTAATTAAACTGAATGCCATATTAAAATGCACTGTGAAGTTTCCTACATAAATTCAGCTTTTGAGGTTAACTGTCAGATGAGCTAAAATTCCCCCTAAAATGACAAGAGTGTGGTTTTCCCTGCTCTAGCTAACTTGGTGTAAACTCAGACTACAGCCAAATCAAAGGGAGTTTTCTTGTGCTGGTTAGCTGATAAACTTCTGACAAGTGAGCATGGAAACTATTTGTGCAATAAAGGCAAAGCCATAGGAGAGTTGATTAGACAACAGAATATTATTCAGAAATAATGTGAACTTCATGAAAGTCTTATTTTCCTATGTTCTGCTAAAAATAGCAAATATCTAATGTCAGACTACCGTCATTAGCTAGATATTTCTAAATCAACAATAAATACATAAGATAAAACTTCAGGAGAGTGACTCAGAATGAAGTAAAATGAGACGTATTTATGATCAAGGCAGCTGTAAATGAGCAATGCATTTTGGTCATGTGGAGTTTGTCAAAATGGAACTCCAGCTTATCTTCTCAAAGAAACTCTGCCTCTTTGAATCCATGACAAAACTCCCACTGACTTGAAAGAGGTTTGGATTTCACCCACTAACTTGTGCTGAAATCTGAACAAAAGAAAAAAGGGTTCTCACAGTTCATGGGATGTGAAGCTCTCTATTCTCCGCCTTCAAATTCACCAGCCAAGACCCATTCCCATAATGGGTACCAAAGAACAGTGCCCCGAAATTGCAAAGATAGCATATTAAAGAAATCCAAAACTGTTAGTAGTGCTCTTTGTTAGCTGAAGTAATCATATTGCCTTATAGCTACCATCCTGTTCCCCTTTTCAGTTTTTCCCCATGTATGTCTGGGATATCTGAGACACTGCTGCACTTATCAAGTAACAAAAACTTAGGAAGTTCACTGACTGTTTAGAATCCAGCCATGAACTCTGTGAATACTTCCTGAAAGTGCAGTGCAGGTGAGCTTTGTGTGCAGCTGTAAAGCAAACAGATATTGGGCCTCAGAGTGTGAATAGGGTTTTTATTTTTATGTTGGTGGGGTTTTTTTTGTTTGGTTGGGATGGTGTTTTCTGAAAAAATGTGGTCCTTGGCATTTCATCCAAAAATACTTTAAACTGTTTTTCTGTAATTATTCATTGTTCGCTTAGAAGGTATTAATGTTACTTGTGTTAAAATATATAACACGGAAAAATAAGTCTTTAAAAATAATTTTTGTTGAGGAATTTCCTACTATAATAAGTTTCCTTTCCAAGAAAATAGCATTAGAAAGAGAATGAATGAAAACACTCTTTAGTTTATAGTACGTGCTTTCTGATTTGTCTTTCTACAATACTGAAATGTTTCTGGATGGATGTGGCTCTGCACAGCCTGGTCTGGTGATTGGTGACCCTGCACATAGCAGGGGGGTTGAATGTAGATGATCACTGTGGTTCTTTTTGGCCCAGGCCATTCTATGATTCTATGATTTCTCTCTGCTTTTCCTGTGAAGCTTCACAAAACAAAGGAGCAATGGGGGAGGACAAAATATTCTATAAACATTTTTAAAATATATTCTCAAAACAAAATTCTACTTTACTGTTTTCATTTGAAAAGCATAGAAAAATTTAAAAAAATTGAACATTTATTGCCTATGATAGGAGACTAGATTTATAAACCAGATTATTTTCCTTTTAACCACAGCACTGAATAAGACTTGATTTAATTGATAGTTTCATTGGATATATGTGGCAGTCCATTAAGGTAGTGTGTATTAGCTCCAGGTATGTATTAAGTATGTGTCCAAAAATTGCTTAATCATAATTAGTAGCATGCCATCTTTAGAGAAACATTAGTCTAGAATTTTTTATATACTTCCTAGCACATGGAGAGATAGTGAGTTAACCTGGAAGAGTACACCGTGTCTTGCACGCCATGGTGGCCTTTTTTTAATGAAATCCATCAGGCAGAACTCAATGTTCCCACAACTTGATCTGATCTTGTTTCATGGGCAATTCCATGTCAGACACCATTTTGTTAGGCTGCCCCTCTGCTGCCATCTGTCATGCAGCAACAAAGTGGAATGGAATATTGGTGAAAACGTTAAGCCTCTATTGCCATAGCACCAGCATCTGCCTCTGATGTCATAAGCCAACATAATAAAATAAGAGGCATTACTTTCAGAGCAGCCCGCGTGTTTTAGAATGAAAGCTTCTTTGTGTTCTGGAAAACCTGGAACTTTGCTGCATGTGAAGCTTATGCTCTCATCTCAAACTGTTTTCTAGTGTTGAAACAGCAGGACCCTCTGATTGAAGTTGTTGTGCTGTTTATACTTATCACAGAACAGCTTTTAAAGCATGATCAGTACAGTAGTGTTGCCTCTCCTTGGCAATATCCACAGGTGAACTGCTCTTTAACAGCTTTTATGTCTCTAAAATATCAAAGCATCTTCCTCAGCATCCAGCAATTTTCACTGAGCACCACATTTTTCTATTACTGTGAAATGCTTTTTATGTGTGTCTATATATATAAATGTATATATATGCATTTTGGGATAACTTCATATTTTTCTTTCTTTTGGGTTTTGCAGTTTATCACTGAAAGCGAGCTTTTATTTTCTAGGCAATATTAGAATAGTGACTATCTACAATTTTATTACCCCAAGTGGAAGACAACTAAACAGAAAGAATTAAAAAAAAAACCCTTTCTCTAAAATTACAACAGTCCAGGGTAATGTAAGATGACTCCCTACAAAAGAATGAGGAGTAAGAGTGAGCTGGTTGTGGCACTGTTTAAAGACAAACTGGATAATGTTCAGATATTACCAATGCAGGAAAATCTGCAGACATCAAAATAGAAAGAATACCAAAATCTAAACTATTTGTATATACAAATTAGGAATAGCTAACTTCTGATACAAAGATATGCAGGACATTTCCACTTACAGAAATAGAGGTCTGCCTCTTCAAATGTGGTGTGATTAAATGTGGTGGCAGCTTATTCTTTCTTGTTTTGGTTCACTGCTGCTATGCCTGTGTGGACCTCTGTGTAATGTGGGGCTCATCCTCACCCGGCTCAGGCAAGGCTTGCGGTGTGCTGCAGTGAGAATTCAGGTCAGGATGTAAGATTTAGGAATGATCAAGCCTGAGCTTGAGCCTCAAGGTAATGTGCTATTTCTCCAAGCAAAATCTCTTTTCTTATGAATTAATGGTTTGTCTGGTCACCATCGATCTTTCTTCAGCTGATCTTCTCTTCATTGATCTTTTCTCAGCAACAGAAATGCCAGTCAGCTGCTACACTGATCTCAGAGCTGAGTATAAATAGAGTTAGTGTCTCATAGTCTGTCTTTGTGCGTATTTGGTAGTCTTTTCCTTCAGCATTTGTACATCTGTTTTTTTTTATGTAGAATAGTCCCTGAGCAGTATCACTGATTTCAGCAAAGTTATATTTTAATATCTGACACTTAGTTGGAAGCTCACATGGTTCTTCTGATATTTGAAAGGGAAAAGGAGTGAGTGTCCAGTGTTACCCCAAGTATCTGCACCATGCTGTTATTTCAGTGTGGTCTTTAGTTTCCTAACTGTGCCAGGCTAGTTAATAGGATGTTGTGGGGGGAGCCCTGAGCTGTTGGAAGTGAAAGGCAGTAATTTACTGAGTGAAGATCTCTCACTGAATCCTAAAGGTCTTTTGAGTATTCCAAGAGGAATACAGTACAACACCAGGTATTTATCCACATACACATTTTTTCCTCACAAACTAAAACTATGGAGACAATTTGAATATGCTTTATTTTCTTTCCTTTCTAAAAAGATACTTTATTTCTAGGAGAAATTTTAAAAATCATTTCCATGTGCAGTATTATTGTGTTTATTGGACTGAAGTGCCCTAGATGTATGGAGAGCTACCATATGTAACACCAGTTACTGGGACAAAGTTACAATTGCTCATACAACTGAACTCTATTTGACCATCAGAGGAAGAAAAAAAGGTACAAAGTACCATTATAAGAGATCTCAATTTTTTTTCTGCTATTCCAACCTTAGTACTTTAGTGCAGAGATAGCTCCATCAATCATTTAAAACCACTGACCATACCTTGCACCAGTTACCAGCCATAGTTCATACTGAGCTTTCTATGTGCTCCAAATGGCTCTACATTATATGTGGAAAGCTGGGTTGAAAATTTATAGTTACTTTCCTTCTGACACCTGGATTTCCCACCTGGAAAATAAACTCCTTTAACTACTTTAAATCTTCATGAATTTCTTGCTGCCTAGATCTCAAAGGGCTACATCGTGACTGCAACTGCAAGCCCATGCCATGAAGTAATAATCCTATTCCACTGTGTGTGAGTCTATCTGATTCATAGGCCCCAGACACAAAGCAATAAGCAGGCACTGTATCCCCATTTAAACCCAAGTTCTCCAAAACAGTTTGGAATCTAAAAACTCAGTTTTAAAGGGAATTTAATGCTCAAATGCATCTGAGAGTCTGAGCTCTGCAGTCTGCCCCAAGCTAAATGGGAACTAGAGAAAAATGCAGCTGAGTTTGTTAGAATCTGTTTTAGCCAAATCAGGGTTTGTAATTAATACAGACCAGCAAGAAACCATTTGTTTCCTGTTATTCACAATGCAATCATTTGTTTTCTTGTTTTCAAATGTTTTATGGGTTATTTAGTTTCAGGCTTAGAGGGCAGTGCTTCTACCTGACAGTACCTGTCTATCTTGTGCGTAGCACTGTGAATGCTACTAGATCCATGGCAGCCTTCATACAGCTGTCTGTAGCTACATGGCTATCTTGAAAACGGTGTTGTTTAGAAGCGTCAGTGTTTTCACCAAACTAAGCTAACTATCAGTGTACAAAAAACCTCATAGATGACAACATGGGAGATGTGCAAACAAAAAAACTAGGAGCCAGTCAGAAACAGTGAACTGGGGAAAAGGTTTCTTCTTCAATAAATAGCTGCAGATACCTATGCATTTAAGTTCTTTCTTGCCTTATCCATTTAGGATTTGATGCTTGCACTGGCCCATTCTCAGCATATAAGTGAGGAGCTTGGCTTCCCAGCTCCTTCCATCTTTGAAGGCCAGCAGTTTTCATTTCTATGCCTTGGAACTCCTCTCACATTTGCAGAAGCACTGTAACAGAGAGAAGGCTTAAATGAGGTTTTCAGAGCTTCTCTGATATACTGAGTGAATAAAAAATGGAGAAGATTTTCAATTCAGGCTTACGAGGTGTCTTAATAATCTCCCTTGAAAGGCCAGCATGGTCATTACAGATGACGATGATCAAAACAACTATTGGGTGATGTCTGCCATGTGCTTTGAGGATTTAAAACAGTGCTTGCAGAAGAACCTCCTCCAAATTTACAGTATTATTTTGTGATGGCTTTAGTCAGAAGGTACCTCATTAAGTTCAGCTGAAAGTAAACTCAGACCTAATGCACTGGGCTGCTATCTCTAATGCAGTTTACCTACAGCTTCGTGCCACTGAAGTTAAAAATAAACTGCAGTTATTCTACTTACTGAAATATCAGTTCAACATGTCATGGGGCTTATTAGCAGACTGAGAATGTTCTTCATGCCTTAATGCTAGGGCATGACTCTGATGTAAAAATGAAATTGAACTATTTAAATTGACTTGGATACTTATTAAGGAGAGGGTTTCATTTAATTCCCTTTTCTGTTTTTTCTCTCCTTTATAGTAGCAGCCATCTGGGCTTGATAGGAGGTAGGGCAACGACAAGTCTATTCTGTGAAAAACACTGTAATTTTTAAAGCACTATTGCCAAATGAGACTCAGTACACAGAGTGTGTAAGTGAAAAGTGATTTGCCTTGTAGAAAAAAAAAATGCACCCTAACTGTATGGTATAGGGATCTTACGACTCTAATTGGAAAACTCAAATTTGTAGACATTTGCAAGTTGAACAGGTGAAATTGTAACTGGTGATAACCAAGGACTAATTATCTCAGCTGGGAATTAGCCATCAGGTGTTCTGAGCCAAATAAAAGGGGAGGGGACAGTTGAAATAGAACTGTGTCCTTTTGATGTTAAAAGAACTGGGGAGCAATTTTATGTGGGATTGAAAAAAGAATTTTTTTTGTGGAAACAAATACTCTGTAGGCTAATAATGTATGTAACTACAGTGGTTCTGTTTCTTAAAGAATTTCAGAACCTGGACTGAGAGAAATTGAAGGAAATAACATTGTAGAGATGTATGATTTGGTTGCTAAAAAAATCTTCTTTGTTTGCTTGTAAGCTTTGCTAAACTGAGTGTAGGTTAGCAGTTTCTAGAACTAAAACAATTGCTTAAAATCATTTCTATCTTCCTAGATAGAAACATGCTCTGTGGTATGAATCTATGGTGAGGAAAAATTAAGTTGTTACGGATTTATAGAAAAACCAGAGATAGATTTGAGAACTAACAAGTGGAAAATACACATATACCTAGAGTTGTATATGTATGCAGGCATACCTACCACAGGTTTCAAAATTCATAATTGGATGCAATATATATAAAATGCACTCTATTAATTCCACCTTGCTTCTAACTTCCTTTATTTTAATACTTATTGTAAAACTTAAATCCTAATGAGTAGGGCTGAAACAAAATAGGGCCCTGGAGGTTAACAGAAAAAATGATAAAACAGCAAATGAGCTATAGCAAACTGATTCCTGAGTACATCACCTTTTTCCTTCTCTCTTACCATCAACACAGTTTTATTATTCCTTTATTTTCTTTTTCTGGCACAATATGTGAACAAAAGTGACAGCACGTTAAAAATAATATCAAATTCTGAAGGCAGTCAAAACCTTAAATTGGAATTTCAGTCTTTGACATTGGAAACAAACATACAAGACAATTGTTAGTATTCTGCATTGTGCAGATAAAGACTTAGACTACTGGCAAATTCTTCTGAGAGACATGCCTGATAAGATTATAAATTAGGTTCTACAGAGAAAGTGCACTTAAAGAGAGATTTAATTGTTTGCCAATAAAAATCTTATGTTGCATGGAGATTTCAGAGCTCATTTTAACAGTTGTTACTATTCAAATGCCTTGTTTTAACAGTTGAGGGTTTTGTTTGTTTGTCTTGGTTTAATGAATTTACTGTCCCAGCTCAAAACTTCACTGTTCTTCTGACTTTTGTGTCTGGTTTAAGATTTTGCTTTCTTTCACTATGTGCTTATTGCCATACAATAGAGAGAATGTTATGTGCAAGCAAACATCTTTTTGACTTGTTAGACTTAAACAAAGCATGTGTGTGAATGTCTAAAACTGGGTGCCAATGTTTGTCTGCCACTTACTGTTTGGCAACTTGTTCGTAACACGTTTGACTTCTTGTCTGTGCAGACGAGCTCTGATGTTAATTTTCAGTATGTACACAAATAATTGGCAAAATGTCCAAGTAGAAAGGTGGGTGTACATAAGAATGTATTGAATTCTCATACAGAGCGGCTTTGGCAAGATAGCACAATTTCAACTAATTCTAAACTTCAGCAAAAAAATGTGGATGAGCTTGTGTCAGATATTTGGAAAAAGTTCTGAAACATTTTTGAGTTAATGTTTGGGCAAATTTAGTAATGCATCCAGTGATCTTTAGCTATACCATTCACTTTTAACAGTATGTTTTTTAATGCTCAGTACAAAATATTTGCTAAGTTTTCCCTACCTGAAGTAACAGTTGGCAACATATACGTGATCTTCAGAATGCATGAACGAATAAGCACAGGAAACACAAGTGCCCCTTTCTTGGAGATTAACATAAGGGACTTGTCTGAATCTTATTAAAGCAGTGAAACTGCTGACAGATCTTTTTATCAGGCCAACTGTGAATGCCAATTCCTTAGGGCTCATATAACACAGGCAGCTATCAATTTAGCTCATAAATATAATTTCCATATACATTCACCGATCAGCATTGGTAATCCATTGTAACCTCTGTGTCTGTAAAGTCACAGTGAATGACAAGGTGGGTTTCTGCTAAGACATTAGCCAGAGTCTCTTCACATTGTCACTTCAGCCTTACAGTTTCTACGTATTTAACCTTCTGTTTCTAACAAACATCGTCCTTTGCATGAGAGGGCTTTAGGACATGCACTTTTTTTTTGCTGACACACTTGTGCTGTGCTTTATTTATGCATCATCAAAGTATGGCGCTGCCCAAAAGGTGAATGACCTCTCTCCCCTTTAACTCATTTCCTGAGTAGACCAATATCATCTAACTTCAAACTCTGACAAATGTAAATTGAGGTCTGGGAAATTAGAAAAGTGCTGAACTAGAGTATTCAGAAAAGTGTGACATTCTCTTGTTGTGAATAACAATCTAATATCATTTCTCCTATAATGAGAAACTTGGATGTTGGATATGTTTTACCTATTTGTGATGTACATAGTAAAACCTTTCTAATGCTCTTAATGCATGGAGAAGTTGCACACCCTGAACTCTATTAATGCTACTTCTGTAAATCCCAAAGTAGTGAGAATAGACTGTTTGCAAGGTTAAACTGCTGATCAGAATATTCTTTTGAAGTTTCTTGCTGTTGCTCATAGTATAAACTACTTAGGTGGTGGCCATGTAGTTACTGAGATGCTGCATTCCAAACTACATTTTCAGAGTTGGAAAACAGAAGTAGAAGCTTCTCAAAAAGAAGCTTATTTTAAAAAGAGTCTTCTAGAACCTTCAAATACACCAATTTCTTTCTGAGTTGGTAGATTTGTAGGAAAGAATGAGAGGGCAGCTGTGCCTTAGATCCATTTCAGAGGATTCCTAACAACTTTTCAAATAGTTTTTCCTGTTGATTGTATACATACGTGTGCCTTGATCATTGAGGAAGTGGCTTTATATTTGATTTTTTAATTTATCATATATTTTGCAAGCATGCTCTGTAATGGTTGCAATTAGCTCAAGCTGAGCGGAAAAGTGAAATGGATGTTAAAGAAACCATTCTCAGATTTTTTCTACTCCACTTTGCCTGAAAATGGACTGACTTTCACTTGAGTTTATTGGAGATTACTAAGATATAATGAAATTTAAGTTTGGTTTATTGACAGCTTAAAACAGAAAAACACAAAAGAAACAAAATTATTTTGGTTTTATTTCTTATATCTGCACACTTCTGGTACAGAGCTGATTAGTGCTATGCTCACACAAGCTAAACTTGCTGATAGAGCAGTCTCTTGTTTACTATAAGAAAGGCAATTGTCCATAACACGTAGATTAAGTAATTAAACACCCAGTACATGGTTCTGATTCTGGGAATACTTAAGCATGTCTGTAATTTGGCATGCACGAGAAATCCTCCCAACTCTAAAGATACTACCCCCATGAGTACAGTTACATCTGGGAGATGTTTTGAAATGCATCCATTTAAAAGAATGAGGTGGATTTGCAAAGAAGTGGAATTGCCCATACGCAATATGTCTGCAGAGCCACGGACTGTTTGAAACTGTCATTCACTCATCTACACACTTTCTTCTTTTCTCGTAGCCAGGTGGTTTCCATTTGGCCTTCCATAGCATCCCATCGGTGGTTTGTGCTAGACAGGGTTGCAGGTGACTCAACACAATAGTGTTGTAACATGTGCTGTATCATCTTTTGATGCTCTGGATTTTGGTGTTCAATGGGAAACAACAATAAATTCACGGAGCTTTACAGTCTCTGCCAAATGTGACATCTTTCAGAGTATAACATGCTGAAAAGCTTGCAAAATCTGTGCCAACTGCATGATTTAGCTGCTATAAAATCCCTCTGAATCAAAACCATTTTGAAATAAAGAAGAACCAGCCTGAGAATTTCATTGCACTGTTGGATATCCACTCAAAGATCAATCACCTGTCCTCATTCTGTATTCCTGATGTATTTTCCAGCTTAATCTTTTCTGCAGCTTACCTATTTCATTAAGGCTGGAATTTTAAAAGACTAGCAATCACATGCAGAGGCAGAGAGTGAAGAGTGAGAAGTGTTGAATCTGGAAAAGGCAATCTCTTTCTTTTCTTGTTTCTGTGAGACTTTATAATACATAGATATACTGAATTCAAGCATTCTGTGGTTTGGCATCCTAATGTTCCTGAATTCCATCCTGCTCTGAGACTAGTTTGATGTAGAAAAATACGGTTAGCTGTGAGAGAACAAGTTAGTTTTCCTTGATTCTCTGGAGTTTTCTCTTCCATATACCATTTATATAGCACTCCTCATTGTAACACCTGTGTATGTCAGAGTGATCCATTGCTAAGACCTCTTAATCGTGTTGTCTTGCTCTGTAGCCACTGGGGAAAGAAAGAGTATGACTTAGTTCAAAATAGCGTGGCTTAGTTTGGTTTGATTTGTGTTTGTTCCTAGTTATTATAAATAAATATACTGCTATATGTTTGTTGAATGAGGCGATGTCAAGGAAATGTAGTTTGTATCAAAAGAAAGTAATGGTGAGAGCAATGGTGGTATAAATTATCTGTGAGAGGCCAGGTAGCCTCTCTAAAAAGAGAGAAAGAAAGAAACTTATTTTGCAAAGAGCCAGAAGGAAAAAGGTGTTGCATGGGCTCTCTGGGGCTTCCTGAATTTCAGATCATGTACACACTGAAAAGAGGCAGGAGATCTCAGGGGAGAGGAAAGGGGAGCTCTCGGAAGGGACTGAGAAACTGGAGGCATGGGGGTCTCTAGATCTCTAACATTTCTTCAGCAAGTGAATGAAGCAAGATATGGTGTGGATCAAGGACATTAATTCTCTGCCTCTGCTCAGACATGGCAGATATGTGTGTCCCATTGGGATATGGCTAAAAAAAATATCTAAATTACAAAGAAACACTACCTGTGCGAATTAATTCATCAATGTGGTATCAAGAAAGGACTTAGTGTATAGGAAAGATGCTTGTCTGTTACACAGTTGCACTGAAAGGGTGTTTCAACAGCACAGTGACGCATAATATTCGAGTCATGCAAAAGCATTATATTTGTTATATTAATTTGTTGGTTCACTCTGTGAAACGTTTGTAAAAAGCCAGTCTGGAACAGGCTATTAAAATGATAAATTATCATTGCAACGTCTGATCAAAAATTCAGTAAGTTAATTAATGCTTCTTTGTTCTAATAGCTTATATAATGAGAGGGAAGTTTGCTAAATTAAGCATAGTAAAAAAAATTGGTCACCAATTTCATGTAGGTTAGGTTCATGTATTCAGAAGCTGTTAGGAGATCTAATAACATGGAAAAGTACCTGTGTAGATTGTTTGTGTGCATGTTCGTATGTGTGCGTGAAATTCTGATGTAAGTCTTCTGAGGTACTATGACTGTGATTTTGTCTGCTAGCAGTAGTTACCTGAATTATTTGTCATCACCTGTTTAGAATATTTGATTGCAAATTTACATAGAAAAGGCAACAGCCTATAATGAGAGTATAAATCACCTTGGAATAGTGCCTTGACTAGAATGAAAGTGAATATCCCCTTGTTTTCAACCTGAGAGCATACCAACAGTGGTGCATATTTAATTGTAGGCCGTGTAATTAAAATCAATTTGAAGAACTAATGTTCCAGCAAGTAGAATAATGCCTTGAGAGAGAATTATGGAGAAAACATTTTCTTCTTCTTCATGATGAAGTGTTTCATTTTGACTTCCCACTTTTTCTAAAATTTTCCTAAGTCTGTCATGAGTCTTTCTGAAGAACTAATGACCGTTCCTTTCCTCTTTATTAAACATATGTTCTGTTTAAAGCATAAGGTGTTGTCTCCCTTAAGGCCACAGCAGAGAGAAAACATAAGTGAGATCAGTTAATGGCAATAGATATCTACTCAGAAGTATTTATTATAAAAAGCCAGGGATGCATTTCTATTGATATGGATGCAACAATAAACACCATTTGGAAAACACTGTCAAGGGCAGGCTGTTAGCTTTATCCTTGTGCACCTCCTGCAACATCAGTACAAATCTGCTTTCCACTGAAGTGAGGGGAGAAGGAGTTGACATCAAGCATAGTCTGAGGGTAAGCCTTTGCTTCCAGTAAGTTTGATCTCCTGACATACAGCTTCCGTGGAAAGACTCACTGGCTAAAATGTCGTGGTACAAACGATGAGAATGTCACGCGTTTTTGGGGTTGGTAAGAGGGAAAGAAAGAAACTTGTTACTAGCATTTTAGTTGATGTTTCAGAAATGACTTTCACTTGCTTCCCACAGAATCTGCAAAAGTTTGTTGCAATACAGCTCATTACCGGATGTCTGGCAGGTTTTTGTGTTTGTTAATTTGGCTTCATTGCTACAGTTCAGCCTCGGGGCTAAAGCAAACCATGTAAGTGGTTTAGGTACAGAGCTTTTAGAAATCTGAACACCAAAGCAACACTTAACTTCAAAAAGAAGAGTAAGTGTGCAGCTACTCATAAATAACAATTCATTGACTAATTGAAACACATTATGGTCAAAATTTAGGCTGCATATCTAATTTGCTCTGATTTGTAGCGTCATTCTGCTTTTATTTGTGTTGTTTTAATTACAAGAAAACATATGTATAAAGAAAATGCATAAGTTCTTCATTTAATCAAATCCGTCAGAAAATTCAGTGAAATATTTAGCAAGATTCATTACAAGGAGCTCTGGCTGGGTTTGCCTCTGCATTTCCTCACGGGGATCTTCCCGAGGCTGAGGCTGCTGCTGCTGCTCTGTGTGGGTGGATGAGGGACTGCAGATTGGACTTTTATTCCTTACTCCTTACAATTTTGTCCAACTCTTAAACATTTTTAAAATGCCTCCCTTTTGCTCTTATTGAACTGTTTTCCAGGTTACTGTACTCCACTGGCACAGACTTTTCTAGCTCTCTTTTTCATTTGCATTAGCTCCATCCCTCGATGAAGTCGCAGTGGTGTTGCTGTGCAGGGCTATGCAGAGCCTGCCATGGCAGGTGGTGCACCAAGAGGGCAAAGGAACACAGTGTGGGTTTGGGAGCAGGCTTGTCAGTCACAAACAGAGGGCGAAGGGGAGCAGGGAGAGCATCCCTCTGAATATGTAGGATGGCAAAGGCTATAGACATCTCTCCTTTGGTTTCTGATCTACTGGCTGAGGCTTTTAGATGTAGAGTTGCTCTGAGTTCAAACCAAAAACTGTTATTTTCTTCAGATTTGAAACCTGCAAGGCTCTGGTGAGAAGCAAATCCAAGCAGTTTTGGTGAAGGCTGAGCTTCTATTAAACCTCCCTTCTCTAGTGAAGAGGGTTGTGAGGAAAAATAAAGTGAAAGCCTTCACCAGCTGCCTTAGTGGATCAGTTGTTAAAGGCTTCCCTGTGGCCATTGTGGCTTTGTGTGTTGAACAATTTCATGCAGTGGAATTAATGCTGCTGGTTTTAGCTTATCAGTCTTAACAATTTCATAAGATCAGTTTTCTTACAGCAGGTAACTTTTTCTACCGGGTTTGGAATAGGTCTCAATCCAGATGCAGTAGTGCTGCTTGTTTCTAGCATTGCTAAGGATTTTGTCTCATCTGTATTTTTTTTTCTTGTGCAGCATTTCCTTACAGAACAATTTTAAATCTCTCTTTACAGATTTCTTTCTCCCTCATTTTCCTCCTCTAATAAAAAAAAAAAAAAAAAAGGTACATTTTGTTCCGTCTCTTAATGGCTGTTTTTAGTCTGAGTATTTACGGCCTTTACAGGAGCAGAGTTAATGCTATATGATGTCAATATTCTTCCAACATAGTTATGCAGCTGCCTTACATTTATGACCTTTTCCCCCCATAATTAGTTCCAGCTGAAATTAGATTCAGTGAGAGCATAGCTCCAATTACAGCCAAATCTGAATAAAACTGATTCCACTGTGGTTGTCTGGAGGAGAAAAAAAAGAAAAAGAAAAAAGAAAAAACCCTTTCCAGTTTCAATGTAAGTAACTAAGTCTCACATCTCGGCAGTATATCTGCACTTAATAAAAGTGAAAAGGGCTTAAGGGCCAGCCCTGTAGAGAGCCAAAAATTCTCAGCACTGCCAACCACACTGAGCAAAAATCCCTTCAGTTCTTCATGCAACCTCTTGCCTGTTGTTCGTCCAGGCTTACCCATGCCTTAATATACATTGCTCTGCATCTCCTTTAGCTGAGGTAGGCAGAAGATGTTGTGCAGCACCTGCATTTGTGCAAAAGATTTTTTCTTCAATACGTGAAGTAACTCGGGACTGGATTCACAGTCCATATCCATGGTGCCTGGAGTTCCTGGTGAAGGTGGATTTTTGATGCACATGGTGAAGAAACAGAGAACATAGTAGCTCTCTGAACTTCCTTCCTTCCTTTGTGAAGAAGCAAGATATGTGGGGGCAAGAATAAAAATATAAGCTACAGAATCCCGCAATATAAGCATAGCCAGTGGGATTTTGTCTCCTAACAACCCAGGAGACCTGGATATTAGACTTTGAATGCAGACATGCCAGGGTGTCCAGCACAACTATCATACAAATAGTAGAGTCTTCAGATCTGTAACATAAGCTTCCCAAGTGCAGACAGCCAGAAAGAATTATGTGAGAAATGCAAGGAGTTGCTTTGAATTCAGAGCTGTGTTTTGTATTAGCCAATTGCATCAAAAACAGCATGAAGCCTTTTTGCTATTATCTGAGATATTTAACTGGGATTAAATGTTTGTTTACCTCATATGTGTTTGCAGCAAAGTTTATACTTTTATCACCTCCAGATTGGATTACTGTAATCCTTTATTTGCACATTATCCTCAGCTTTTTTTTTTTTTTTTTTTTTTTTTTTTTTTTTTTTGGCAGCTGGATCAGCTCAGAAAACCAAAAATTGATTTCTGGCACCCGGAGGAGTAAATTACCTCTTATCTGCTCTGAAATCATTGTCATATTGGGTTCTGATTCCAATCCAAATTGATCTTCAAATTAGATTTTGGATCGATAATAGCCTTATAATGGAATGACACTGTTAAGGTTCCTACCAGCTGCTGTGACCCATAGAAACTGATGAAAGAATCTCATCATAGTGTATAATCTTAGAAAAATTAATGCACATCCAGTTCCATTAACTCGCTGCTACCTTTTCCATCAGGGCAGTAATGTGCATAGGGTCAGTACTGCCTTTAGCTACATTCGCACAGCCAATTCTCCAGTTCAGCTGTGGCTTCCTGGTCGTATCCAGAAAGCTTCACAGGTTTTGGCAAGGGATAAATGTTGTGTTTGTAATCCTGAGCCTTCAATTCCAATTAAGTGCCTTCTGAGATGTAGCAAAATGGCCCTGCAACATCAACTGAAATGAATCTAGGGATTAATTAAATTTTTACATTAAAAAGTGACAATTTAAGTGGTAGCGATAAATATTTTAGTGAAGGGAAATAAAATCCAGACTCTCCAAAGCCCTTCCAAGAAGCAGGAATTGTTACAAAGATGCAATTTCCCTCCAAGCTTTTCCAAACACTTAGCATTTCAGGAGTGATTTATCAGGAAATATGTGTGGGTTATTTTGAGGCTGTTATGATTATACCATTTGATGAAATTTTTTTTTCATTTCTTTTCTGCACTGAAGACTTTAAAGTGAGAGAGACAGTCTAGAGATAGCCTGTGATTTGTTTAATTAACTTGCTTTCTTTTTATGGATGGTTGCTTGCAAGGCTGCTCTTTCACTTGGTGATTGTTTTTGTTATTAATGATTTCAGACAGAGCTCTTCATGTATCAAATGCAAGATTTTTCAAAGCTGGCGAATGAACCACACCAGAGTTTCCTCCTCATTCCTCCTTCTTTTTTTTTTGTACAGCTTATGTTTCTTTTCTCTGGTGCTACTCTCCATCCTCTGCTGTGGTTGTTATTAGCACTTTGGGTTAAAAAAATTCAAGAATTCAAAGCTTTTCACTTCAAACTTGCAAGAGGATATTTGTTTTGTAAAGGTGTCAAGAAACATTTCATGTTTTTAAAATTTATGTTCATATAATATTATTCCTGTCATATAATAATAATGTTCCTGGTCTCAAATAAGATGGAGGGGCAACACATTTTATTGTCTTCTGTTCTCATGTGATACAGGAAGTATTACCTCTGAGGTTTTTCCTGTTATATCATTGTAGGAAAGTCTCTATGATATGCAGGATAGGAGAATAGAAAAAGGTAAGAGGGAAGAAGGAAAGGGACTGTTTGGTTTTGATGTGACTTAGAGGACCAGAGGGGTTTCAATTATTCATTAATACTGGTCAACAACTGATAAATGTGTGAAATAAATGTTTTGTCCCTCCCACATGTATTTTCATTTCTTTTTTTTACCGAGAGTAACTGAAAACAATTCTTCAAGTGAGCCCCTCCTGTTAGAGCCATGCTGTGAAGGACCAAGACCCTTTCTGATGGCCTCTTTTTAGCTTCTGTCCATAGTTACTTACACAGCCACTTTTGTCTGACTTAAATCCATGCCACAACTGAAAGAGATAATCTAACCATTTCCTTCCTCATTCCTCTCATTCTCAGAGGCTTTTCTTCTGCTGGAATTAATTAATTATTGCAGCCATATCACGGTTCAAATAAAAGATATCTTTTATTTTCAGAAAAATCAACTCCTTAATCTGGCCCAGGTCTGTGTGAGCGCTTACGTGGTACTATTGAGAAGAAGGAACAAGAAGATGAATGAGGCAGGACTGCATCTTTAATGGTAAGTAAACTTCTATGGAAGTAGACATGATATATCTGAAGTTTAGATTTCTCCTACTGAATGAAGGCAAAGATGAAGGAAGTACTGTTTGTACATACCACAGTATGCACAAGACCAGAAGGCACTGATGGCAACAGTAGTTAGTGTAAGAGGAAATGGTATTTTAAGACCAGTACAGCTTGTTAGAATCACGGTAGGAATATTTCACATTAGCCTCTCTTTGGAGCAAAGTACTGTATTCTTAAATATTTACTTCCCTCTCAGCTTTATAGGAGCTTGTGTCAGTAAGATCTTAGGATCTCTGTGTGCAATGCATGCTGAGTCCTATTTTCTTCTACCATCATGCCTCTGAGTATTTTAACCACTGCATTTATCTCTTCTGCTAAAAGTCTTTCCCTTTATCTTGTTAACTTGGTATGTATGGGTTTCAATTTTCAGGCTAAAGGAGGGAAAGAAAATACAAAACTGAGAGCATAGGGACCATTCCAGGAAAATAGGAATGGTCAGCTGTTTTTATCTTTCCTTTCTGAAGGGAATGAGGTAAAAGATTTCTGACAAGAATCCTTAATAGTAAAAGTTTGTTTTAAAACCACATCAAATTGTGCAGCTCTCTTGAGAAGTTAAGTCTCTTATCTCTTCTCATATGGCTGAATCATTCTGTTGTGTCTCTAGATTCTGGGCTTAAACATTTCTTTATTACATGAATGTGGAAGAGCTGAATCTCTGCTGGTTTCTCTTTGAAATGCATTATAAAATCTTATGTAAATTTGTGAATGTTCCTTGCATTTACAGGGAGCCAGGGTCCCATTAAAATAAATAGAATACCCCAATAACTGTTGTACTGACACTCCAAACATCTGTTCCGTGATGTATTGTAGAGCTTGTGCTGGGGAGTTATTTAATAAAAGTGTCTTGAATATGGAGACAAGCATAGAGGATGAAAGTAATATTATTTTAGAGGCATCTAGAAGCCTTACATTCCTCGCTGCTGTTGGTAAGGAGGACTAAATTGTCTGAAATAGTAAAGAAGATAACAAGAATAAACTGGGACTGAAAACAGAGAATCTGGGGATTTGTGCTCAGGCAGTAATTTGAGGCAAAATTTCTGGGACACAAAATTTCACAAGAATACAATGATTGAGGAAAGATTAAGGAAACTTTATTTTCAATATGCATATATAATGGATTTTAATGGGACAAATGTCCAGTGACTGGACCAATAACATTTCACAATCCAGAAGAACTTAGAAACCACTAAGCTATTATGTATTATTATCATATTTCAGCACTAATTTTTGTGTTACTTCATTGACAACTGCAGTGAAATGAAATGCATCTTAAGGATGACTACTGGACTAACTTACTGTGGGGAAGGATCAGTGGAAAATTCTTGTCTGCTCTATATTGTTTTCTGATTTTGAAGTATTTTAATGGAATCAATGCAAAATGTAAACGTGAAGATCATTTCTTACTTTCATTCACTACAAAAGACACAGCTGCCACACACTAGTCTGTCAGTGGATTAAGTGTAACATACTGCATCTATGAAACACAGAGAAAATCAAGTTCCTAAAAGTCCCTGACAGTCAGAGTGCTATGTATTTCAGGTGTTCAATGACTGTGTGAATAAGTATGGAGTATGGAGAGTATGAGTGTGGGATCAGGGGAAAGGGTTCTTAGAGCCTACCACCTCTTCTGAGTAGAAAAAGGAAGACCTACTTTTTAAGTTAACCTCCTCTCTATATACCTGTATGTACTTTCTATATACCTGTATATAACTCTCTATATATGCTCTCTCTCTGAGTCTTTCCTCTACCCTGCAAGTGACCCATCTGTTTTCCACATTTATCCTATTATCTTGAAAACTCCAAAGTAAACCAGTCTGCCAAAGTCTCAAGTAGAACACACCCACAAATTCTTGCAGTTCCTAATAGTTTGGTCTGTGCCAACTTTTCACAAAATCTGGTTAATTTTATCTGCTATACAGTCAGATTTCTGTTATAGCTTGGGTCTAGTTTGAGCAGTGAAATCCCACCACATTCATTTTATGTTCTAACTTTGTAAAAGTATTTTGTTGCTAAATTCTAGGAATTCAATAAAATAATTATTTTGGTTGTGATTGCCTAAATTGAAGTATTTGAGGGAATGTTTTCAGATAAATAGTAGGAGAGACATATTTAATGATGTTTCATTTCCTTTGAGTATTGCTTGCCAATGAGGTGGTGAGGGTATTCTGTTTCATTGTTTGTAGAGTAGAAGAGTATAATTTTCCATTTTGAAATTGCTTTTTATTTTGTATGTCAGTTTAATAAATCATTAGTTCAAATTGAAGACAAACTTATTCAGAAATCAATGGATTTCTTTCATTTTTTAAATTTTTAAAATTATGATTTACATTAGAAGGAAATAGAAATCATATGCTGGAAAGCATGCCCAGTTCACAGCAGTGAACATCTGTGAATGTAGTAGGTGTTGTTTTTTTTTTAAAGTAGGTTGTGAACTTGCTGTATTATTCAACTTTGTTCCAACTGTCTTGGTTCAGTTTTTGTTTATTTTTGGCCAGACCACTGTGCATAAATATGCTTAGGTACAGCATGAACTAACTTAAACCTGTCCACAGCATATTTTGTCCAGCACTTATGTAATCTCTTTCTGAGAACGTGTAAAGAAAACATAAATATGGACTTCTTTTATAGCTGGCAAGATCAAATATACATTTTGTTTACTTCCATAGTTCTTAATATCATGGTGTTTCGTTGTTGTTTTTTTTTTTGTTTTTTGTTATTTTGCTGAATTACAGCCTGTTATTAATGTATGTATTATAGAGAACAGGGAGAAACAGGAACAAAGTACAGATGCGTGGCCTTGGGCTTTCAAATCAAGCTCATGGTAAACTCAAGAACATCTGGATATTTGTAAATAATCCATGGCAACATACCTTAGTAACAAAACTGAGCTTTGTCCACTATGTTTTCTGCAGTATGTGATTCCAAATGTGTCACCTTAATATCATTCTGAACACTATTAGAAAGAAAACTTGAACTGATGCCTAAAGTACACAAAGTTCTTTCACTTGTAATTTTCCTTACAAAATGTATTAACTGCCTTTGTTTTCATAAAAGCAATACTGAAAGGTTATATACAGTTCTGTGTTCCTGAGAGTCAGAACGGAAAGAAAAAAGTCTAATCATTGTAATTATATGACTGAAAAAGAGAAGTCTGGCGTATTAAGGGACTTAAAAGGAGGGAAGAAAATGCCATGCAGAGCAGAAATTTGTTCTTCAGATTCAGAAGTAGGCTTAAAAGGAGGCTGCAATAAAAATGGAGGGGAATCAGAAAGTAACTTAATAGTTTATAATTATGCTTGCTAGTTGATCAACTTTGTATTTCTTCTATGATTCAATGAATCATGCAGTGAAAAGAAAATGTATGGTTGGAATAAATATCCCCTTTTACACAGATAAAGGACAGGGGTAAGCAAGAACTTCACTTTAACGCATGAAGACGTTATAAAAATTCTGTGGAATTATTAGCTTTGCTTCACCAATAATTCGATTACTGTCTCAGTGGCTGTTAGTAAAATGAAGCTTTAAAATCAAGATGCTAAACTGTAAATTGCATTTTTGAATCATCCATTTGAATCAATTATGCTTTTATAAAAAAGTCCATAAATAACATACAAGATTGCCATATGTGTGTATTTGTTAAAAATATGCTTGAATTTTTATGTATTTAGTACTGAAGAACTGTGTGCTAATCATTGCTTTTGACAAATCTGTGTTTTTGAAAAGGAAAAAAAAAAAAAAAGTCTGGGGAAAAATAAAGAAAAAATGTCCAGAATTGAGAACTGGATGACTTTGCCATAAAGAGAGTTTATGATAAGCCCAACCCAGAAACTAACCAGAAACTTACTATGAACTTGGAAGACCTTTTCCTTCGACAGAAAATTAAATCTCAAATATTTTTTCTGCCTGTTTCCAAAAACACAATTTAGAATGATACAAATCTGTGCTAAAGTAGGATGTTTAATTTTTTTTTTTAAATGAGAGTTCTAAACACCATCAGCTCAGGGCTTGCAAAACATGATATGGTCAATGAAATTATTTAGTTCCCATCTTAATTCATGTGCTACAGCAAATGTACCATGAAGTAAAGAAGATCTTTATGCGAAAGTATGAAAATATTGTAGGTTTTTTATACATTTATCTGGCTTAAAGCTGAACTGGCTATTGATATCTTTGTTGTGCTAATAAAATAATATTCTGAAAGAAATACTGGAAATATAGATTACATTTTGGATAATCCAGGTGTTTAAGGTGTATGAATCTGTAGGTGTGCTATGGGCTTGCACTTGTATGATCACAGATAAATTTAGTTAGGGAGGACTGAGAATTCTACTGTATGAAGTTATCAGCTGTTTCCTAAAACAGGAGTGTGTTTGTAGTGTTGCACAGCTAGTATGTCTTAATACTGAGCAAGATAAATCATAACTGAACTGATGGTGAAGGCAGGGGGTGCTCCATGAATAAAAACAGCAAAATGTGTATGTAAGCCTTTCATTAACTTTTTAAGAATTAGCATGCTAACAAATTTCTGCTTAAAATCATAATTGTAGGAAAGGTGAAGAATGTAGGAGTGTGTGGAGAGAAGAGATTTGTTCACTGAGATGTTTAAGTATAACTAGTTTTGATGACCTTGAAATTTACTGACACAGAGCTTGAGTTATTCTAATGTAGGACAGAATAGAGTTTTAAAATGCCAAAGCAAGGACCTACTAATTGAACCCAAAGATATATTGCTTAGCTAAATGGATACAAATCTATGCTATGTCAGCAGAAATATATTTTCATTGTTTGGGGAGCAGAATCCAAAAATTAGCAAATCAGAATTGGAAATTTAAGTTTAGATGTTAGGAAGAAATTCTTCACTCAGAGGGTTGTGAGGCATTGGTACAGGCTGCCCAGAGAAGCTGTGGATGCCCATTCCTGGAGGCATTAATGGCCAAACTTGGTGGGTTCTTGTGCAGTCTGATCAAGTGGTTGACTACCCTGCCGAAGGCAGGAACTAGATGATCTTAAAGGTCCCTTCCAATTCAAGCCATTCTATGATTATAAAGTGTTGTCATCTTCAGTTACATCACAGAATAAATAATAAAAGGCTCATCACTTTAAAAAAGCATCCAACGTACTCATTCACAAGCAAGCTGTAGGCTTTCCCCAAAGAATTTGAATGTACACATCTGTAAAAATTGAAACCTATCTACTGCTTGTTCACTAACAAAAATGGATTAGATTGTCAAATGAAGTTCTTCAATGAAGTTATCTTAGTTTTTCCAGAATCAGGAGTACCCTATCACTTTCAAGATTGTCTTCAGACCTACATTTGGCGTACATACTTCCCAAAACTTCTGCAGCAACATCAGTTTAGCAAAAAGTTCAAAATTTTGCTGCCAAAGGGAATTTTACACAATGATAAGTTTCAGCCATGTGTGTGGCTGGTAGAAGTACATACACATACCTTTATGAATGCAAAATTAGATCAAATAATTGTTCTGAATTTTATTATATATTTTAATGTTACTGGTATCATAAGTTTTCCTTGTTAGTCATTTTCTACCTGACTTCCTGCAGCTTTCTCACAAATGCATATCTATTGACAGTTATATTTGCTTTTAACTAGAGTAAAGAAAAAAGAAAAAATCCACATGAAAACTTATCATTAAAGCATTTTTAAAGTTTCTGTTAATGAATTGCATTGGTCATGCAGGCAAGTTAAAAGAGAAGTTGGTAAACTTCCTTAAATTACTGCTAATGTTGCTAAATTGACTAACTGTTGGTGGTTAATCATGTTGATAGCAAGACCACTCTAGATGTCAAAATAAGATCTTTAGTATCAATACTGGTATTGGTAATAGTGCTTTCTTTGTTAATGATCTTTGGGTTCTTTCACTGAAATAAGGAATGGAAGAGAAATGTCAAGTTCTGTCAATGACCTACTAGCTTGACACATAACACATCTCCAGCCTTGTTACTTGCACTTTCAAATCCTTCCTTGTTTGCTTTCAGACTATGTATTTTCTTCATACCCCAGTGGCAGGATGACCAAAACAGTTTTACACTTTCGTGTCTTTCATTCTATCGAAGTCCCAAATTAAAATGCTTACCATACTGTTCATGTCATAGAAGGCTAAGCCAGAAGACATGTTTTAGAGTAAGTGCTCTCTAATTTCAAAAGCTGTCACGTTCTGCTCATGAAGGGAGGGAGAGGTGACCAAATTCATAAATCTCTCCTGTTAAATTAAGGTGAAACTGACACTCAAGGTCCAAACACAATCATCAATTTTAATGAGAATTTCTGTACTACAATTATCTTAAAAGTATTGGCACTCTTACAGTTGTATCTACCTAAGCCGTGCAGGTAAACTATATGACTTTATAAGAAATCAAAATGAGCTGTGCGTTACTTAACAACTTTATGAGAGAAAAAGAAAGAATGAGAGATTTAGAGATAGACCAGAATCAGATCACTGGTTTGGTTTCCAGCACTGGTTCACTCAGTGGGGATTCTTGGTCTGTGAGAGCGCTGAATCAAAAGTTTCAAAGTCTTAAAGCCCCTACCAAGCTTCTCTAGAGCATACTTTTATGCCCCCTAGAAGCAAGTCTGTTCGTCAACAAGTTTGCAGTCAACAAGTTTGCAGTCAAAACTTCTGCACCAAGAAGGGGAGTTTTGGACAGAGCAGTACCATCCCATCTCTTCAGGGCTCCCTCCTTCAACCACTTCTTAAACCTTCTTAAACCTGTTGTAATGGCACTGGTCTTATCTTACAAGTGTTTGAGAGAATTCCAGCTATACCACAGATAGTGTTTTTCATTGGTCTGCTGCAGTAGCAAAAGAGATTTATCAAAATTGCTTTTCATTTGACCCAGCTTATTTGTGCGTTTGGAAAGAAATGTACTTTTGAAGTCTTGACTTCAACCTAGGCCAACTGAAATTGGTAAATGAGCAGCTTTTAATACACTAATATAAAGTTGTCAGGATTGGTCACATTGTTAAATAGTTGAGATAAACAACGAAGAATAAAAGTATAATGGGTTAATAAAGGGTTAACTTCATGAAGTTTGGCTTCTGTCATACCTAGCAGGCTTTATGTGGAAATCAAATAATGAACAGTGGGAAAGAAGGTACTATCTTGTCTTGTGTGTGCTTTCATACCAGGACCACATTCAGCATGGAGTTGCTAAGGTAATGTTTAGCTGATTTTTATATATGGCTTAACAGTGTCTCTCTATATAAATTAGATGTAGGGTTCTATAGCTTTTTGATCGCTAGATGTCTCTCACTAGAGTCATTTTTGTGGTTTGAATTGGAAGCCAGATCTCCTGAAATCTTAATTCAGGTATTAACAATGGCTTGAGTCACACCTGTTGGCAAATCATTCTGAGCCAGATCTCCAAAGGGACTTTGATGTTGCATTGGTTCCTAGAATTCAATGCATAACCTGACATATACACACAGAATAAGGCAGCCCAGAATGGCCACTGGCACAGATATTACACTGAAAGGGTAAGTTGTCTAACACAGGAAAAAAAAAAATAGAAAGAGAGAACTGAAAGCTGTCAGACATAGGCTAAGATTATCTATGAACTAAATCTACAGATTGGTGTGTGTCACCTTCAGGCATCTTTTTGAAATCTACCACTGTCAAATTCCTAACCCTGATTTAGATTCACTTCTTGTGGTGAATCTTGACTCTGTGCCTCGTTTTATCTATCAAAAATGGAAGCACAACTTCCTTGCAGTACTAGGGAAAATGTTGCATATATTTCTAAATCTCTCTGACTCTTAAGATATGAAGAGAAATGTGGTTCTGAGGTAATAGCAAGATTTTTCAACTCAACTTCAAGATTTATTTTCAATTCTATTTTAAAAAACGTAGCTATGGCTCACATACAAACATTAAATGGCCCTTTTTTGTGTTCTGACTAAGACTAAAACCAATGCTTTGTCTTCTCTCCTACCCAACTTTGCCCTTTGAAGTGTGAAGGATGAGTATTAGTCTCAGTGGAGTCCAAACTGCAGACATTTTTCTAGTTTTGTTAGGCACTTTGCTCACAATAATTAGGAAAAATGTTTGAACCATTTCTAATAAATCAAGTCTCCAGCTTTATAAGAAGCATTCACATTATTTTGAGCACTGCTTCATTTCAGTGCTTTTTCAAGTCTACATGCTCCGTGCTTAGCATACACCTGCAGAAAAAGTGGATAAAAGATGAAGTGGATATCAGTTCTAAATCAAAAGAAGGTTAATACTTTAAAAATTTAACATAGCAGTGATGCAGTGCTTATTCTGTTCACTTGGGCCAGCTGAAATCCTCCTGTAGGTATTAGAAAATAATGCTAATCTTTTATTTTCCATGTAAAAGGCTGCTTATAAATGAAAGAAGTGATGGTATTTTATTGCCTGAATGTTTGTCTGTACTAGAGTCTTGCTCTCTTGCAGCAAGTCCAAATACTATCTGAAAAAGTAAAAAGAAAAAGTGACCATAAAACAGTGGATGTTTACTTGAAGGTAATCTTTGTTTCAGTGAAGCATTTGGAAAAAAAAATTGGTTTTAATCCTAAAGATGCATATTGGAAAGTTTTGAAATGTATATGCCAGCATCATGTGCAGTTATCCCCCTCATGAAAGCTATAGTGTAAGAGAAACAAGTATTTGATTTGAGGTTTGAGATTCAAGGCCAGACATCTGGCATCTCTATATAGCTTATTGTTCATTTATAATGCTAATAATTATTAGCAACTAATTCCCAATTACTTCTCACCCCCATTGAATCCCATAGCAATTTCACTTATTTCATTGTGCTTCATGGAGGAGAGGTCTTGTATATCAGACTTTCCTCTTTGGCTTTTACAATGTTTCCATTCATTTCCACTTTAAAAAGGAAATTCTGAAATGGCTGCCAAAGTAAGACATCAAGTTGAAAGTGCATTGAAGATGATTTCCAGCGCTTGTATTTGTTGCAGAGAAAGATATATCTGTGTTATAGCTACAAAGACAGAGATCTGTGATGAGCTGGCTACAAAGAGTATACACTATCTCAGAAACAAAACACCTCATTTGGTGGCAACAACATTTTTTCAGAGTAGAATGCCAATGCTTTCATAGCAAATATATCATTTTTCTAGGGAGTACATGTGGGTTTTTTTGTTTGGTTGGTTGGTTTTTCTTTTTTTTGTAATTAAACATTAGGACTTACATCTGTCTCTGAAATGAGAATGTAAGCTCCAGCTAATGGTTAAAAACATTGTATGTCTAACCTTGCTTGACAGCCTATTCATCAAAATCAAGAATTTCCTTAAATCTTACTGGAATCTTTTAGAGGAGACTTGATTAAGGATGTTGTAAAATACCATAAACAAGAGCAAATGTTCTAATCGATAAGAGATGCTTCATCATGCACTCTTGTTCCAGACAGTATTTGTATGGATCAGTCATTCTCTCCCACTGAATTTGTTGTTGTCTAAACTAATAGAAATGATTCATTTCCCAAACACAACTGTGTTGTCTGAATGCACGTGTAATGGGAGATTTTGAATTGCGTGGGCATTAAGGACTGATATCAGCTGAAATAAAATACTTGAATGAAGAAAACTCTAAAATCAGAGAATGACAAGACTCACATCCCCCGTGAACTTTTTATCTTTCTCCCTTGTCTTTGACAGAGTATTTGTTGTTATTTTGGCATTAGAAGTGCGCCACAATTACATGCTATCAGTGAAAATGCAAAGGCCATGAGTGAAAGTCAGTGTTTACTCTCTTAGCTCTTTAGAAAGCTTAGGTATTCCTGAAAGGGTTTAAGAACTGAAGTAAATAAGCTCAACTTTAGGCAGTGAACCTTGCACTGAAAGCCTATTTGAGTGTATTAATTAGAGGATGCCTATGTTCCGAAGGTTGCTATTTTTCTTGTGTTACCCATCTATAGAATAATTTGCAACCAAAGGTCTGGAAGCATGCTGGGGGATCAGCAGACTGGTTTGGAGGAATCCAAGAAAGCCTAATCTCAATACACCTAACTTTACCACACTGCCAATCGAGCAAGATGAGACATCATTTTAAACTGTTTCCGTAAGTCACTTGTGCCTTTTGTAGGGGTTCTTTCCTGAATAGGGGTCAAAATGACAGTTGTCATTTGCTGTCCTCAGTGAAGAGAACAGAAACCAGTCTGAAACAACTGCTGCAATTTCAGCATTCTCAGAATGTAACTGCTAGTTATCTATGGGAATATGAGTAGGAAGTTGAACCAGCTCATTTGATTAGTGATTTCAATTTAAGATTTGGCAAGAAAGCAAGGGAGTCCATTGGAAAACTCAAGAGGTTGACATTGACCCAGAATGCGTGAGAATTACTCATTCAGTTAGTAGAAGCCAGGATTGATTGACTGACTGATGATATTCCATTTTGTGAGCCCTGCTAATTAGCTCATTCAGTTTTCTCAAGATAATTAGTAAGCTGTAGCCAATATTGACAGTGTTGGTGTATTGAATCGTATATACTTTTTCTCATGCAGGACATCTGTATTTGTCATGTATCCCAAAAGATGGATAAAACGTGAGGAGGCTACATAGGCAAATTGAACCAGATCTTTAGCTCATAATAACAGGCTTAGCTCTAAATGTGAACATATTTAATTATACTGATGGAAACTCTTGGGAAACAGATTATGAAGTCAGAGGCTGAGGTAAAAGTGTGTCCTGGGCAAATTTCTTTTATTAACCCATGCACATGTATATCACAGTCCTGTTGAACTGCAGAATTTTTTGAAGTACAAATCAGAGGTTTTACACAACCAAAATGCAGTGGTTTTAAGAATTTGC
The DNA here is from genome assembly GCF_987193195.1 of Phasianus colchicus. Lineage (NCBI taxonomy): Eukaryota > Metazoa > Chordata > Aves > Galliformes > Phasianidae > Phasianus > Phasianus colchicus. Next base: position 14,028,568 of record NC_143448.1, read on the forward strand.
TTTAATGGCTTTAATGACAGATAATTAGGTAATTTTTTATATGGCAGTTTGTCAGTAGAGAGTTGAGTCTGCAGACAGGTGGCAAGAGAATGTGAGGATGTGAGTACACTTTTTGTTTAGTGAATTTGTTGGAATCACTTTATACTAGATACGTATGAAATGGTTTGCACCATATGATCTGAATAAACTGATTACACACTTCTTCATTTTAGTTTCAGACAATGTATTTCAGAACCTGAGTCAAAAGAGATCAGGGAACATTCAAGACACAGAAGTAAAATACCGTAGTCACAATAATACAATTTCATTTGTTAATGAGTTGCTACTGCGCAAAATGAGGGCAAGTTAATCTGAATAACTTCCAGAGGGACTTATTTGCCCTTCTTGCAAACTTTTTGTTGCAGTCATAGCAATTTTTTACTACTACTTTCCCTTTGTGATTTCAATGAATGTAACAACATCCCATAAATTCAGGCCTCAGAACACAAATAGATTCACCAGCCATCCTCATTACTTCAGCATATATATCCAAGGTTGAAATGCACAGTGCCTTACCTATTGGTTTAAGTAATTTCATTCAAACTATATAGCAAAACTCCAAAAGAGTAGAAAAATTCTCTAAGAATGGGATCTCTTTTGGCTGTTGTTCTTTATTAGAAAGGGTTGCCGATCTTCAAAAGCTCTTTATGTGATTTACCTGTTGTCTTAATTGCTGCCTCTTCTCAGCTATTTGGGATCATACCTCTGATATGTTATTTTTCTTTGAAACTGTATCTTGGGCTGTAGCATCTTGTTTACTAGTAATACAGTGTACTTGTGAAATACAAATATTTCAGGGTTTTTCTTCAACCTTTCTGACAATGAGATGATACAAACTTGAAACATGTCAGGTGTGACAATCTTTTTAACACATCTTTTTAGCTGTAGTAGCTACAGCAGATTCACCTTAAGGGAAATGCCTGCCATAGTGGAACTTCCTTTGAGATAGCCTTTGACTATAGAAACCGAGCTGACAGCTCAAAGAACTTACCTTGGAAATGGAATCTTATGGAGTTGATATAAACTAAGTTGAAGACCTAGCAACCTGAGCAACCCAGTTGCTCAGGTGATGTCCCATGTTTTCCAAGGGATCCTCTGATCATGGTGGTAGGTTGCTAAGTTTGGCACAGCACTAACCCCCCTGTTGTAAACAAAATCTCTGTTCTGATTGTAGACCAAGGTTAGCATATTGTTGCATTTTTTTTCTACTAGTTGCAATATTGCTATTAAAGTTGCTGGAACATATAATCAAACATCTATTAGAAGAAATATTTGCCATACATATATATGACTAATTTTGAGTTTCCCTTCATCTTTTGATAGAATCTGCAGGTGATATAACAAAGTCAGTGAATACGTCAGTGTATTTTTGAGCATCATCTTTCTTTTCATGTTTTCTTTAGTTTTTCTTTAGATCCTTTTTCAGCTTTGTACAAGCTGAAGAACCTTAGTTGTCGTTGCAATGAATTAATGCAATATAATAAGACTATACTAAGACTAAATATTAGCTTTTGTAACTGTTGAGATACCATTCCCTATGTGTGATTATGAACTCTTGTTTTTGTTTTTTCAGAAATCTGAAAAATTTTTCCTAAAACTATGATATGTTTCCATAGGGTTTTTATTTATTTGTTTGTTTTATGTTGTTTTGTTGTTTTGTAGTTTGCTGGGGGGTTTTTTGTTTGTTGTTGTTGTGGGTTTTTTGTTTGTTTCTTTGTTTGTTTTGCACTGAAAGAATATCAATAATTGTGATAATTTTCAATACTTCACACAGGTTTATAATTGATATTTCTGGAACACTAATGTTCCCAAAACTTTTTATTCTACTCATTAATCCATAACAAATGGTTCTCACTATCGTTTAATTGTCTGTCTTGTTTAAATGTTGCCATATTCTTGGATATGTTATGATATATGAATGATTCAAAGAAACTGATGCCAGGCTGCCCTCTAGACATAGAAACTAGCTCAGTGAATGAATATGAAGTGATTGCTCAAATAGAAGCTGTTGCAAGGAGGAGTGAGTGTTGTTCTGTTCATCTTATTGCTACTTGCCAGGGAACAAACTTGTTTGGAAATGAAACTGAGACATTACAGTCACTGCTCTATGGGCTTTTAAGCCTGACTATCCATGCTCTACTATGAACACTGCATGTTTCCATCGTGATGGTTCCTACTACTCTTAAGTTATGGAGGATGAACAGCAATTTATTCTCTTTCAAGAAACACATAAAAATAAGAATTAATTTTTAAACTTGAAATCAATTAGAGAATTAAGCAATCAATACAAGCTTACTGTTATTATATAAAATTCTTGAAGGCTTAAGAGAGGAGGCTAACTTTTGGGAATAATCTTACAGAATGTAATAGAAAATTGTGGGTTTACTTTAATACAGTAAACAATAGCATAAAATAAATATCTAGGAAATATGTGATCCTTAATTAAAGCTGTATGAGGATAAAGGAGCTCTTATGACAAAATTATTTTTCATTTTGGGATCCCTCCTATGTATTACTGCATCAGCGCTTCGGAGCAAATATGTTGCTTTTCACAGCACCTGCCGCCTCCCCAAGAATTTTTACAGATGTTATATGAGAGAGAAACAGCCTTTCTATATCCTGTGACTCCTTCTGTTGCTTTTGAATGGCAAGCACAAGACCTAAATGCCAAGTCACAAAAAAAAATGTCTAGCAGGAGCAGCTGGCTGCTTGGCAGATGCATCATCATAGTGGCTTTGAAGCTGCCCATGGGTCTCTCACGTTTTAGATACCAAGAGACTATCTTGGCTTCTTTGTCCTTTATAGATGCCATTTTCTATTAAATGTTCTTTGGTTCTTAGAATTTTTGATGTTGTGCATAAGCTCTTACTTTGTGAATAGAGACTCAAAAGTTAAATTTCTATGCAGAAAGCACAACTTCCTTTAAAAGAAAGCTCCTACAGAGCAGAAATGTTGAAGTAAAATTGTATGCATAAAGGAAAATATTCAGGGAATGAAAATTTCATTTGAAAATAATTGCTGAGCTATCCATATTAAGTTAAACTTTTCAGAAGAAGATATAAAATAGCTCAGTCATGTCTACTACTTAGCAGTTGATGGAAGGTAGGTCTTTTCACTTACATCAAACTGTTTTTTAGAAAATTTTGGAGTATGTTTTCTAAACGTGACTAACTTATAGAATGACAATGTTTCTACAATTGGCTTTGCTGATTATAAGTAGCTAAATGAAAAAATATTCAGCTTTGCTTTCAAACAGCAAAGAAAAACATAATGCCAATACATTCAAACTCAAGCCTGTCGGCTACAACACATTTCATATTCTTTTAGCATAGTGCAATACCTTCTCTTGATTAGTCAAAAAGTACTTAGAAATTCATCATATACTTTTTACAATATAGTTCTGTTAACTTGTGACAGAAAATCATCAAAAATTTTTTAATTATAAGTTTTTTGTCAAACACACTGTCATGTACAAGTTTCAAGACTAAATTTATTTTCCTAATGGACATGAATTTGTAGTTTATACATTTTAATTTCCATTTCAGATTTTTTTTTTCTGGTAATTTTTATTTCTAGATACAAAATCGGTATCAAAAGTATTAAATACTTCCCAAAGTGAAAAGAAATAGAATTTGTTTGTGGGAAACTAGAAATTCAGCAGCCATGAAAAGGCATAGGTTAAGAGCATAGATTTCATGCAGTGCTAGGCTATTAATTTGACTAAAAAGTTAATACCAACTTTTCCACATAGGTTCCATTGACTTAATTTCAAGGTACGTGCACATCTAATAGTGGGCATTGTTGATGAAACAAAGAAAGATTGCTCCATCAGAGTTTGACCCTTACAGATTAACTGTGATTAATTCTGCCTGTCCATATGTGAACTCACAAGCCCATTTTCAGACAGATTTGGCCTGCTTCAGTTGATTCCCAGCAGTGCCATCTGAATGTTCCAGAAACTCAGACTGAGGTCTGTATAATAGGGTTAAACTTTACACAGGTAAAGTGCTTTGTGGAATGCTCTTTCTGGAGCTGAGGTAGGAACTGGGAAATCACGTGGTAAAATGGTATTTCTTTGAAAGGAAGAGCAGTAATAACAGTAATACGAAAGAAGGGTTCATGACCAGTGATACAGCTGAGAGCAAATGCTTTATATAGTGCCTATGAATTAGGTCAAAGTAGAATTCATCTACCTTTACTTTTGTATCCCTGGTCCTCCCTCTACTGACTTATCCCATCCATATACTGGTATGTATGTTATAAAAGAATATGCAAGGAACACGACAGATGAAACTTAGATATAGGAGGGTCATCTTTCTTAGGAAAGAAGCCAGCTGAATAAGGAAGCTGGCTTTTTCTCTGTGTATTATTTCTTCAGCTGCTGAGTCCTGTTATAAGGATAAGCTTTTCTTTACTGTAATATAAGTGGGAATTTCTGGTGCTGGGTGGTAACAGTCCTCATTTTACCTGAGGCCAAGGAAAAGTCAAAGGGGAAATTTAGGTTCCTTTCTAATTTTTTTCACACAGACAAAAAAGGATGATGAGATAAAACACTGCCTGTGTTATTAGATAGATAATAGATAATAAAATAGATAACAAATGATAAAAGAACTTCATCCCTCATAAAATGATGGCGTGTACGTTTTGAATCCAGATTTCTACCTTGCTTCTGGATTTTAAGGTGATTCTTAACAAGGTGGAAGATGGGATTTTCCAATTTTTGTCTCAATTCTATTTGTCTCTAACTGGTTACTTGGAGATGTTCTAAAAAAGGAATATTAAGCCACCATGTAGTACTGAATTCAGATGGAGATACTCCCTCAGACACAAATTCCATTGAAGAGGCTGGTGGAAAGATTTCTGTGGCTCTGACAGTTGGAAATTACCATGTTTCAGAATTATTTACAATTCACATGCTTTATGTTAGAAAGGTCATGTGTTAAGGGGAGGGTGGGTAGAGAGAAAATCTTTGGCAGATCAATGAGGGACATACAATGTGTTTTCAGTTCATTTTTGCTGCTCCTGTTTCTTAGACTGTTGATCTTGAATCTTGATTTCTGCTAATTGTAAAAAAGCACCTGGTGTAATTGTTTGAAATGACATACAGGAAAGCCTGTTAATTTCTGTTTAAGCCGTTTCTGTACAGAGTCATAGGATTATAGAATGGTTTTAGTTGCAGGGAACATTTAAGATCACCTACTTTCAATCTCCTGCTATAGTCAGAGACACTTCCCACTGGTCCAGGTTGCTTGAAGTCCCATCCAGCCCAGCCTTGGGCACCTCCAGAGAGGGGACATCCACAGTTTCTTGCAGCAATCTATTCCAGTGTCTCACCACCCTCACAGTAAAGAACTTCTTCCTAATATCTAGTCTAAATCTCCCCTCTTCCTGTTTAAAGTCATTTCCCCTTGTCCACTTGCTACATGTCCTTACAAAAAGTTCTCTCCAGCTTTCCTATAAACCCCCTTCAGGTACTGGAGGCTGCTGTAAGGTTCCCCCTGAGTTAAGCTTGCTCTTTCAGAATTGATTTTAAGTCACATATTTTAAGTAGCCTCAAAGGGAATTAGTCATATCAGTGCTGAAGATCTACATGCAATGATACTTTCCATTTCAGTTCAATTTGCATCTTCTTTCCAAAGTGCGTGACAAAATGGAATTGGCTTGATAGTCCATGATCTACAGAGTAGAGGCGAAAAGTTTTCAGTTTAAAATGTTATTTAAATGTAAGCCACTATATTGTCTTTTTCCTTGTGACTGACATTTATGAATTGCATTCAAAGGAGTTCAGTTTAGGTTTATTGTGTTACAACAATATAACCTTATATATGAATGACAAGCACAAATAGTATCATTGAAATACTCATAATTTGATGCTGTTTTTAAATGTATAAGTACAGGAAACTATGCTGACTGCTAGCAGAAAGTTGGCTTAGTTGATATCTTTCTTCGTGTTCTTTTGTGGCTCTGAAAGTGATTTTAAAATGCAACTTTTAAGATTTGCATGTACTGTTGTTTGGCAGTTGCGCCGCAGGTTTTGCCTTTGCTTTCACAATCTGGGGTCAATGAAGCTTCACCAGTGTCCTGAAGGTATGGAAGGACATGAGTTTTGTGCCTTTGTCCTGTATTTAGTTTTTTGATAAACATATATCCACATTTCTAGGGCACAGATAGACCAGCAGAGAAGCAGTCAGCATCACTTCCATAATAAAGACTTCTTCAGGTATTCAAACAAGTTTGCAAAGAGCACTAGTAGAAGGAAGTAGAGCGCATATACGAAACAGTGAAAATGTTCTCTCAGTTACATGGTATTAAAACCTTTTCAGAAATCAGACTGTCTGCTATAGCTGTACTGGCTCTCAGGAGGTTCTGCTGCAGAAGAATTCTGAGTTTATATTTGGAGTCCTAAATTTCTTCCTATGCTGTAGGCTAAAGTCTTTCTATGACATGTATGATTTCTACTGTAGATGAACACTGGAACCCCTTATAAAGCACAGTTGGTAATGAACTTGCTTGCCTTGAAAACAGAACTTTAAGAGCTTTCTCTTCAGATGAGTAAGACAGTCTTCTGCGCGTTACTCTCCCTAGGAGTTCCTTTCTGCAGCAGGAAAAAAATGAAGCAATTTATTCATATTCATGATCCTTTCTGTTCTCATTGCTTTGTTTTCTTTCACTTTTGTCCTATTAATATTTGTAACAGAGTACAGTAGTGTCTGCATACAGTAGTTTATTAGTATAGATGAATAGAAGTTGAGTATAGTGGTGAAAACAGTTAAGTACTGTAGCTACCTAACTGTGCATAGTTAGTGCATTCTTAGTTTACCTGCATTTCTTTGACAGCAGATAGACTGAAAACTAAAAGTGACATTTTGGCATTTTTTTCTGTTAAAAAAAAATAACACTGCTTCTTTTGTTGACATCATTTTTATTTTTTATTCTATCTGGCAGTATGAATCCTAGTGTCAGTGAAAACGTGATTTAAACTGTGAAATATGAAATTATAATCAGGTGAGCTGGTTGTAGACTATTTTTTGTTTTTTTTTCCCTCCAGTGAAAAGTGGTGATTATATAGAACCATTATGGCTAGCCACTTCTAACTTCATTACACCAGAGAAAGTTTTTCAGGCATAGCACATTGTGTTTAGTATAACTTTAGAATTCTATAAGCCTTTGATCAGTTTTGATTTAATCTTTGTCTAAATTGGAAGATAGCAATGGACTCCTAAGATTTTCTGTGGAATTGAATGAAATTTAATAAGGCGCCTGATGGTTATTTGATTGTGTTTCATAGAACTTTCATTTCACAGGCTTAAACAATACTGACCTCAAAAGGACTGTCATTCAGACTAGGCAGGGGCAGGGAAATAAAATAATTTATTCTATTTCATTACAGTCCTTTTTTCTTGATAAATCTGTAGTAAAAGTGGACTTCAGGACATTCAAAATGAAATCCTGAAGAATTCTCAGACCAATTTTCTGTTTGGAGACAGTGGATTCATGTCTGGAACATTTTGGAGTAGAAAATGCAAAACCAGACATCTAAATGGCTTTCACGTTGACAACCTTGACAGACTGTATGAATTTGGAGCAGAAAAGAGCTATGAGATCACATGATGTGCAATGTTTCTCAGGGGACCACCTGGTGAATTTTGAAGGTCCCCAGAACAGACTGTGGGTTACCCAGAACTGCAGGAGGTCTTCCTATCCACTCAAGCAGAAAGTGAATGTTTTGAAATGATGTGTCCAATTATTTCAGCTTGATGCACAACACAAATAGCCAAGACAATAAGCCTGATCTCTTCAAAAGTTTTCATTTGTCTTTTAAAGTTTTTTTTTTTTCTCACAGGCTTATGTAGATTATTAAAGCACAATTGCTTTAGTGATGAGATACTTCTGTCGATTAGTTTTGACACAAGGTAATCTTATGACTTCAAGTACACCTATCTTTGACTCCTGATGAGTTTTTCTGTGTCCTTGTTACCTACCTAAACCACGTTTTCTTTTTATATTTGTATAATGCATTGTTTGGTGTTTCAATTTTAATCACAGTTATATATTTTGTTTATTTGCATTACACTAATATATGAATGTCAAGGTTCCGTGGCATTGCACGCAGTAAAATATATTAAGTATCTTTAAATCATTTACAGGTACTGCTGCAATGTCACTGTGTATACAAGAGTTTCATTCAATAACGATGAACGCTTTATTTTCTGTTTGTAGTAAAAGAAATGAAAGAAAGAGCAAGAAGAATGAAAAATAAGCGGAAAATGTTGCTTTTAAGTAGAGATTTAATTGGAAGCAGTGACTGAGTACTTGATAACTTGCTGATTTGTAATAGATGAACTCCACAGAATATTGTGAGGACATGTGGGTATCCCATAAGGCAAAACTACTGTAAGATTATTTAGGAGCCAATGCAAAGTCTAGCTGATCCAGTGCCCAGGCTTTGACAGTAACTGCTGTGAAAGTATGACATGCAAATAACCTGCCCTGCAAAATTTTCATCCTAGTGTCTAACTGCAGTTAACTTAAAAATATAACATATGCTCAGGAACTGATTCTGGATAAAATTTTGGCAGCAATCTCCCCCTTACTGAAGTTTTCCTATTACTGTTAACTTAAAGAACATGAATATTTCTATTCTAGTGGTTTGACCTCTCCTACAGTTAGGACAGTACCTCTGCTCTAGCACCATGATTTGATACTTTTTTTGTGTACACTAGGAAAACCTGCTTGAAATAAAATTCAATTAGTACTTACCTACTACTACCGAGGAATCTGCTTTTAAAAATGATCTAGATAATTCTGTATGTTTTTAAGTGCCAAAAGATACATACCAATAGGTACAAAGAATAATTTTCTGAAGTACCTGTTGATCTTATCGTTATGTCTTGCATGTGACCCCATATCTTTGGAAATCTGAAGCTTGGTAACTTCATTACCACTGATTGTAGTGGGAAACAGCAACACCAGAAAATAGGTATGGAAGGAGTCTGAAGTGGTCTTGTGCCTTCTCTGTTCTTAAATTTGCAGTTTTAGAGGCTGCATTGCCTGGCCTTGTTCACTGTAGTGCTTCACTAGCCGTTTTTGTAAGACTGGTATTTTTCTTCGAGTCAGTTGTTTGCTTTGATGCAACTTAAGCCCATCATTTTTTTTCCTACTCTGCAAACATATGGGGAATAATTGTATCCTTTTTTCCTCATGAAACGTTTATGGTTTTTTGAAGATAGTTTTACGTGTTTTTGAAGATAGTTGCCATATTGCTGTCCTTCAATGTCCTTTTTCTCTAGACTTCATCCTTCTTGCAACCTTTCCTCACAGATTATGTATTCTCGATCTTAGATCACTGAGGTGCTTTTGCAAATATTACCTTGTGTCCTATGAAAGTAGATTTTAGCTATTTTTGTGTTTGACCATTGTCTTTTCTTTTTCAGTTTAATGACATTAAAATATAAATGGTGCTGAAACTAGCCAACTAGTTAAACATGAAAAAAATGATCTAAAGATTCTGACTAGGTGACATTACTGGTAAATTGACTATGTCAAGTTTTGTACAGTTTTTGCTGAGAATGTATACAATTTATAAAATAAAACAATAAAAAAAAAAAACATAAAATAATTTAAAAAAAAAAAACACCCATAAAATCTTGCTCTCTGGAAAACGATCAGTGAAGAAATTACTGAGCCAAAAATGTTACAGTTAGTCTAACCAATCCTAGGTTTTCATAGCCACAGTGACTGAGTAACATACAGTCTGTGTGTTCCATTACACACTGTGTGAATAGAGACACAGGATGGGCATAGAAATAACAGAACTAAATGGAAGAGAGATTTACTAAAGTGTATGACAACCAACAACTTGCATGTTCTCAGCAGGAACTGCTGCAAGCATATTGCTTTTGTGAACCTAACCAAGAAAGGATGACAGTAACAAAGCGTTATAGTGTTGAAAGCCTGTCTGATCATGGCAGTGGTTCATTATGGGATCAGAGGAAATGTTGTCATTTTTTAGTAGCATTTTAGTAACTTTTTACATGATTAGAATGTGGATTTCTTTTGCTAGCTTTCAGTTGCCATAGATCTGTTTTACCAGAAACCCAGAAATTCTGTGGTCTCTCAAGTAAAACTGGACGTTGTTTTCTTTATGCTTTAAGTGGAACTATATTGCTATTGAATGTACTTTGGAGAACAATTTCTAATCCAAGGACTTAAAAAGATCTTTCTATAGAACCTGTTCTGTTTTAAAGGATTTCTGTGCCTCATCTCTCTTACAACACTTTGAATGTATACTTCACTTGTCAAAAACTTGTCTTCACCTCTTTGAGTCGTGCTGCATCTGCTTATTTCCAGGGTTGTACTGTTAGTTTCTCTGTGATTTTTAGCAAAATTAGAATGCTAGCCTATAATTCCCAGAATTCTATTTATTTTTATTTCATATCCCTTTGAAGGCTTCCAGATGGCCTGAATTTTGGACAGCTAATTGTAAATAGCAGTAAGTTTTCTGAATATTTATATGAAAATCAACCATTTACTTGCTATTTCAGTTAGGAGGGAATTGAAGACTAAAATTTAGCAACATGGAGTTTTACTGTACTTCACAAAAATGTGTATCCAGTAGTGACTCAAAGGAAGACAAATGCTTATTGATAGCATGTTTTGTAAGACTGTTCTCTTCCATAAGAGTCTACTCCTGGAAAAACTCAGTTCTACATAGCTGACATATGGGCAGGTTGAGAACCAGTATCACTGTAGGCCATTGTATTTTGAATCAAATTCAGGAGTCTCAGTGTTCTGAAGATGGAACTCAGTTCTCCTTTTCAGTTTATTCTTACGGAATTGTAAGTGTTCAGTTGCTATATTCATCAAAAGAAACTCTACATTAGAACTGTAAATATGCACATCCAATTGCCAATAACATTAGTAGGAATTGCACCTGCATTCGTACAAGAGAACAGATGCCTTTTTTGACTTCGGGTTTCTTATTTCTTAACAATGGTAATAATGCTTTGAGGGCAGTATTACTTTAAGGACAGAGTCCATTTAATTTGCTTGGACTTTGAAATCTTCGGGTAGAGAATAATTGCCTGACACACAGCTCCTATGAGGTGAATTTAAATGAAAGACATTTTCCAAGCTGCAAAGGAAAATTACTAAATGCCTGATTAAAAGATTTGTGTCACAAGTACTGCTTCATTATGAGAACTCTTGCCTTTCACAGTCCGCAGCCTGGTGCCTATTAGAACATAGAACAAGCTGTAGCTTCTTAACTGAAATAAAATGGTGTATAGATCAGTAGCAACCTATGTTCTAGCTGTACCAGAAAGCCACAGTGTAGGAAGGCAATGTCTATGTCAAGGTCCTGGGAAAACACAGCAGAAGTAAAGTGTTGGGATACTCAGCTTCCTTCTTCAGTTCAGTGTGAGTATGTATTAGTTGTTTTTTTCCTTTATCCCTAAAAACACAAGATATAAACTAGTATGCAACTCCTATTTTCAGGTAAAGGAAAACAAAAACTGCCAAATATAAATTACAGAGTAGATAGTGATTTCTGAAAAGGAAAATGACTCTTGTTTGTGGGGTCATTAGTTAAATTCCCTTATTTACTCTTGCTTCTCTATTTTTATTGCAATCTACCAGTTTACCAAGTTATTTTTATTTCCTGCTTTTATGGTTATTCCTGTGGTCAGTCTCCAAAGTGTTTCAGATGTGTAAGGCTGAGAGAACGCCATCCGGAGCCTTGCAATAATCAAGAATGCCCAAAATTCAGGATTATGAATAAATAATCTGACTCAACATCCACATCTGATGGTAATCGTTTAGAAGTAAGGTTTAATTTCTCTTTCAGTAGAGCTTTTAAGGCCAAAGAGTTGCAATCAACTAATAAAACTGCAAGTGAAAAGTTAATTAGTGGTCACTTCCGAGCAATCAAATATGATTTTGTTCTCTATAGAGCTGTACAAATTTACAGTGGAAAAGACTGCTATACAACAGCATATACAATTCATTTCTGATCATCTCTGAAGAATCTCAGTTAAGTGTTTCTCTGCATATATTTTGGCAGAAAACTGGCTAATTAACATGAACTATAAGAGATTTCTATGCCTGAGTCTGTTTCCTAGTTTTCTTCTGAACCTTTTTTTGTAGGGGGAAAGGGAGCTGTGTTATATCAGAATGCAGAAGGATTATTATTTTCTTTTCACTGTTGCAGTTTTTCTGTATTGTGACATTATACAGCAACCTCATTATATTCAACTCTACAATGTGCTGCTCAGCTATGAGTTGATGACTTTTTGCAGCATGGAGTGAGTTTAATTTCTCTTCCTGAAGAAGGTGCATCCTGCTTCACTGATTATTTTCTGGACTTTAAAAGGTACAACTTTACAAAATACTCCATAGCTCCTACTCAGGAAAAATAGAAAATGACATAATGAAACACGGCAGTGAATGCTGTTAAGGGTTAGAGAATACCTTTCACTTCTCTAACCTACTCTGATCATTCTTTTCAATGAATAACTCCTAAAACCTCTGATATTTGAGTACCAAAACAGTGCTGTTCACATCATATCTTCTGTATTTCTTCTTGCATCTGGACTGTGTTCTTTTACTATGAATTCTTATGAATTGGGTTGGCCCTGGTAAATGACAGTACTAAATACAATCCAAAACAGATGCTGTGAAGTCCCACTCTTTCCTCCTGCTTGTAAACTGCAGTTACTTGTACAGACTCTTGACGGTGTCATATGCCTAGTTTACAAACTGCTGATGTCCTCATACTGGGAGGCGTCTGTTGAAAAAGTGAGACAACTTCATAAAATTGTGTCTGGATTTAGCAAGTTGGACATGATCTGCACTGATGCTGATAGCAGAAACATGAGAAGAAAGTTAGACCAAACATACTAGCGTGTCCAAAATGCAGATGTTCCCAAAAAACATATTTGTGATTAGACTACAGACTTTCAAGCTTTTTATCATTTTTGAAATGCTATTGAATCACAGAAATTTTTTTGTCTGTACAATGAATTATAGAACTATTTGCTAGTTTGTTTTAATAGCTTACAAGAAGCTTACTACAGAAGCAGGAGGCCAGGACACTGCAGTCTCTTGTTTTCATTGCCTCAGGCTATTCACAAGGACATAGTTGAACCATTTAACATACTCATGGGATCAGTGTCTGTAATATTACCAAGAGTGGTTTCCATTGTCAAAGAAATGAAAATTCAAACAAAGTATGAAGTAGCTCTATTTAATAGCATTCTAATTTCCAAATTTCCTTAGAGAGTGACAGTATTTATCAAAACTACTTCAGTGTTGTTGCTCTTCTCTGTTCTTCAAGGAAGTGAAATATCTTCCTTGCACAGCACATCAGCATTTGTATTTAAGACAACAAAATCACTTATTTCAAATCTGGCAATGCTGCAGGGTGTTTTTTAATGCTGTTCACTGTTTGATCAGGAAATTGTCAGCTGAGGAAGGATTTGGAAAATAGCCTTCATATATTAAAGTGTGGGCTTGCTTACAGATCCAAAACCACTATAAGAAATTCTTCAGTGAATTAGTCTGTTATGTCAGTGAGACAAGTCATGAGGTACGGTTCTGCTTAGCACCACTATGGGTGTCAGAATTTACCCTTCCAGGAAATCTAGGTTTCCCTAATAGTGTAACGCCTTGGGAAAATATTTCAGTTATATCCTAAGGTACATCCTAAGGTATATCAGTAATATCTGTGATGTTACAGAAATGACAAAATTATGTATGTTACAATGCCAAAGTGTGCCTATAATTTCTATCACAATTTATTATGAAATGTGACAGATAAAAAGCTTTCCTTCCCACAGTGTAAGGGTAAGGCGACTTCCCGTAGTTTTTTATATATGCTTATTTTTGTAAGCAATCCTTAGCACATATTCGTTTGTGAACTGTAATGCTTGTTCTCTCCTTCCTTTGTGTCGTGGCTCTGAAGTATCACAGATGGTGATGCTAGAACACAATGTGTGAACAATACGGTATGGGCCTGAGAAGCCTGACAGGCTTTGTAAGATGTTCATAAAGCTTAGAGTGGACATATACTTCCAGGCTTCAGCAGCTCTAATAAGTATTCATCACAAGCAGTGTTGACTGTGTCTTTGGATTTCTAGAACAACTCTCTATTACAATAGAAATTCTCTGTATTACAAAAGTATTTACTTATTTTGATTTCTTTCAGAAGTCAGCCTATATAGCCAATTTTTATTCCTGCTCCGTGGAATACATTTGTCTGAGCTGCTCCCATGAATTTAGTACAAGTATTTCTAAGAAGAAAGGCCTTTTTTAGGGCTATCTCCTGCATGTACCCTGTGACATACAGATATGTTACTTACAGGTCTATATGTATTCAAAACTATAGAAATATGGATGTGTGTACGTTTTTATCTTCCAGGGTAATCAGGAGAACTTACCCAATTATGCTGGCTCAGAGCTCATCATTTTCTTAGGGAATTTATGTGGTCCGAATTCAAAAGTTTTGAAAACTGCAATGTGTTAAAATATATATCAATAACTATTTTAAACAGAGATATATCCATGCATTTAATTTGTTTTAAAGTGATCTAAATAACCGAAGACGATTAAAAAAAAAAAAAAAAAAAAGGCATTTGGAAACATCAGTGACTTAATGAATACCATTGTAAGTTATGGGCAGTTACTGAACAGAGTGAAAGTACTTAACAGTACTTCTCTGTGCACTGGTAACCATTCACTTAGTATCCAATATGCTGAGATTTGACTCAGCAAGTTAAAATAATTTTTAAAATTTTAAATAATTTTAAATTTTAATTATTTTTCTTTTAAAAATTGAGAAAAAAGGGGTTTCAAAGGAAAGTCTAATGTTTAAATTAATATATGTTCAGTTTGAAGTCTCTTATTGAGTTCAATTAGTGATTGTACTTTCAGAAAGCGTGTCTGGAAACAAGACACCAAACTTGAAGGACTGTTGTTCTGTGTTCATTGATATACATCTGAAGAATAATAGAAAATCATGTCATCTGCTTCCCCTCTGTTTTGAACTTGAAGGGAGGAATTAAGTCCTCCTCTGCTGCTTCAGATCAGTTGCTGAACCCTTAGAGGAGACTTGGTAATTAAATTAATATCTTAGATGCTATTTTGTTCAATATATTTCTACTTTTATTCCTTAATCTTTCAATCTGTCATTAAGTATTTAAGGATATTTTAAGTCTCTACTTTGAAAATCTAAGCCGATTTCTTTTACAAATGATGTTAAGTGCTCAGAGAGAGCACAGTAAGCTATGGAGAGAGTGGGTTGTATCATTTCTCAGCATGTCAAAGGGGCTGAAACCCACTCTTTCATACTAGTTCTTTTTCCAGTTAGCACCTCTCTGTTTTAAACTTCATCTGTAAGATGGTGCTAAGTAACACTTCTGACAGAACAATGCAGAGAGAAAGTTAACAAACATTGCAAAGACTATCTAATTATTCACAAGATTTTATCAAATGCTGACTTTGAGGCATGAAAACCTTAGCATTTCTTCAGTTCTGTATTCATAACCCATAATCATTCTTAATATTTCGCTCACTCAAACCATGACTGGCACAGAATTGTTAAAGTGTTTTTTGTTAACAGAAAAACCTTCGTCTGTCATACCAAGCCTTGTATTTGTTGAGAAGTTGGCAGCTCCTATGAAAATTTACTTTTCTACCCTTAATGTACTATACAGAAGGAAACTCTAAGTAAGTCAGGTTACATCATTTGAAAGTATAAGGATTTTCCTCTGCTTAAGGTAAGATTTCTATTCTTATCAGTAGTTCAGGAAAGCCAAGCATTCAGGCATTGTCCCTGTTTTTTGGCCAACAGATAACAAGACAGCATGTAATGAGTTAGGATCAGAACTAGAACTCCTAGGCCATCAGTACCACACAGGATGAAATGTCCCCAGTCACATGCATCAGGGAAAATCCAGGTGTCTGTCATGTAGAGACTTCTGTCTGTACTTTACCTGCCTTGGTGAAGGGCATCAGAAAGCTTCATATTTTGAACATTATTATTGATTTAAAGACAGTTTTTTTCTCTTTGCCTCCACTTTTTATGCCTTCCTCATCTTCAGCCTTTGTGGACAAAGCACATACCAAGTGTATATCAAATATTTTCATATTTGTTGTTGTTAATGATTTACTTTATTTTTGGAGTGATCCAATGGTTTACAGATGCTAGAAATACAATACAACTTTTCACCATGAATTAGCATATCTATCTTAGAAACCCAGATTTTATCCTAACATAGCACAGCAAAAAGTAGGTTTGTGTAGAGAAAAGCAGACATTTTCTGGTACTCTTGTTTTTATGTTTTTTTGTTATTATGTCTTGTTTCCCTAACGTATAATTAATTACCCATCTCATTGCAGATTTGTGAATTTATGTCACTTTTGGTATTCATATATGCTTCTCTTTACTTCTTGAGTTGCCCCATAGAAATCAGGCAGGCAGAGTTGATATACTGGGTCTCTGTGTACATCCTCATTGACAACCACAGTGCTGTAGGCATTTGAACTCAAGATTGGTGTCTTTGAGACTGGATTCCACCAGTACTTTCCCCTCTATGGTATTTTATTTTTTAATCTGAAAAATCAGTGGAACTTAAAATTTTTATACTTCACAAGTACAGTCTTGGCAGATTTTGTTTATGAACATGCACAGAATCCTGTTACAGTGTCTGAAACAAGTGCATCATCGTTCCTCTGTAGTTCTCTGATGCTGATTGAACACAGTCAAAATTCCTTGTCTGTAGTGTGTTTCCACCTGTAAAGTAATTCAAAGGTACAGGGGTAACAAAATCACTGAATATTTAACTTTAAATATATACTCAGGCAAATGAAGGAAACTATTACCCTAGAACAGCACACTTCAAACATTAATCATAATTATTAATCATACAATTTTTTTCTGTAAAGATGAATTTTAATCCAGGTTTAGAGTGATTGTCACATTAACATATATTTAGTGCATATGGCAAAGTAAGTCTACACTACAGCATTCTGCAACAAATAAGTGGTTTGCAATCTGATTTAATTTAGTTTCATGGCATTAAGTCATTCTGATTTTTTTCTTAAAAAGAAACATTATTATAAAAATAAGTAGTTTCAAGGTTATAGAAATCTCTCTTTTTGAATTGCCTGAGAAGGCCTTTGCTGGGAGTTAACTGACAATTACAGATTCTTAGGATTTCTATAGTTCTTGAATGTGTTTGTTACGTACCATTAGTCACCAGGTGAAGCCTGTCAGTAATGGCAATACCCTTCAGCAATAGCTGGGGAGAATTTAACACTGATTGATGGCAGGTCACCCGGAATTGGTTGGCAGAATTTCCAATTTTCTGTTGGGAAATTGCTTATTTCTTGAAGTCTATTCCCATTTTTACAAGTGGACAGCTAGCTGAGATTATACATTATTATGTGTCCAACTATAAAATTGTGATGGATAGTGTCACACATTTAAATAGAGCTAAACATTTCATCTAAGGTTTATTTTAAGAAAAAGAAAAGGCTAAGTAACTTTAAAATGTAAGCTATAACTTATCTTTGGGTTTCATTTGTTCATCTAGATTCAGAACAACAGCACTGCATCTTAACTAGTTTTAAACAGAAAATTACTTGCTTTGTTATCATTCTTTATAGTCTTCAAAGGGTTATGATATCTTTGTTGTAAACATTTTTCTGTTTCTAAGCTTTATCCAGGGACTGACTGACTGAGCAGATTAATGTTTTACTTTTACTTATGGGACCTAGGTTAAAATTCTGGCAAAACTGCATTGACAGAAAATCAAAGGCCATTCAGCAAAGCCTTCCCACAGTTCTTCTTTTAAATCATAAGGGAGAGCAGCCAGTAACAACCAGTCATTTCTTGTTTCCAGAGGGGTACATGTTAAAGCAAGTACAGGCTTTTAATTCTGTTAGCATACAATACAAATTATCTTTTTGAAACCTAGCTGAATTGTTTTGAAATAAAAAAGCCTACACCCTACCAATAATCCTATGAAAATACTGACCATAGGAATAAAAGCTGATGCTTTAACTCAAGCAAGGAGATACAATATATATTGATGACATTCTCAAAATATATTTGTGACATTAGAAAAATAGAAATGGCTCCAGATTTAAGTCTTAAAGCAAAGATTTAAGACTGGCATAATTAAAATGAAGCTGGCAGTGTGGATTTTTGAGCACTTTCTTAGATGACTAGCTCCTTGTACATTGCACAGCAAGAGCTAGATGCGTTGAGGTGGGATTCAAGATGAGAAAGGTGATGACTAGGCACCTATTCAGTTAGCCACTGACATGTGCTGAAGATGACAGTGGGGTTTATGCATCTTGCCACTGAGATTACCTTCACCTGTTAAGAATCATAATTTCATATGCCTCCGTCCTGACTTATTTAAACTTGATTACTTTCCTATGTTGTGAAATGGCTTGTAAAAGATGTGGTAGGAATGACCCTCTCCTGTTCTTAAGCTGTCTCTATTTTGGTCAGTAGGGTTTCTAGGAAGGTGATAAATTAAGGCTTCAGCCCATCAGACAGAAACTCTCTACTTCTTGGAGAGTGTTGATTACTGAATTGAGTATGAACCATCTCTTGAACTGCATTTGCAAAAAAAAGAAGTCGTCATTGCATTTTAATTCTATACCATATCGCTATACAGTCTGCATACTCTGAATCTGCCAATAGACTTGAGTGCCTCAGAAAATCTCAAGTGCCTGTTTCTGAAACTCAGGAGCAAGCAGAAATTGCTGAGCACAAAGGTGCCTTAGCTGTGTAAACACTGGGGTAAGTGGGCTCTCACACTAAGGTTACAGATTTCGGTAGTTTAACAACAAGGCTTCCGAGGTGAAATCTGTGGGTACTGAAGGTAAAGTAGAACTCCTCTTTATGAACTTCAGTGTTTTTGAAGCAAGTTTTTTAGAAGCTAGTTCTAGTGCACAAGAAAATGCTGGAAATTTGGCAGCATTACTTCAGAGACTTTTGTATTCCAAAATTTAATTAGATCTGCTCACCTAGAACAGTTGGAAATATGTTTACTGCTTTTAGATCTTTCTCTCTTATGAACTCCTATTACGAAGAAGCTATTAAATATCAAACAATGTCAGATTCAAAACTCTATCCTACTTGGAGCAGCCAAATGCATTATTTACTGTTTTGTCTTAAATGTACTTATTATACTTATTGCACAAACAAATAGTGCCTTTTTTCATGAGCTGAAAATGCATTTAGGATCTCTTTATTTTCAGTCTACACAGTTTGCACAAGATATTAACCTATTTTATAATTCTGAAAATTAGCTGCTCCAGAATTGTTTTGACTGCCTAAAGTAAAACCTAAACAAGCATCCTGATTATTTTTTTTAATCCTCTGAAAGTAGAACAGACTAAGTATCTTTCTGCAGCATACAACCATTGCTTTATTTTCTCAGACCTAAAAGCCAATACTTGCATAAATATGTGATGCTTTTTATCAGAAGCATTGGTGCACGTCAGTGAGAACTTTCCACCACCTTGAAAATGACTTTTAGAATATTTCATTAGCAGACTGTCTTTCAGAACTCAAGTTGACATTCATGTTTCTTCACACCAGTCTTTCATCCACAAAACTCTTTGTTCTGCTGAACAGTTTCGAGACAATATGGGCAATCAAAAAAGCAAAGGCTTATGACCTATCTGCATCTTCCATTCCAACATTTGATCAGTCTTATTCAAATCTCATCTTTTAATACTCCTTTGAGAACTTTCTGAGAATTTTATTTCCTTTCTTTCATTATGATTATATTATTTCAAAACCTTCAAACTTAATGAAATGGTAGCTCTCTATAAAGTGAGAGGCGGACGCCATTGGTGGCTACACATTTATCCATTTTCATCTCTTTCAATAGCCTACGTGAAAAGAATTTGAAATCTAGAATAGTGGAAAATCTCTTTTATATGTATATTTCACAGTCTGAGAGATTTGTAGTTACTTTTGCGGTCGTATATTTTCTTCTTAAAAGTAAGGCACAGGAGTCAGTTCCTTAGCAATTACAGGGAAGTGGAAAGCTGTCTGAAACCCCTACAACTATGGAATGAAATACAATGTATGAATTTAGAAAGACAAAAGGTCTTTATCACCAGTCATTAACTCTAGCTAAAATAGCGTGACATGATGCTTCTTCAGATTTTGCAACTTTCTGCTCTGTCAACTGCCTGCATATTCATCTGTGTCGGTGAGCGTTTGCTTTCCAAGTGGATTACTGGATGCAATCACTGCTTAAGTAGGGCTTCACTCCTAAAATCACCTAACAAAAAATCTGAAGAATCAAATTATGTGGTTGGTTTAGGATGGTAACCCAAGGCTGAACAAAAGAAAACAACAAAAAACCCCAAATAGATACCTTCAAATTAAAGCTGCTATAGGCCTCTCGGTTCCTTTCTTAGTGCGCCAGTAATCTTGGTTCTCCAGCCTGTGGCAATAACAATTAAATGTCCTTTTTTCCACATGACTGTTCTAAAAAAAGAAATTGTTACATTGTTCATATTAAATTTTGCATAATAAGGCTACTTCTCTGGAATTTATTATTGTTTTGGCTCTTGCTCTCAGACGCAAAGCTTTGCTTGTGTATGTAGTAAGTAACCAGGCTGGATTCTCAGCTGGTGAAACTTTATGCCCCGGCAAGTAACTGAACTGATGGAGTCTTTTCCATCACACAAGCTTCATCAGTAACTACTTTTTTTCTTAGATTTTATCCTATAATGGAGAAAATAATGTATGTGTATAATCTGACAGAAAAAGTTTTATGTACTGCAGAAGTTCAGCTGCTGATGAGTGGAATATTCTCTGTAAGTAGTTGCATTTCACAACCAGGTAAAATCTTCTCTGTTAGCAGGCAGATAAAATCTGCTTTGGCAGTATCTGTGCTTCTCTGCAGGTAAAATGTTCTCCATCAGCAACTATACTTTCCACTCAGATATAATTTTCTCTGTTAGAAGTTGTCCCCCTGTGGTAGAACTTCAGAAGCCATTTCAAAAATCTCTAGCTCCTATTGACACAAAATATTAAAAACATGATAACATTCCCTATGCAGTGATATAGTTAATTCTCCAAAATATTGTTTAAAAAAGTATTCAGGCTTCAGCCAATATTGTTCTTGATGTCAAACTTCAAATGTAAGGACATAAATGAAAACTATAATTACATTTTATTCATTTTGGTTTTTTTTCCCCCTTTTTTACACACAAACACACATTTTATCACTGACATAAGTAAATTTACCACAGATTATACTGAATGTACTTATTCTGTCTTTGTGATCATAAAGACTTGTCTGTAGAAGTCTTCTGTCCAAAATGATGGTATCTTTCTTTTTTATTCCTGTGTTACTGATGATCATCTCTTTGTGCTCATTGCCAGGGTTATTTGTAGAAAATTGTAACACTTGCTTCCTTTGTCAGTCACTGCTTACTGACCACCTCAATTTCTGTCATCTCATACAATGAATAAGGAAATGCATCATTGTTACTTCTAATAAATTAGTTACTGTTAATAAATTAGATAGTTGATTTTAACAAATATTTTAGGGAAATAATGGGCTTAAATAGAAGTGAAACAGCCCCTAGAACTGTAACAGCTAATGGACTGACAAGTACTTGCAGAGTGTCTCCAGTATATTAAACAGGTTAAACAAATTGAATGAATTACCACATCACTGACTCCCATGTTACTTGTAAAGTAATAAATTACATTTAAAGTAATGCGTACACATCAATATGCAATCTGAATAGACATTGTCATCTGTGATCTACAGGGCATTACCAGGACAGCCTGCTTTGTTGTGCTTCGAAACAGTGGAATACCTCTCCAAGTGCATGGTGTAATTCAGACACTGCAGACATAGCAACCTTCAGTCTACTTGCCGTTTCTCATTTAACTTGCAGGATATCCATCTGTTGGTGACGGAATCTGTCAAACTGGAATTGTTTGTAACCTGTTGTTAATTTGATGTTAGCCGCTTCTTTGTCAAACGTCATGAAACGACTCACTGATGCAAAGCTTATTTCTTATTTGCAGTTCTGTTGGATATAAGACGACGATACTGACAACAATCACTGTATAGTTAACAATGGTAACTGTAGATGGAATTCTTCTGCTTAATGTGTAACACTAAGAGTTCTAAATCTTCTAATTAATTTAACCTCCTGTGGTTAGGGCCATGGGTTAGTGCCCTTTTCCAATTCTACTGACTCTTTAATAACTGGGGGAAAAAAAAAAGAAAAAAAGAAAAAAAAAGAAAAAGAAAAGTGGAGGCAGAAAAATATATTTCCTATGAGTTATTTGGGCTGAAGTAATTAATGGACATACTGAGGAAAATATATTTGGAAGACAGTCCCTCCCATAAGAGACTACATGGGACAAGTGTTTCTCTCTTAAATCTCTTTTATAATTATATGATTAAAAAAGTAGCTGCAGAGATCCCTTCTTTTTTTAAGTAAGGGAAGAAAAAAAATAATTCTCTTTTCCTTGTCCTTCTAAGAGCTTTGTGGTAGGACTAATACATCTACATTTTTGAACTTAAACTCTTTTGTTTGCTTTGCTTTAATTCTGTAGGAATACTGTTTCTTTGTTACTACTTCTTGCATTATCAAATCTTCATTTTTCTCTCGGTAACTTGCATTTTATGTTACGTGGCTTTGGCTGCCATATCCCTGGAGGTGTTCAAGGCCAAGTTGGATGAGGCCCTGGGCAATCTCATTCTGTGCTTAATCTAGCAGCTGGCAACCCTGCTTGTGTCAGGCATGTTAGAATTTGATGATCCTTGATGTCCCTTCCAACCCAAGACATTATATGATTCTGTGAGTTTGGCCTGAAAGCTTGGAGACTTAGCATCCTGCTTTTTCACTGGCTCAGATATATGATCAGGTCATTACATACCAATACCAATACATTTTTATTCCATTGGTGATAAGCGCAACCTTGATAACTTCGACTGCAGTGCTTCATGCTAAGAAATGAAGCTTCCCCCCCAAAAAAAAACAACTTTAGAGTAGTAGGGAAGGGAAATGAAAGGCACAGAGAAGTAAAGAATTTCTCATAAAGTTACTTTATAACAGTAGCTTGTTCATGGAAGATTAATAGTTCAGGTTTGCACACAAAAATTAACTGGCATATTTCTTCCATCTACCCAAAAGTTAAATCTGTTTCAATCAGAATTTTCAAAAGTGAAGGTCAACTAGTGATATTTAAGAGGAAATAAACACCTCCTTCAAAAGATAATGTGTCTTTACAAAAATAAAAATTAAACAATGCAAAATTAAACAATGCAAGATCACTGCTTACTTTGGACAAACTGACAATATAACACATTGATAAAGACATTAGGGAATTACAATAGAATACTTAGAAACTAAATGAGTAGATTGTCCCTAATGTATTATCACTTAACAAGCTTATTAAATATCACTATTTTAACAATTAATAGAAACCTGTCTTGCTGCAGGCTATTTTGATAACTGTTAATTAAGTATCTGCAAATTCCTTACAAAGTCCACGTGCTACTAAGAATGGGATTAGGCATTTCTTGCTTATGTAATTTTGAGCTAATTACATTACTATTAGATTTATCTTCTAAATGCTTAGTGAGTTCTCTTTTAACAATCATCTTATATTTAATTAAAAAGCAGTATCTGGCTTACTAAATTTGAATTAAATGCTTGCTGGAGACACTAAATTAGAAAGTGTTCGGAGCTTTTTACTAGCAAATAAAGGACTTTACAGAAATGTTCACAATTCAGGATAGTTATTGAGAAATCAAATACATAGACAGATTTTCAAAAGACTTTGACTTCCATGGGCTCTTTAGAAAATTCTTAAAAGAGAAGGGGACACTGGCTCTGCTCCACTACTTCTTAATCGAAACTGAATTGTCAAAAATATATATGGAAGGCACATGGAACTTTAATGGAAAAGAGCATTTTCTTTTATAAGGGTCAAGAAAGAAAGAGCTGCCACAATGGAAGCAATGGTTGTTGAATACTTATTTATAACAGTCACAAAATTTGTGTTCTTACACCAATTGAAATTAAAAAAAGAATCCTCATTAAATTTTGTCTTCTTCATAGAGTATTAGCTTTATTATCATCATATGTGATTAGACTTTAATAAAATATTTAGGATGTAAAGCTGGACTGCCTAAAGTGTCCATACTAATTTATTTTTCCTGCTTCTTTTCCTTCACTGACATGAACTTTGAGATGTGCGTTGCTCATATGAAACTTACGCTATTTCATATGAAAATTCTCTGTCTATATATACTCATGACAAATTCCTTGCGCTCAGTCATTGTCATGAAAGTCATAACATTTTTTCATATGAAGAGAAGAGTTTAACTGGGAGAGTAGAATATCAGAGAACTATACTGTTTGAATCATGGAATATAAAGAAATTGAAAACAAGGGGCTGAAAAGAGCAAGGAAGTCATCTTATTTCACTCCCTTTCTTTGTTTTTCTTGGTAAATGGTAGGCCAAACCATTTAATATGCCTCCAATGGTGAAAGTACTGTACTCCCTAATAATTTAGTTCATTTTTTCACTCTCCTTACTGTACAAAAGCTTTTCTAAGGCCTAGGCTAAACACTGTGATGCAATTGGAACCCAATGCGTCATGTTTTATCTTTCACGTACTGTACAAATCATTTTCTTGTTCTTCCTTGCTGTTGACTTTTACATATGATTTTATTCTGTCTCACTCTTCTCCGTTAGGCTAAAGTACCCCGTTTCATTTAATTTTCCTGATACGTCATGTCTTTAGCATTTCTATTAAGCTTTTTGCTCTGCTTTAGTTCTTGCCATACTGCCATCCAGTGCCCAGTACAGTACTCTAACTAATTACTTAGCTTTACTGAAGCAATTGGAAACAGAAGTGGTATCTTACAGCTTATACTCATCCTTGTATGGCATGCTTTTTATAACAGCATGTTGTTATTGATTTGCGTTCAGATAGTGATCCAGTAAATACACCCAGATCTCCTGCAGAACTTTTGCTCAGATAGCTGATTCCTAACTTGCTCTTACTCCTACTTCTGTGCAGAGGTTTGTTCTTATCCCTCAACAACTGTTCTTTGCACTTCTGGAGTATTTCTCCAGTTCAGTATTTTCATTTTTATTCCTTTCTTGTCCTACAGCGTATTTGCTGTCCCTTCTACCCCAGTTTTAACTGCAAATGTAATGCCTGCTCCATTACCAAGTCATTAATTTGAAATTATATAATGATATCGGGTACAAAAAACAGATTGTTATGGAGACTCACCTGAAATATCCTTTCAATAAGACCATGAAATTCATAATTAATCTAAAGCAAAAGTTTTCATTCTGTTTTTCCTCCTCCAATAAAAGATCACAACTATAGGATGCTTCTACAGGTTTAGAAAATGTTCTGTGAATCAGTGCTTGAAGCTTTAAGGAAACCATTATGAACATGTAATGTTCTGGTGTATTACTTCTTTCAATATCTTTTTCCTTTTTTTCTTTTGAATGTTATTACTACAAGGAAGAAAGGAACTGCTGCCTTCTGCCTTCTAACTGCCTCTAGCACTACCACCTGTAACAGCAATAGCATTCTTAAAGAAAAGAGACTGACACAATGTGGCATGTCTGTCTCATTCTTATGTTTATTTCTTCAGTGTAGCTGTAGCTTAGGCCTTGATAACATGAAGTTCTTTTGCAATAAGTGTCTTGTAAAGAAGCTGCACAAATCCAATACAGATCTGGGAAGGCTGACCTGGTGAGAGCAGTGCTGTGCTTAGACTCCTGTTTCATAAAGATGACCGGACATGAAACCAGATTATACACAGGAAATAAAACTGAATTTATTCAAGTAAAATTATTTACACATCAAACTTTAAACCTATAAACCTATAAACCTATGCTAATCATGTATATCTATTAAGGTAGGTGTTAGTATGTTTTTGTTAGGTCTCGCAGCTGAGTGCAGGAGCTACTCCAAGGGTGTACCATTAAAGACAAGCGTTATCTTAGTTACAAGGTGAAGATAACAAAAGGCTCTTTATATTTTCTTTATTTCTGTCTGGCTGTGTGTGTGTTTTCAGTCTTTCAATGGTATTCCCTCCATCTGATTTATATCCTCACTTTAAATCTTATCACAAGTCATGAATTGTTCACACTTCATGTTTATTATTGCAGATAACTACTATCTCTCAAGGTCCTGTTTGTTTTATCTCTATGTTTGTGCATTTCAGTGCTTTCTTTAATTATTTCATCTTAAGGTACTTCTACCTCTCTACAATTACAAATGTTTGTAGTCTGCCTGTATTCTTAACAAACCTAATATAAGATTCAGCGAGAAGCGTCTTATTTTTGGGCATTTCACTCCTAAAATGAAACCCAGAATTCACAGGTTATTTACTTTATTAAATCTCTCTGGAAGAATTAGGTACTTCCTAATGGAATCCAAAGTATTTGGCTGAGGAGAAGTAAGCTACTGAAGGACAGTATATACCTACTTAATGATTTGCAGCTAACAAGGGCCGTGCTTGACCAAAGGACCTACTAGCGCTGTAATGGAACTATGGGAAAGTATCTGTTTCACAAGCAGAAAACACCTTCTGAACACAGATGCTTCTCTTTTCTCCGAAGATTTAGGATCACTCAACCCTTGTCTGCTTCTGTGTTGCTGTAGAGTGAATGTGAGATTTCAGGTAAAGTGCTATCAATCCACCACAAAACTGTGTAAAAAAGGAACAGTTTGATCAGATATGATATCAAGACTGAATTTTTTGTTTGATTTCTTCAGTTTGTCACAGTAGAATTTGATATTAGCATGTCTTTTCCACTTTTGCTATATTGCCCTTCAACCATCAGGAGTTGTAGTAACACTACAGATATTACTGTACTTTAATCTCTCAGCATAAGAATATTTACCGGACTTTGCATGAGACTCTCTCTCTACTTAAGAACGATTTGGCCTGAGCTATGATCAACTGTTACCACATCTTTTTATTACAAGCTTTGAAACTGTAGTGCTCATTCAGCTTTGCTTTTAACTGGTTGATTATGAAAGTGCTGATAATAAGCTGAATCTCAATTTTCCTGTCTAGAAAAATAACAGGAACTCAGTACAAGAAAACCCAGTTCTGCCATCAAACTGCTGACATGCTGTATTGCTTTGCTTACAACTTTCAGTACAGTCATGCCTGTCAGTTCATCTACTTTAGAGAAGTCTGACATGCCTGTGTCAATGAGATATTTCATATATCATTTTTTGTGAAAATCCCATTCATGATTCTGTCTAGGTCTTGGTGACTAAAGTCACTGTTTCTTGGGTTGCACTTTGTTAAGTATCTCATCCATCCACCAGACCTCAAATATTGTTATTAATCTTAGACCTTCTTCCTTAACCTTCTAAGTAGAAGATTTTGTTCTAGATAAGTGTGTTCTTGAAAGAGGCTTTGTATTTGGCTGTGTGAAAGTAGTATTGTGAATTTCCTATATGATTGTTGGAAACAATTTATATGTCCAAACAAAGTAATTCTAATGCTGTCAAGTGGGGCTGCTCTTGTGTGCTCAAGTGTTTGAGTATAGTGGTGAATCACAACGCATGTAAATCTTTGTCTGTAGTTCCTTTCTAGATTCTTTCCAAGCCCTGACTTGAACCTGGTACATAACTGACGTGGACAATGTTGAATTTTCTGTATTGTTATTGTTCATGATCCTGTTCCGCTCAGGATAAGCATCCAGACAAACAGAACCTGGTTTCTTTCTGGACATGCATGTTTCTAAAGCTAATTCTTGAGGTTCCAATAGCAGAACTGAGGATTTGGTGGATTTATTGATAGTATTGTCATGAAAGCCCTTGTGAAGCTGTGTTACACTGTGTTCTCTTACGGTTTTATCTCAATCTTTTTTTTCTTTGCTAATTTTCTTGACTCATTCTCATAAACACAAGAAGATGCATTTAGAACCTCTCTGCATAGTGCTGTCTATTCCATCTTCATGCTATGGAGTAGTTTCACTTTCAGGAGAACTAGTAGTCTTTTCTTCTTGCCACAGAGAAATTGTCCCTCTGCTGGTGTGTGGAGAGGCTGTTGTTCACCTAGTATAACTAGTAGCTGTCTTTAAAGGATAATGGGTTTTGTTAAATCAAGCAGGTTTAAATAGAAGTAAGTATTTGATAATTTTCTCAGCTTAGTATTTTGTTTAAATTACTTGGACCTTTGCAAATTCACAGGTTGCCTAGAATTCTCTATGACTGCCTTGATATTTACTTAGCAATGATGGGGCTGTTTTGTTTTGCTTTGTTTTGTTTTTCCTCATTTGCTTTATTGCTCCCAATATTTTGGGGTTTTGTTTGTTTTAATGCAATGGGTGTTCTGCAAGACAGGTGTTGTACAGTCTGAATTGTTCTATTTATTTCCAGGTGTAACATCCTTGGAAGACATCCCAGTCTTTCAGATACAGCTTAGTAATTTTCAGGAGGTTTTTTTATAGAGATACCATAGAGAATTGCCTGTTGTGAGTTTTTTGTGTTTTGCTCATTTGTGTAATTTATTAATTTTTTCTCTAGGTTCATAAGTTCACTTAGTTCAGCTGGTAGCTGTGTCTCACATATTTTTACAATCTATGTACTTTTTTTTTTTTTTTTGTATTCTGATTGTAATTTGCTTATTCTCATATCATTATGGTTGTGCAGCACTAAAATTTTAATTTGGTTCAGCTTAGTGCAATTTTGCCTTTTCTGTTTTATTTCCTTACTTAAGACTAAGTCAGTCTTTACAGCCCAGCAGAGTCTCTGATGTTCTACTGTCTCATCGGCATTCATCTTTCTGGTTGTTTCTGTGCCTGCCCTTGAATCATATGCTAGCCTGAGCTTTATAAAGCATTTATTTGTTTTTGTATTGCATTAATGTTGGACATGCAAAGCCTCATCCCCTGAGTCACTGCCTGCTTCCTTGATAAGATGTCTTTGTACTTTGCTTTTTTTTTCTTTTTTTTTTCTTTTTTAATCTACAACCTTTGACATAATGTGTTCTCTTGCTACAATTACTGCTTATGACCTCATATGCAAGGCATTTTCCATTATCATATTTTTGCTCTGCGGTATCAGTAGGTCTTTTGCATTTTGTTTATTTCCTCTATGTGAATTTACTTTTGCACTTATAGTTATGGCATATTTTCTTCTGTATTTTCATGTTTTCTCTGTGCCCTGATGGTGAACTTTCTTTGTGCCTGTACTGCACAGTATTTTGTATGGGACACTGTATCTGTTTCAATTTATAGAAACAGAGTTAACACAAGGACTGTGATTATTCTGATTTGGGTGTATAGTCATTCCTTAATACTACTGCATCATAACATATGAAATATTTTTAATCATGATGTCTATGCTTGAATTAGTCCTGCTATGCATAGTAGCTGATGTATGTTGAGACATTACAATAGCAGCTGATGCTCCAACACTTTTTGCAGAGTGTCTTGTAGGATTTTATACAGCCTTCTCAATCTGCAGCTGCTGTTGCTTAACTACGTGATGTTATTAAAAGATGCCATAGCATTTCTCTATGACAGCTCAGAGTTACAGTAGCTCATAGTTTATTTCCATTTTTATCCAGATCCACTGCAATTTAGTAATTTTCTCAAAGTGATCACAAAAATACGCAATTGCACAACATATTTCCATTGTCTTGCCTTGTATATCAGCTGCAATGATGGTGACAGTTCTCTTTTTAGTTTAGGAAGGTTTTTCAAATATTCATGATTTCGTATTTCATGGATTTGCTGGAAATAACTCATTCTTGATACTAGATTCTATGTTTTTGTAAAAGAAAGCAAGCCAAGACAATACAGCATGTAGTCTTCATTCTTTTATTCCTATATTAAGTGAATTTCCTACATTTTCTAGACATAATCCTATGCATGAAACATTACCAACCCGTTCACCTCTGAATGCTCAGCTGAAAAACTATCATAACAGTGAAGAAATATCGCAGCATATATTGTTGCAACTAGTATGTAGACTTTATCAAGAATTCCAATGTTAGTAAAAAAAGGTCACAGGGGGATTATGAAGCAGGTATTTTTTTTCTCAAGTAGAAACACTTCAAATTCATACAAATGCTTGTCATTTTCTGTGAAAAATTGTTTTATTTTTCTTTAAAAACAGAGGGTATCACGGATCTAGATCATTGGAAAATATAGTCACCATTTCTGAAGAAAACATTCTATTTCTTTCCATATGGCTTAGATTAAAAGTCATTTTCAATATTCTAACGTTGCACAATTGATATTATATCTTTTATTCAGCTTTACTTTTTATTATAGACTGAAAAATAAGACAATTGGAATCACAACTTTTTTTTCCTTTACTTTTATTTGTCATAATAATCTGCAGTCTTCATAGAGCTAATTTGTGTCTTGCTAGACAAAGATGGAAACCTTTTAGGAATCATTGTCTCTGTTTCCTTTCCTTATGCAATATAAAAAGGTGAAACATTTCTTCAGATATTGTTGGGTTGGGTCTCAATTGCCCGTAACTATGCATGGATGGCTGAGCATTTAATTCCCGGTCTTTGCAAGTTGTTTTCCTGTTATCCTGACATGTAAATGAAAATTAAGTGTTTGCTGTAACATTTGTGTTTTGGCTTTCTATTGACTTTTCTGTGGTTTGCAAAATGACAAATGAAATGTAACATATCCTAGCAGCCCTACTGAGAGGAAGGAATCAGTGTGACAGGTCAGTGTGGAGCACTTCAGCCCCATGTGAGGGAACTACTTGTGTTTTGTCATCTGAGGTAAGCAAGAGCTCTCTGATAGGCTTTATAAGAATTGTCATTTCTAGGCAATCTAAAATAAATTACACAGTGTACCCCTGTTAGAAGTGCTCCTAGATGGCTGATTTTCCTTTCCACAGGCAAACAGTGTAATATATATAGATGAAAGGATGGTCAAAAATGCAAATTTGCAGTCTGGACCCATGAATGTAGAAAGCTGATAGTGAAGTTGTGAACCTTGTGAAGTTGCAAAAAGCAATTGTCATGAACTGCAGTGGAGATGAAATTCCTTTCTGTGCCTTTGTCACCCAAACATGTTGACCTGTTCACCATTAAGTACATCAGTATCGCTGGAACGAATAATGCAACAAATGTCATTGTAAAAGAAGGCTAAGAAAAAGGAAGGCAGACACATGCTAACCTTTTATACAATTTCTATTCTACAGTTGTGATATTTTCAATAGTTTTGTTTAAGAAACATACTCTACTACCACCTGTTTTGCTGGTAGAGAATTGGATGATATCTTGATTTGTTTGTGATCAGCAGCACTATTTCTGATCTGTTCACACATTAAGAAAAACTAGGTTTGCTTTTTAAGATAAGATGAAGAATTTATGAATTTAAAAAAGAGCTTGTTTCAATAGAATGAATGTCAGTTTTTTCTCACACCAGTTTTACATTAGAGGTAAGGCCAGTGTCTTCTATAGATTTATCATTATAAAGTACATGAAAGGAATTTGGTGTATTTTTCAGAAAAAAATACAGTGTATAAGCTGGGGCAAGGGCCAGACCTTTAGTTAAGTAGTACAGTGATACTGATCCTGTCATTCAGGTTTCTTAGCAATATTAACATAATCTATTGCAAGCAGAATCATAGAATCCTAGAGTTGGAAGGGACCTCTGATGGCCATTCAGTCCAACTCCCCAGCAATGAACAGGGGTACCACAACTAGATCAGATTGCCCAGGGCCTTATTAATTAAAATAAAATCTTACAAATTCTTGTTTTAGCCTCTTTTAAATATCACAGATTTCTAATCCCAGAACTGGAAGTTATTTAGTAGATCTAACTCTGTCTCCCAATCTAGTGAGTTAGCTCGTAAATCCAGATCATCATTTGGAAAGATTTCCTTAGTTTGTTCTTAGAAACTTTTGATGAAGAAGTTATTTGGGGCTCTCTAGAGCTTATGTCAGTGCCTAATTGTCCTTTACAATTATCATAGTTCTTCTGACATCTAAGTTAAATTTTCTATGCTGAAAATCAAGTCTATTTCTTCTTGCATAAAGTCCAGTTTACACAGAGAAGAACACATCACTATCTCCTTTGTAATAGACATTTACATTTTTAAATACATTAATCACGTCCCTCTGCATCTTTTTGTTTCTGATTTGGGCAAATCAAATTACTTTAACCTTTCATCTTAAGAAATGTTTTCAAAAATCCTAGTAATTTTTGTTACTAACCTCTGGAGTCTTTGTAATTTGTCTGTATATCACCTACTGTGAAGACAAGGTATTCTGGATGAGATTTCCTATGGACTATAGAGTGCAATCATTATCTCCCTGATGTTCTGTATGAGTGTCTTATAATTACATACCAGAGTCACATTTGTCTTCTTCTTTTTTTTTTTTTTTTTAAGTCCAAAGTGTTATTTTGGTCAGCCTTAAACAATTCATGACCTGCTGTAGCCTCAGCCTCTTATTTTCCCATTTTGTAATTACAGTTTTGTTTTACCTTCCTATGTATAATACCTTGTGCTTGTTGTTACTGAATCTCATCTTAGTGATTTCAGACTGTCTGTCCAATTTAGTAAGGTCAAAATCCTTAGGAATTCTGATCCTGTCATCTAAAATGCTATGCATTATTCACGGTTATGCAGTGTACTCTGACTTCCTTTAAACTACGGTGTCAATGAATATATTGAATTGTGTTAGACATAGAGCAAACCTCTTTAAATTCAGAGTTCTTGTTCACACTTCGGTTTGTTGTAACTTCTAATTCTGTATACCCTTTCCTATGCATTTGCAGACCTGTTGGATTAAGAACATTTTCTGCAGGTTCCTTTGGTTTTCTTTCTTCAGGACCCAGATTTTCTTTCGCTTTGGCAGAGTTTTGTTCATTCCATAAGTGTGTGTTTCTGCTCTTGCTGTGTGCAGGAGTGGGCTGCTCATGGATGCCAAGGGGACTTTTGCTGCCCTGCCATCTCCATTATCATCCAGCACACTGCAAGTCTCTGTGGCACATCAGCTAGGTTGACTAGCTGATTTGCCCTCCCTTCTCCTAATGTCACTGAGAAATCCAGTTATGTGCAACAGTAAGATACAAAAAGAAAGCCGTGTGCTAGCAGGGACAATTGC
Organism: Phasianus colchicus; assembly: GCF_987193195.1. NCBI lineage: Eukaryota > Metazoa > Chordata > Aves > Galliformes > Phasianidae > Phasianus > Phasianus colchicus. The sequence goes on from NC_143448.1 coordinate 14,061,754, forward strand.
TGTGCGTTATCGTCATCCTTGCATGGATTTTCTGCAGGATGTTCCTCAGTGTACTTTGATTTCATGATGCCATAAATCAGTGTAAAACTGAATCAAATTTCTTCTGAAGCACTTAAGAAAAATAAAGCAAGTGATTTATCTCCCTTCTCCTACTCTGTCCTTATACATACAAACCATATGTTCTCATTCCTTTTTGCACTTCAGCTTTCCGGTGGTGTTGGGAACCAAAGTACTTTATTTCCATGCAAACACAACCTGAAGTTGCTTCTGCTCCTGTATCTCTCACTGTCTTCTCCTGAGGCTTCTGCTCTTCTGTTGCAGCCCCAGGATGCTGGAATAGTTTGAATACAGCCTTGAGTATGTAGCAGATTATTCACTGCTGTTTATGGAGACATCTGGAGGACATACCTGTATTTAGTCAGAGAAGCCTTGCCTTAAGCTGCAAAATAAATGGACAGAATAGAAAAAAAGAATTCAGCTCTTCCTATTTAGAGCGATTAAGTGCTGGATATTTTATAGACAGTTGGGCACTTAAAGAGTCAAATGGCTGCCATGGTGCCAACTAGGATTTTCAACTGTATGAAAATGTTCATTTCCTACACAAAGTACTCATAGTTATTTATTTCCTTGGGCATGTAGGTACTTCTGAAATCTGTGTTGAAGGGACGAGCCTGAAACCACACATACATCCTGTGACAAAGCAGAGACATAAGTTCAGATCTCATGTATTCTTGTAATGAATCATTACATGGTTTGCTTGAAAAATGGTGGAATATCTGAGTTTATTCAAAGTTTTCTTTACATAGTATTTCATTTTATTTGTCTTTGCAGTTATAACCTGTTCATCTAGAAGTGCCTTAAACATCTGTGAGATAAATGCCAAGGATTTCTGCTTCCTTCCTCAATTCTTCCTTTCTTGATGATTTATGTATTTAAAAAAAAAAAAAAAAAAAAAAAAAAAAAGGATAAAATACTGAATTTTATTTTTTTTTTCCGCAAGCTCTGAGATCTGTGGTCATTTAATCTCTCCTGGGAAGAAGCTTTGTAGTGTGTCTTCCCAGTTTGATAAATATTTTTTCAGGTAGAAAGCGATATATTTGTATGAATAAAGAATTTCAGGAAAAGGAAAGAAAAACCATTAGAAGCTGTGGATTAATCTATTTCTCTTACAGGTTTTTGATTATACAGCGGGCACTTCCTCAACACATCATAGGGAGAAAGCTTGATTTTAAGTGCTATTAAATGCTACATGGTAAATATTTCTAGTGCATTACAAGCATCAAATGGGAGACAGCCCTGAGTTTAATACTCTCTCCTACTTAGAGCTTCTAAGCAACTCCCATTAAGAAAGCTGTTGTAAATGAGGTACTGTTTGTCACGGACTTGCTTTTTCTTATGATCTCACCAAGTAGCAAGTTTTGACCATTTCCTCTATGTTTTCTCTTTTGTCTCTCTCTCTCTCTCTCTCTCTCTCTCTTAGTGTAGACAAGCTGCTTTTCTTGTAGGCAGAATAATCCAGTGACTAAACAGGGAGCTGCTCTGTTGCATGTTGGGATTCTTGTTCCAGGTTTTCTTCAGAATTTTCTGTTCTATTCTGCACCTGTACTTTTATACTTAGCCGAAACATTAATATTTTCTTTTATTCATCTTTTACATTGCAAACAAAAAGGATGAAATCAAAGTTAATTAGGCTATAATTCTGAGTAGTCAGAGCTATGAAAGGAAAAGCTATGATTAAAGTTCTTATCAAGAATCCAAGATGAATCGAACATGAACAAGAGCAAAGATCTATGAGAAAACAATAAACAAGCAACTATGATTAGGGCTCAAATCTGAAGTTTCTTTTGCCCTTAACTGCAGTTGTAAGACTGTAACTGCTCTCCCTGTCCCTGTAAGTAGTCTACCAACTTGGTGGCAACATCAGCAGAATGAGAGCTTTGGGAAAGACTCAGCTGCAACAGTTAGCAGTCTGGCATATTAACTTAACCCACCGTCTGTTTCAGTTTATGTTAATATACTAGGTTGTGAACTGCGATGTCAAAAGAGCAGACAAACCACCTGCTTTGCTCCCGTTGCCCTGGGGGAAGTAATCTCCAAAAGAGGGACGGGGTTGACAGCAGGGATAGTAACCTCTTTGACCAAGAGGAATAAATCTAAACTGAATCACAGTTCAGAGACCAGACAGTACCAAGCTACTTGTTACAGTGAGCTTGCACTTAGAACATCTGCCATGCAGGAAAGAAAAGGAATTTCTAGATTATGTGCTTGTTCAGCTAGTAGTGCCCAAGAGAAATAAATAAATAAATAAGTAAAAGCTATAAATAAACTTGTGTAATAAAGAAAAACAAAATCTTGTATGACCAAGAATCTCAATCTGAATAACCTTTTTGCTCAAATATCTCACAAAATAAAAGGAAAAAGTATTAAGTTCAGATGTTGTTCTCAAAGGCCTAAGACAGTTGAAGAAGATTTCACAGAAAGTGTTGATTTATCTTCAAGTTACATCTGTCTACTTTTGAAATTCCCTTGAGAAGTTGTAACAACTACAGTGGGAAAAAAAATCTGGAAACATACTTTTAAGATTGTAAATGATTGAAAAGTAAGATATCATAATCTTTTTTTTTAAAACCTCTCTTTATAAATAAAACATAAATTGATTTTCAAAGTATGACTGTCAAATGCTAAAACATACCTGAAATAAACACTCGATACACTTTGTTAGAATGCTGCTACAACAAGTAGAAAAGGTTGAGTTGTATTGCTGGCATATCAAGATAGTCCCACTGGATACTAGTAAATCTAATGCTATCGTATACTGCAAGGAAAACTTCTGATTTCAGTTGTGTGCTATTCATTGTAAGTGCAAGAATGACTGTCATCCTGCTTTCCATCACAATATATGAAGGATAACCAGGTCAGTGGAGTTACATCCCATAAGGAAGAGTAAAAACAAACCCAGGGCCATGGTTAGAAAAGAAGTTATTAGTGACGTAACAATAAATCAACTTCACTTTTTTTTCATGATTTTCTTTTGGATGGGTTTATGCCCTGTGTTATTGTTTTTGTTTTGTTTCCTAGAAAATGCAAATTAAAAAAAAAAACAAAAACAATTTATATTACTTTGAGTGTTTCTCCATCTACCAGCTGAATTTATATACCTCAGAAACTAATATGACTCTTTGATGGGAATTGCTTATTTTCTGTTGACAGCCTTTTAGTGAAAAAGATAGAAATCAGATTGAATTTCGACGGTGAGAAATTGAGAGCTTGTTCTACCAGCAGGAGTCTCAGGGCCTCTAATTTTACCTCTGCGAGCAAAGATGAACCAAGAATATCAGCAACCTACTTTCCTACCAGAGAAAGAAAACACAGTATCCTAAAAGTCACACAGACAATCTGAAACTGAGATTTGTCTTAACTTCAGTAATTTTACCTTGTTTTTAAATACAGAAATACATAAACATAGCAGAGGCACTTATTTAGGACTCAACAGTGTGGTATATTACAGTGAAATAAAATAGACTGGAACTTTCATACGCACATCCTCTATCGCTCAGATAGGTAAGGGTCAAGGGCTGCTCTCTCTCACGATCCTAAATCTCAATCACACAGCACTGGAACGTGGTATTGGTGCTTGGAGAGTGGAGTATTTCTACTGACCGCTGCTGTCTTTGATGAGACCTTTAGGTTATTTATATCAATATAATGAATGCTTTCAATTATTTTAATGTCTCCATAAGAATACTTTATTAATTTCAGCTACTTAAAATTGAAATAATATCTTTGAAGTATAAATAGCAGAATGTTTTGTCCTGTTTCCAGTGTGCTTTTCTGTTCTGTCCATTTGCCTGTTGTGTAGTCCAAAAGTATGTTTTGTCACTGCAGCGTATCCTCATAATGCTTCTTCCTATGCAGCATCATCAGAAAACATATCAGGCTGATTCTTTTTCTTCACTTCATATTTCTTGAGTCCTAATGCTATTACTTTATGCTCAGTTCTTGTCATGTTTTTGCTATATCACCTTTCATCTGTATCATATTGTTTTACTTCCTTTCATCTTGTTATTTTCTGTCAAATTATTGTGTTACCTGGCTTGGTTGATTTGCACTATGTCTCCACCTGAAAAAAAATCATATATTCTAATCTTCTCACTGATTTATGATAGAACAGTACCATTTTACCTTGCAGTGGAGAGCTACTTTTGTGTTGGTATGAAAAAGGTAGGTTTTTGTTATCAGAAAAATCTTGAGAAAAGTAAAACAGTAATCTCAAGTACTGTACAGCAAGGAGAAGCATAGGGATTTCTCTTTCTTTCACAGTTTCTATTCTAAAAATTTCAATAGAGCTTAGCTACTTTCAAAAAGCCTTTATGTAATTCAGGTGTAAAATTTTCATCTGCAGAAGTGAGTGAGCTGTACAATTGTGAATCCAATAAAGATCTGTGGCTGCTACCACTTGGGCCTCCCAGGGAATATGGAGGAGATCTAATTCTGGATCATAATTGTGCCTAAATGTGACTTTGAACAGGCCAATCCTGTCAAAGCCAGAGCTGTTGTCAATATGTTAGGTGGCTGTGAATCTGTATATAATTAAACATTACGTCAAGTACCACAGAAGTCAGCAAATAAAATAGCTAGGATCGTAGTGACAAATGAAAATGTTCCTGCCCTTTGTTGTTTGTCCCATTCTTCTGCAGAAGTTTTTCCCCTGCAGTAAAGGGGAGTGAATATCCACATGGTAGCATGCCTTTTTCTTTGGTTATGTGTCTTATGAACTGTAAAGATTTGACTTGTGCTTATTAAGGAGGTTTCCATCTTCACCTTTCCTGAATGGCCAAATGAAAATCAGTGTGCTCCTGGATTTTGATGTACACTAAAAGACTGCAGCTGAGAAATTAGACAGACTACTTATTTTATTCATTACAGATCAGTAGTCTCTGGAAGACAAAAGCTAGATCTGTTAGATTCAGCCATAGAGCTGATTGAGACAGATTTTAAGCACCAGAAAACTGGCCAGCTGAGCAGCTGGCGAAGCTGAGCAGCCATCCCATGGTCTCGCAGTGGTGTAAGGACGTAAGCTTGAAATCAGAGAAGTAATAGCTGCTTAAAACACCCGTGGAAGGTTTCTCCAAGGCTTACAGGTTGATGTTGCTATGCTCCCTCTGCCACATTTGCTGAGATGTAGGTGTCTCTGAAGAAAAGCTGGAATTGCTCAGCATCAGCTTCCATGGTACTGCTCCAAATGACAGCAGCAGAAAATTGGGTTCCAAATTTACAAACTTAGTACACTAACTTAAATCAAAGTCAGCATTGTTCTGCAGACAGGTTTTCCCATGTTCTCACACCTCTACTTTTAATTAAAATGCTGACAATCAGGGATAAGGGGAACAAAATACAAAGGTAATCATGTACAGAAAAACATATTTCACCAGAGCATAAGCTATTAGCAGTTTCTCGGCTATCTGATCATCTGACAGGCTTAAGGGTAAAAGTGATGTGAATTTCAAATCTCTGGCTGTTCCCTGAGGAGGCTTTGTCTCATACAGTTTGTTGTGAAGTGAGACACTGGAATGAAAAAATGAAGGAAAGGAAAAGACATAGTGCAGCAGGGTGTATAAATGTATGAATAGGGCCAAATTCAACTCTATTTTAGTGCCACTGACTTCACTGCTTTTGAACATCTGTCCCAAAATAGCATAATATCCCACCTGAACTAACATTTGTCTCATCTGTATGCATAACTCTGTAGGACTCATTTCATCATTCCAATGTTGAACAGATGAGCATTTTCACCAAAGTCAAAACAATTACAACTAGCAGGGGTATTGGAACTAGATGATCTTAAAGGCCCCTGCCAACACAAACCATTCTATGATTGTAGATACTAGCCAAAATCCCTGTCTTAATTGGGACCTGGGTGCAGTTAACTTTTTTTCAGATGGTTATAGAAAGCCTGGTCACGTTACAGAACTTTCTTTTTTACTAAGATACTCCAAACCAGCTATGTACTTCCTCTCCCGGGTCACTTTTACATGCTTCAGAACTGTATAACTTCTGGATTTTTTTTTCCTTTCACATAGAAATACTTCTGTCACTGAACTGGCCAACCTGGTCACTGGGCATGGGCATCCCCTGCAGGGCCTGTGCCCTGTTGCTTTCCGTCACTTGTCTTCTGCTTGTGCAAGAGCATAGAGATTGTTTTATACACAGGGAAGTAGCAGCCTGAAAAACAGAATGAGAGTTACTATTAGAATAAAGACTCTTAGGAGAAAATAGTATTAGAAAATATGAGTGTGTCATGCAATTGACTGAATATACTGCAGCCTTTAATAAACTTTTCAAAGGACTGAGAAGTGGAAAAGTCATAAGGAGGGTACTGCAATAGTTCTATATGTATTTACAGTGAACTACCTAGCATGGCATAGCATGAACTCCTTCAGCAACAGAATTGAATACAATTGTAGGTTTTTATTGCTCTGGAAGTTTCTTACACCTATCCCAAGCATATGATGCTTGCATCATCCAGAGAGTATATCAAACTAGATTGATCTTAGGTCAACTTTAATTGCAGTTTTTATGTTTGCTCCCTGCCCTAATGTCACTAGTTAACTACAATTTTCTCCATGTGGAAATAACTTCTACATCTTCATTCCTGAAGCAAATTGAAACAGTGTATTAATCAATTTTTTTAATTGTTATTATTTTTTGCTTAGGGTATCTGCAGCCTGTCTACCTTTCATTACATTTGTAAAGGTAAACTAGAAATTCCAAACAGACATATTCAGGATTGATCTTAGTATAACTGTCTGTTCTTTGCTACAGTGCACATTTGGATATGCTTCTGGCTCTTGACCCCTAATGTTTGCTGCTGAGTTAATTGCATATGGTTCAGAGTAAAAACTGCTACATGTCTCTTCTGCACATCAAATGTGAGAAATGCATTGCTTACAACACACTGTTGTTCTTTTCTTGCCCCAGTCCCATCCAAAGCTTATTTACAGTGACATGTAAATTGTACACTGATCTCTCCTAGGTTCACATGGTGGTGTGTATCTTGTTTCCACTTTCTGCATGTCTCTATTACATTTTGTTTTGCAATATATATATATATATATTAGATAAAGACAAAAGGTATTTTCGTTATGCTTGTCCTTTCATGATATAGTCTGCACAATGTCAAAAGAGAAAGCACAAGAGGCTGATAGGTTAGTTATAACTTAGTCTTTAAGCAGGACAGCTTCCTTTTTGCTTTTTATTTTTTTTTAATGCACATTATTTTTCATGCACCGTAGTTTGGGGTCTGTATTTAGGATGAGGGTGGACAGGATGAACTCTTTTAAATGCTGGCACATCAAGTGGTATTTATCATAAAATATCTCATATATATGGCATTTATAGCTGTAATTTAATTATACCTAATAGGTTTCCCTAACTGTGATATTGACTATTTTATAGGAATCAGAATAAGCCTTTTAATCATCTGTGGATACAGCTTCACTAATAGGCATAAATCAGAATGTCTTAGATCAACTTTGTACCCCTAAGGCATAATGTAAATGATGAAGGGATGGGACTTCATTTTGTCATATTCTCTTCAAATATCAAGTTATATTAAAGAAAACACTTTTCTCAATCACAGGTGCATGTACGAAGAATGAGTGACAACTTGATGTCATCACTTTGATAAGTCTACTCCCTTGGCATTTTCAGATGTACTTTCATAAATGAGCTTCAATTTGTCTTGCACATAGTGGAGCTGTATCTCATGTCTGCAAAACTGTACTTAAAAATGTGCTTACTTCTCCATAATTCACGAAGGAGTGGGGAAGGTAAAGAAAAAATTCCTCATGTGTTTTTCTAGAAGCCAATGGGAAATGTGCGTATTTGTTCCTAAAAGTCAAAGCACTACAGCACAGGCAAACGCGAAGCCTGTGCTGTTCCACCACAAATTTGGCAATTTTTGTGTTATGTTTTTACATGCATTACTCAGGGGATGATCCTGCAATACCAGGATCTCTCTGCCTACGAAAAGAAAAAGGCAAGTAGAGAACATTTAATAGCTAGAGCAAGTATTATGTGTGGCAAGGTGTTTCTCATTGCAAGCTTATGTCAAGCTCAAATACATGCACAGTCTCATGCAAATGTACAGTCTGGATTTTATTGAAATGGGGTATTTCAAAACTGTGCTGCTTAGTTGGAAAAAAAAGTATTTTGCCAGTGTAATTATAGGACCACCTTTCAAAAAGATAACATAAGTAATACAGCATTACCTTATGCTTCTATATGTATGTGATATACGTATGTAACTAATATAACTTGAGGTTGATCTTCGTCTGATATAACTTTTCATCATCTGTTTGACATTTTGTTGGCTTTGGAAGTTTTACATCCACTGAGAATCTGCCCCATTCAGCTTTTCAAATGGCCAAATATGGTAGATTCTATAGCACCTATAGAATCAGACCCATCATTTCTCAGTCATTTGAATCTGACAACGGTTGCCTACCATTATTGAGTCTTTGAATTGTAATCTGACATTTAACCTAGCTGGAAATGTATTGCCTCATTTACTTTTTGTGTTCTCCCCCCTTCCATTTTCTTCTAAATAACCTTTTTCTTTAGATGATTTTCATGAAATTGCCACTAAAAAGAGTCCTGTTTGAGCTGCCTCATTTGAAAACTGTAAGATAGTGAAAGACATCTGAAGATGTCATTGTAACACATGAAAAACACTTCAGCTAGCATATAAACACTATCAAATAGAATTCAAACTGAAGTTATAAGCTAGGCTGAAATGATATTTTGTTAATAATTGTCAAATATTCCACAAATAGCACAATTCTAAATAGCACTATTCTGAGCGATGAGAGCAATGCATAACATACTGAATTTTTAAACAGAGCTGAACAAAATATAGAATTTCTATTCAGGAAATGTGGATATCTTGAAGTTCAATTTTGTTCAGAAGTGGAACAAATAACTTTAATACAAAAGGAAAATTCTAAATAGCAGCTTCAAAAAGTAATGTGCATTTCAAACTCAAAGTTTAGGCTTAAAATTGTTTTTTTTATTTTTTTATTATTTTGATGTCATATTCTGGTGAAAGAAGAGGCAGCATGAAAGATTTGCTACAAGAGCATCATCAGAGACTTAGCTATTTGGTACAGTAGAGAAGAAGCTGTTTTCAATAACATTATATAGGGTATAGTATTAATTTTCCACTGACAGATCATGAAACTGCAAATAAATATACAGAACATTAAAAGTGGATTATGTTGAATAAGTAATCAAATTTGATAAATCATTAGAAGCTTCCAACAAGGAATTTTAATGAGCATTATTGAGAAATTTTAATAAGCAATAAAATAGGAGAAGCTGAATTTCTCTGAAAAAGTATTTTCCAACAGGAGATTGTTTTGTTGGAAATATATTAAACCAATTCATTTGTTTATAATGTAAAAATTCTTTATATTCAGTCTCTTTCAAGCAGACAATGTATTGCAGTTACAAGATCCACTGTCATCTTTGGCAAATAATTTACTCAGTAATCCAGCTTCTAAAGCTAATGCATGTCCTATTGTGTTATCCAGTGATACAATGATGACCTACCTCTCATTTTCCTTGAGTCAACTAAGTTACAGATGAGACAATTCTACTCACAGAGAGTTTGCAGCTTGGCTGCAAACAGAGAGGGGAATTGTATATAAGACAGTATGAGAAAAGCAAAACTTTCACTTGGCACTTTGTCCTATATCATTTCTAGATATCCATTTTACTTTTAATCCATTTTTCTAAATGACTTTTTTTTTTTTTTAATTCTATTTCCTGTACATGAAAGAAAACTGTCTTTTCTGTGTGGGTTATCAAGATCTGAAATCCAAATATATAAGAGAACAGTACAGGAGTCAACAAGGTTGGTCTTTTATGCAGATGCTGCGTTGCCCAGTAGGGTCTCTGATCTAAGAGCGTGGGCAGGAAAGCAGAGAGAAGGCATTATATAATTTCTTTTAGGTGTGACTAGAAACAGACGACAATGTCTAAACGTTTTTCATTAAGATTAAGGAGGAAAGAAAAGCATGACAAAAAATCTTGGGCTATTTTTTCCCAGGATTGTTCTGGATAAGTACAGTTTCACATAGCTGCAAACCAGTGCATACCCAGCTACTCTGTTGGCTCAGGGCTATGCTTCCAGATACCACAGGGCCATTTCCTTGGCAAACTGTCACAAAAGATTCTTTTCTTGCTTTTCTTTCTTACTTTTTTCATGATAGCCCAAATTGAATACTTGCTTTGCCTTGTATCTGTCATGTTAGCTTTTTAGATAGTACATGTTATATTCTATACTCCAGTGGCCCGCTGTCCTTCTGTAAGAGTCTGCAAGGTTTATCAAGTGCCTCTAATGGTGGTGGCCTGAGGGAAAACGGTATAAAGTTTGCCTTTTACATTTCTTCTTCACTTTAAAAATATGGAAGATATTAATAGTACAAAGAACAGTTCCCCACTGCTTTGATCTCTACAACACTGCTGCTCTTTCAGCCTTCATATCACTACTGCTGCCATGTTACATTACTATTTTCATTATTGTTATTTCCAGCCCATAGTCCTTACTCTTTTCCCTGCTTTAACCCCAACCAGTCTTCCCTGGAGGAGACAGAATGGGGAGAGGACTGGATGTGCTGCAGCAGGATCCCTTGAGAGTTGTGAATGATTGAGGAGCTGTATCAAACCTCCTGGGAAATGTGGGTGGATTTATTTTCAAAGATAGTTGTTGATCAAAAAAGGGCATAAGCTGCTATCCCTTTCTGGAATAGCCTCAAAGGAAATGTGCCTTAGAGACATATTTCCTGCTTTCTTCAACTTTGCTACACGGCGGAGTAATTTGCTGTAAACCAAAGGCAGCAACAAATTACACTACCACAGATGCCAGGTCAGTTTGTCTGCCCATCATGTAAGATGGAAGAGAAAGCACAGCAATAACTCCTGTGGCTTCTCAGGGTATGCAGGAGTATTATGCTATAAAACTCACTGATCTTGCATACCCATGTTCTGTGTGGTTGACATTTGAGGTGAGGAAGAGAGGAATCTTAATTTTATTTGTCCCTGACTCAGCATGAAGTCAAAGTCATTATCCAGTTTGAAATGTCCAGTTTTAGTGACAGCTTACTAGAAGTTCTGCTGTTTTCTGCTTTCTTGAGTAAAAGAACAGCCAACTTGAAAACGTAGGCCTATTTTGAATTACTTCTGTTACTGTATGATTAACACTAATTCATGTATCATAAAAAGCATTACGTATGGTGCTTCTATTCGCAAGTGCTTACAGTTTACAGTAAATCACACAGTGAGATGTGAAGCTCCAGTTCTATGTAGGGTGTATGTGTCTTTGTGTACAGATTCACACCATTTGCAAACCGTATGACATCCTGGCATTAGACATATTATGCAAAGTCAATTATGAAGAAAAGTAGGTTTCTCTTGTTAATTAAATAAATCCATAAATAAATAAAATGCAGCAGTGGAACAAGCAGATCTTTCCATCCTTCCTAACTAAGATGTTATTTGGGGAAAAGAGCAGATAAATATAATAAAAAAGTAGAATATGTCTTCTCATTTAAAAATACTTTTTATATACAATGAACAACTTAAAATGTCGTCCCATTTCTTTATGGAATGCTGCACATCATTTCAGAGAAAATGGACAATGTTACCTAAAGAACAGAGTGCTTGATAGAATGCAGCAGCCATTGGGTCTGCCCAGGGTTTTGGACTTGCTCAGGTTATTGTCTGTAATGGTGGTAATCACGCCAGAAGAGCAAAGCTCCCAGAGATCCCTCAATAAATTGCATTGCAGTTAGGTGAAATTATTATTGTTTTGCAAGAAAATATATTTTTCACTGTCTATAGTGCAAGTAGTTGCACACACTCTGAAAGGTGAAAACAAAATTGTTTGCCGGTGGCTGACTGCTGAGAAGTCTTATCTAAAGAAAATGAAGTCGTGTCAGAGAGGTGAAGGACTCTCCCAAGCTATTAATTCATTTTGAATAATTCATTAGGTAACACTCTTAAACTCTGATAATCCCAGGTAAATCCCAGAGAGGGGTTTTGTGGTCCCTCAGCCATGCTCCTTATTCAAGGCATTGTGGTTTACATATTAAGAGGATGTGTGAGTGTTTTTTAAGAGATATTTATTCTGGAGCTTGTAATTAGTGCACAGTGTCTAATTCTGTGATGAGAGTGAATGTGTATGGTAATAGAATGCATTCTGTGTAGAATGGCAGTGGAAACTGATGCATGACTTCTGCTGATAAGTTAATGTGTCTTTTCCCATTTGAAAAGGGTACTATAGTTTTTGCTTGGCACCCACGACTCTGAAGTTAAATGCAATATTTGAGCCCAGCTGATAATACCCCTCTAAACTGGTGAGCAGAGCAGTCTCATCTATACCTGAAGTAAACTGATATATATCCAGAGAAATCAATCACTTTATATGCATTGTGAGCCAAGTGTTAGCAAAAATCTTACTGTGTAGCAATGAGGGGAGATCAGTTTTTCAAAATGCAAAATAGAGACATGAATACGAAAATATGTTTAACGTGAGGTGCCTTCCGAACTCAGGGAGATTAATATGCTACTACCATATTGCCCAAAAGTACTTACACTTTCTCCCTCTCATATCATTATGGGAAAACTAAATAACTTGCAGTCACTATTTTTCCTAACTTCTTATTGAAAATAAAATGGTCATTGAATTAAATTTAACAAATAGATCTTTTTTAAACTAAATTAATAAACTTCCTTATTTCTCAGCTATCTAAGTTCATAGCCTTTACTTAATGATGATGCACTTGATTAAGTAAAATGAAAGAAAAATGAAAGTTCTTTCACACATGAAAATGAATAATGAGTTTAGACTTAATCCAAAAGCAATTTAACTTTAAACATTCATATGAAATTAAATGAGCCATTGAATTTGCTATATAAGCAAGCATTAATCTTATCAATCTATGAAGACTGGAATGTTATACAGTGACTCATTAATTTCAAAGCCTAATACAAGGCCTGTTTAATGCCTGCAGTCTATTAAAAAGTCTGATCCTACAATATAACTGCTTTTTCATAAAAGTTTAAACCCCAATTCATATTTTTATTGCTTTGATCATTTAATAATCTGCTATGACAAGATTATGATTTTGAAAATCCCAGTTGTATGTTTCCTACATGTGAAAAACGTTTGCTCCAAGTTTGAACTTTAGCACAAAGTATTTATCTGAAAATTTAAGAATGTGAACAGTTGTGATATTGGTGGGCACATGTTTGCCTTAATAAAAGTTTAACAAACAATAAAGCAGACTTTCTCTTACCAAACATTATTTAGATTAGCAATCTTACCTGCATTCTGAATATCTTGTCCAGTACATTAGGGAGAGTTGTGGCATAAAAGAACCCCTTACTCAAAACATTTATAAAAGAAAAACACAGCTACTTTTCATGAGAGATGTTCTTAATGTTTTATTTTTACGTGTACTATGTTGACTGTAGCCTTCTGTGCAAGCGTAGATTTAGGACAGAAATTTTACTTACTTTAGATTTGTTCAGAACTGTACAAGTCATGCTGATTTGAAAAAAAAAAAAAAAAAAAAAAAAGTTACTGAAAACTGCCCTTTTCTCTTAATGAGATAATCCAATAACAGGATTTAATGGCACCACACATTAACTGCTGTCATGGAAGGTCATGGTTTCAAATTTCTGTTTCTAGTCAGTAGTTGCTCTTACTAAAACCAATCAGAGGGAAAGGTTGATATTTAAATATGTTTATGTTACTAAACAGGTGTTCATTTTTGACATACTATACCTAATTCCACCTAATTTTCACAAGTCTAAGGTCAATGAGAAATTGCTCTTCTCTAAATAAGGCAAAAGCAGTTGTGATATTGCTGTTAAATGTAAAAAATAATAAGTAGCTTGTTGTATATAATTTTCTTGCTATGTTCGTTGAGCATAAACTTTAGAAATATTTGCCAAATTCAAGCATTTTTATAATGCGTGGGGGTATCCTTCCATTGCCTCTATTACCTTCTTTGACTTTTATATCTTCTTGCAGAAGTCTGTGAAAAAAGCATCTAGTAGTACTGTATCCTTGTTCAAATAAGTGATTGTTATTGACTTTTAAAAGTCTCAACATTTGGTCCTGTGCGCTAATTAGGAATGCAAAGGCATGAGCAATTTATTCGTGCAAACTCATGAAGCTCATTGGAGCATTTCCCGATTTACACTGGAGAGTACACTCGAAGTCTGACCTGCTAAGTGGGAATACATTCCTTTCCAAATACATTTGTGAGCAGAACAAAGATGTCATATACTAAGGGACAGAAGGAAAAATGGAAAGGCTGCTAGCATATTTTTGTTTTGCTGTACTACAGTTTTAAGGAGAAGTAATGCTATACTCAAGTGATTACTCAAGCAGTAGTTGAACTCAAGTGCTTGCGTATGTAATAACAAAATCTTAGGAAAACTAAGAATATTCATGTCAGGATGATGCTGAAGAGACTTCAGTCATCTTTACTTCCTTATAGATAAGGGAAGTTTAGGTGAATGGAAACTGTTCTTCCAGCCATAGAAAAAAAAGATGTAATGGGTTTGTTCCTTTGAAAGTGTTCCTGGACAGTGAAGTGCAGTACCCTGCAGAGGAGAGGGAGGCATAAAGAACCTTAACTAGGGGAAGTAGCTGGAAGCCTTTAGGTTCTGTTAGCCCTCATCACCAGGGATGGCTCCAATCAGCTGTGCTGTCTCCTGTAATCTTAGCCAGGATTATGCTGGAAGCAATCTGAGTTGAAACCAACTGTCTGGCAGTAAATCTAAAAGGGACTTTTGCCTCTTATTTCCAAGAGGTGGCATATCAGGAACTAACTGATCTGGAAGTTTCTCCTGAGATTTTTTAAGTGTTTATTGAAAATTGTTTTTGAAATTTTATTGAAAAGTACATTTTCATCATACCTAAATGCTTTTTAAGACTTTTAATGTTGTTGATTCTATGAATCATGTGTTGGTAAAGCACTTTCTGATTTATCCTGCTTTTGTATTTTCTAACAAAATATTTTATTTTTTTCCTTATAAATGTAATTTTTCCTTGCAACAGGGGCTCTTGTTTAAAAAGTATTTCTATTTTGTATTCTATATTAAAGTATAGTTGCAGCCAAATGAAACATTTTGATTTTTGTTGAAATAAAATCTGCCAGTAGCTGACTTGAGACAGTATTTTGATTTGTTATGGTTGGAATTTTCTTTCATGGAGAATTTTGAAGTGATAGGATTTACTATCTGATGGGTATAAAAACAGTTTGGAAATTACAAAATCTTTAGAAAAATGAAAATGCCATTCTTGTCACAGCTCTGGTGCTTTCTGAGTTGTTCCCTATTTGCTTGCCACATGATAAAAATAGGATGAGAACATTTGCCATATATAAATGCTGAATGCAAGTGGAGCAGATTTCCTTCATGCAATTCTACTTTAATTAATATTGTAATAATAATAATATGAGGCATCAACATCCTCATCATTAGTGAGAACTGTCACAATTTGTTCAAATTAACTAAAAGCCTGACAATGTAGCAAAATTAAAGAAAGAAAAATAAAAGCTGCCTAAACCATCTTGACTATGTTTATCTTCAGAAAAACTCTAATGTAAAAACAATGGCAGGATGTAGTGTTGGATTTTGTTTTAGGCATTTGGGTACAGATTCTGAACTCAGACCCTTGGTGTAATACAGGTCACTAGGAACTGATTATATTCTCATCTCACTTTGATGATTGTAAATGGAGAGTAGTAACATATAGCCAGCAGGTGATAAGTGAAAAAGAAATCTTATATTTAGGTTTGGATTCAAGATTTTGATTTTGAATCTGCAAAAATATCTTGGTCTAGAATTTCTGTTTTGGGTAGTGGCATCATTCCTTTTGGTACTGCAAGTTCCCAAAACAAATACCAGATCTGTGTGTTATTCTCATCTGTCTAAGGTAGACTGGTATTACTACAGTCTGAATCTATATTACTGCAGTCCAAATCTATATCTATGTATCTGAATCTATATACTTAATCTGCAAAAATGCCACCTTCTCAAGAACAGATTATATCAGCGAGGCTATGCAATGAATCCTGCTTTCTGGAGGAGTTGTGCAGTTTGCCTGTGGCATTGAGCTGAGTCTTTTACATACAGAAGAACTATAAACATATTAAAAACTTGCAGTTTTATCATTTTATAATATTTCAGCTCCCAGAAAACTGAGTGTAGTTCAAGCAGTACATCTCTCAGGATTGTAACCCCAAGGCTTTACTATTCATTTACTTGTTCTTTGTCAGCTTTTTCTGCTTCAGGGGTGGGTAGGCTATTGGGTAGGCTACTTGGTTTGTATCCTCTTGTTCTGAAAAAGATTGAAAGCAGAGCTGAAAGCCCAAACCCTGTTCTCCCCAGAGCTGGGAGCTCCTCCGCAGAGTGACTTGGTGGTGCCTCCTCTGCATCTCAAAGAATGAAGCAAAGAGACTTTTGGGGAGGGACTGTAGGAGGACATCTGCTCCAGCCTCTAAGTTCAGACCAGGACTGCTGGAAAACACCCTATGGAGTGTCCTGTTACAGCACTTAATTATCCTTGTTATTATGATTTTTGTCCTATCTGGTCAGAATAGTTTATGAACATTTCAGCTATGTTGTACTGTTTCCAGAACTATGTCAGTAACTAAGAAGTGCCTCAAAATACGAGTCACAAACAATGAAACAGTCTTCCCTACTACCACCTGTAGGATTCTGAATAGTAATACTTGCCAGGAAAAAAGTACCATCACATCACATCACCAAAGCCAAGTTCAGGACCTAGTCTGTCATTTTCAGACTCCAAGACATCAGTCACAGCCCACCTACATTTCTTCATTGTGAATGATGTTAAAGGGAGGTGATTCTTTTCCCTCATGAATTGAACTGCTACATAAACTATGGAAGCAGGATAAGTAGCTAATAGAACTTGTTCTTCAACAGATGCCACAGCAAGAAAACATTTTAAAATTTGTTTTTATGGTTCTATTAGGATTTATCTGTTAAAACAATAATTTTCAAACACATTCCTATTACTTTCTGTAAAAGTATTTGCATAGCATATAAATTTGGTAGGTCGATTTTGGGAGTTTGCTCTGCTGTACAAACAAATAAGTAATAAAAAAATGAATGTTTTAGGAAAGTACTAAAATGAGAGATTTTTCTAAATAATTGATTTCTAAACCAATAATTGAACTCATCTAATAATTAGTTTAAATACAAGAGGTAAGGCTCAGTTACTGTCTATGCTAGTAGATAATATAAAAAGCTTAATAGAAGATGATCTTTCTAACAGGAAAGTGAGAATTATAAGCACTAAAACCCAGCATGGGATGATTATCATGAGACAATAATATCCTTGGGTATTATGCTATTCAGCAGCTGAGTGCTACCCATAAATATACCTGTTTCATAATAACCACACCCCTACAAGTTGCATGATTGATACTGAGGTATCATTTCTTTTTTTTTAGGTTTACATAGAGATTTGTCATCTTAGTAAATTGCTTTGGGCTGGAGTATTGTAGCCATGAGATACTGGAGTTCTATCTAAGAGATGCTGATTGCTTTGTTTCTGATGGGTGATATTTAGATCAACAAACCCATTTTCAAGGAAGTAATATGGTGGTGAGCATCACAGTGGGATAAAATGAATCAATCCCTTTTGAAGAATGAGCAATAAATCAGAGTTAGAACTGTGCTAGTGCTGATGCTGTCTCTCATCTCATTTCATTAGTTATATAAAAACTACAAATAAGGAGGCATTTTTTTCTTATTTTAGTTCCCAAACTATAGCACAACTAGCAGATACAAAAACCTATCATGACTTTCTAGGATGCATAGAGAAATATGAAGACCTTTTAAGAGAAGTATAGTATTGACATTACCCTCGTGTACATCACCTGTCATCCTTTTCTCTTTTATTTATTATGTTTTGTCCCATCTGACCTACCTCTTTCAATGTTACACTATTCTTCATATTCACAAAACACTCTAGGCTCTCCCTTCATGTGCATTTGCCTAAGGAAGTGATGGCAAGGAACAGATTGTACATTTTATTTTTTACATGGTAAGGACTAGACTGAAATATTTAGCTTTGCAAAGAGTTTCTTCTAAGAAAAGTGATTCTTCAATCTGAGTACAGATTATTCAGACTTTTAACCTGGTCATCCTTTCAGTACTAAAAGAAAGGACATGTACATTATTTTCAGTAAAAGTCACCCAAGGCAAGGTGGAGACACAGCTTACTTTAATAGCAGACAAGTGATGTGTAGCTTGTGAAGAGACATTTCATGATTTTTGCTTGAGGTGTTTTTTTTTTCTTGGATGAAGTACTACTAGCAGTCCAGAAATTTGTCTTCTTTCTCTTAAACTAGAGCCAGTGCTTAAGGCAGACCCAAACCATAGATATAGTCCTAGACATTACAGGACAAGGTTGCTGAATCACTTCTGCAATCACAATTATTTGGGGCAACACTATTTCCCAGATTACTGCATAAAGGACTAAAATAAGCTGCTTTAAGAATATTCTCTTTATTCCATGATACTATTTTTTCTTCCAGTGAGAATCTGACCTGCCAGATACCTAACATCTGCAACTAGGGCACAAAATTCCAACAGTATTATGTCACAATAGGTATAATTACAACTGAGTGCAAGTACCTGCTGTCACTTTTTTTGCTTTGTGCATGTTAATTGGTTAACCTACTCATGGCTGGCTAAATTGATCAACAGGTGCACTGAAATACTTAGTAGCCTATTTTAAAAATGGTCTTTGTTGATACAACATCAGTAACTCAGCTATTCTTAGGAAAAAAATATATATATATATGTATAAGAAAACACAAAGCATAAATTCTTACTGGGATTTCTTCTGGAATAACAAAGTGTATTGTCTGATACATCAATTATTTTTCCAGAAAAGCCTGCTTCTAAGAAGAGAAAGTATTATTAAGTACAAACAAACAGAATTTCTTATAATTCTTTTTTACTTACTCAAGAACAGTGTTTTGATCAGAGATGAAATATAGACAAAATGTATCTCCTTCCAAATATTCTTTTTTTATCTTCTAGAAGATTTATTTTACTGTTAATTAAAAAATTATACAGTAATGGCTATCAACTCAGATGTAAATTAGCAAATTCCCCACTAAGCACGTTCATGTTTTAAACTAAAGAAATTCAGAAGTTCATTAACGATATGTTTTTGGTGCTGGTTTAAAGAGTTTGGGAAGATTAGATGGCCACCATCCTAGTGCACATATAAAACTATGTTTTAGTAATACATAATCTTTTTTGGTTATGTAATTCATTGTTATATATGATCTTAGAATGAAAAATACAGGAAGCATTTTATAGTTTATCAAAATGATATACAGTATGTTAACTAGTTATGTGGAAAATTATTTACGGTGGACCACTTCCAGCTTTCATTGTATATCCATAAAATCCACAACATTATCTTAATGAAAGTTTAATTAGAAATAGGGGAGCTGATGGTGTTGTCACTCTAGTAGAATCAGTGGTGTGCACGGGTGTGTAATGCTGGGAGTAGCATCTGGCCAATATCTCACATGTATGACTTCAGTCACTGTCTCCCAACCTGAACTTTTGAAGCTATGCTTGTAATTTTACCACTGTTGAAAAATGTCTGTTATATACAAAAATATGCTGGGGAGGGAAAACACTTGAAAATTGTCTCCAGGTCTTTACTGCTCTTTCTATTATTATTTGCTGTTCTGTCATTTTCTAAACTTCACATTTCCAAGTTCTTCCCATCTGTTACCAGTTTCAGCTAGCATCCTATACCTACAGCAAATACCAACTGAACTGTTCAGAGTATTACCCCAGGAATAATGGTCACCTCAAAAAGTGCTGTCCTTTCTCATTATATAGAACTTACTCAAGCTCAAGTACATATTCAATTCCATGGCCTGTTTAAATTCTTAAGGGTAGCATTTAATGATGTTAATTTCATTTCTATTTTAAAGGATAAAAAGTTAACAGAAAAATAAACTAAATAAATGTTATACACAAAAATGACTCACTATGCAATTTGAGTAAATGTTCCAGCTGTCAATTTTATTAACATCAATGAAAAAATGTATATTCTGGATAAGGGTGATAGACATAAGTGACTTAATGGGGACTCTGGGAAGTCACATTTGCACTCTGGGGTTGCTACACTGATGGAATATGTTCATTTCCAGCTGGGGGAAAAAAAAAAAAAAAAGTAGAAAAAAATAAAGGGAAACAAAAAAAAAGTTCAGGTTTTTAGGACAATACATTTGTTCTGTCTACATGTAGACAATCTGTCAGCTTGGAAATTACACAGCTGTGAACAAAGGCAGCAATTTCTCAACAGTGACATTCACCTGTAGTCTTCCAGAAATTTACCCCAAGCACACACTTTAAAAGAAAGCAGTGGTACATTGTTCAAACACTCTTTGCATTCCTCTGACAAACATTGTATCATATTTAATGGCAAAATACACATGTAAACATGTACAAAAGATTGTCAGCTGCTCTCTTTGTTTAACAATTAGGTAGTTTGTATTTGTCAGGGCTTTCTGCCACAATCTTCAATCATACCTATCCCACCTTGCCAGTTCTAACTTAGTGGTGTGCATGGGCTAGATAATAGGAGCCATGGGAGTGACTATATGAAGCCAGGAAATCAAAGGCAGATGTTAAATACAAATTGTAATCAAATGGAGGTTACAAAGGAGTGAGATTCTGTATTTCTATTTGAAGACAGGAGTCAAATACAGGGTGTGGTAGAGACACTATCTTCATCAGGTCTCACTGTCATCAGCTACCCTGTGTTTAATCCTTTCCATGAAGCTTTAGTTTCAGCTGGGATGGAGTAGTTTTCTTCAGAGTGTCTGGTGTGATGCTATGTTTCTGACTCTAGGAGAAAAACAGTGTCGATAACACACTGATGTGCTGTGAAGTTTGTTGCTGCTAAGCAGTGTTATACAGAGCCAAGACCATTCTCAACATAGGGCCCAAAGAGCTGGGAGGAAACAAAACAGCTGACTTAAACAGGCCAGAGGGATATTTCATACTGTATGATGCCATGTGGAAGGAGTTTTGAAGGGGATAGGAGTTCATCTCTCTTCTGTTCCACTGCTCAGAGTGCTGGCTGCGCACTGGTCAGCGGATGGTGAGCAGTTACTTGCACACTTGTTATATACGTGCACATATATATGCATATGTATTGTCAGAACTGTTATCCTTTTCCTTTATTTATCTTAGTAAATAGCTTTCTCTTATCCTACAAGTCTACTTTTTTTCTTGTTTTCCTTCCCAATTCTCTCCCCTATCCCACTGGGAACTGGGGAGTGAGCAGACAACTGTGTGGTGCTCAGTCGCCTGCCAGGTTAAACATCAACGCATGCTCATCAGTGATATTCTTCTGTTGTAAAATCACCTCTGAAGGTGCAATCACATCTAATGATCCTTTGCAAAGGACAGAAAGCTCTGAACTGCCCACCAACAGCTTTGGTCTTGCAATTTCCCTGATGACACCTTCCTGACAGATGGTCGTAGTAGCACTTTCTGATTTGCTTATGTCATCTTCCTTGTGAAACTCTAATCAGCCAGTCAAACTACAAAATATTCCATGTTTCATAGCTGAAAAGGTTAGAGAGAGTGTACATTCTTCAGATGGGTCCCAAAATCTTTCTGCTAAGACTTGTGTAGTCTGGCAAAAGAGATTCCAGGAGTCAGTTCTATTCAGGAGCAACACGTATACCCTTACTGCTTTCCAGGTGGGCTTTTACAAGCCATGCTGTATACTGGCTACTTACGCAGATTTCATTTCTAAGCACATTTCTTGAGTTGCATGGGTTGACAGGAGGCTTTACCTACTCGTAACCCAGTGTCCAACTTGGCATTTGTTAATTTGCTGGTTTGTTTTCCTTTGTTCTAATACTGCTGTATTTGCAGCAGGTTATTTAGAATCATATTCCTATGAAATTTTCTAGTTTATTTCAGCAAAGGGTCATAGCTGAACTGACTTAGCTGACTTTTTACTCGGTGATTGAATTAGTGAGGTCTTCAAAGCGCTGGTTTAAAGGCCAACAAAGTCAATAAAAAGATGGCATTACATGTAAACAAGACAAACAGTGAACTGCGCAAACCAAAATATTATTAAAGCTTTGTATGTTTTAGTGTTATAAACACCTGTTATGTTTACTATATTTCTGGGAATTCTAATTGAGCCTGAGAAAGCTGGATTAAACAGCAACAGCTTTTTGGCTGAAGTACATTAAAAATGTAGGAGTTTTGCTTAACCTGAAGAGTTAGCCTTAATGTTGAACAAAAGGGCTTGGTTTTAAAAGCATGAAAATAAAAGAAAAATAAATTATGACTGTCAGCTGTATTTACCAAGTATAATGCCACTTGGGCACTATGTAATAGAAGAAAGCCTAAGATGTTCTACATGTGTAGGACTATAAAAACAAGATTATTGTTGTTTCATAGCATTACATTGCACCCAGAACTTGAATTAGTGCTCCTTTAGTGGTAATAAAAAGAAATTGTAAATCGAATTGGTTTTGGTAATATGAATGTTGCCTATAAAGCACTTTTCTTCTATTAAAACACTTACTAAACAAATGAAAGGAAAATGCTTTTCCAGAACGACCATAGCAGGAATTCACTAGGAATACACTAGCTTTGCCAAAATGCAGTTTAGAAATTCCTGTTCTGAATCTATCTTGATACTCCACAAGTCTAGCTCCATTTACTTCAGTGGAAGCATCTTGGGCTTTTCTCCTTATACAAATCCGAAATCAAGTGAGAGAGAATTTTAGATCTTTATTCAAAGCTGTTTGAAGTCAGTGAGATTCCACCCCTTAACATAAAGCAACCCAAATAATTTCAAAATTGATTTTAATGCCAGTTACAACAAATATATGCCTACTTAAGTTCATTGTTTTCAGATACATTACTGAGAATAAGCTAAGTATTACTGTTAAAAAGCCTTTTCATCAGAAAACTTTACATCAAACTCAACAATACAGTAAAAAGATTTTCATCAGTTGTAAATACATCAGGCCACATGTGGAGGGAGGTTTAACACTGACCCGGCTCCAGGAGAAGCTGGGTAAAGCTAATGCTTTGCGTTTTTCCAGCTTCTGTAAACAGCACATGCACATGTAATCTTGATTCTTTGGGCAACCACGTGTCTTATCTTTCTAAACCTTTTGTAGCTTTTCTAGTTAAGAATCTGTAGATAATGAGGTAGGTAACATTTTCCTTTATGTATGAATGTTCTTCCTTGTAATTTGATGAAGGTAAACATTAGGTTGACCTAAGAGAAAAGGATGACACCTTCATGACCTCTTCTCCATCTGCCAGTATAACTTCTCTTGATTTTAGAAGCTTTTGTTGCACAGGCATCTTGGGATATAGATGACGTATATAGAGACGTATTGCTCTCTATTGAATGCCAATTAGTGGTACTGGTATTTAAATAATATATATTCAAATTTTTAAAATTTCAAATGTGTCATGCTGGTGATTCAAGATTTACCAGGCAGATAGTTTAAAGAAATTACTTTGTATGCAGTGATTCATTTAAATTATAAGCACCCATTACTCTATATTTCATTTTTAACAAGATCTTCATCCACTCAGAGAAATACCAGACAGCTCAGGTTGCAAAAATGATTCATCTGGCATATGCAAAGATGGACTCAGTGCAGTTGGGGATTCATAATCAGAGCAGAAACATATTAAGGGTAGGTGTCATATTCCTTGATGTTTGCAAAAACTGTCAGAAGCCTGCATGCATTATGGGCTCTTTTTTTGTTACATTACAGTCTTGCAATTCCCAAAGTAATTTATGTGCATATACAGGACTGGTTCCTGAGCTCTTTACTCAGGTAAGCCTTGTGGATTTCAGCAGAAGCTTACCTAAATAAGGGCTTCCAGACTCAATCACTGAAAATGAAAGGAAAAATTATATGGATTTAATATCTTTTACAGTAAATAATTACTGAGTGTATTCAGTGTTAAAGACATTGTTTTTGAACTGTATGCACCACTGGAATATCAAAACAGGATCTGGCCAAGCAATATTTGTGGTACCTTAGCATTTCTATTCATATGCACTACAGAGATAAGCGGTATAGCTTCCATTTCTTTGCTTTCCCAATCTTTATGCTAACATCTAAGAAGAGCTTCACTCAGAAGGCACTGAGACGAAAGGTATTTGTTTTAATCTTTGATAATATGGTCCTTTATGTTGTAGGTTTAAGGGAGTCTAAAGCATTAAAGGAAGATTTTGAAAAGTATTCAACCTCCAAGTAGTGTTACTGGGCTCCTGGTGGGGTTTTCAAAAGTTCAGAGAAGCTTAGCACTCAATGGTTTTGACAGAAAGCCTGTCTTCACTGTTTTCTTACTCTTTCCAAGAGCCACGTTCATCCCTGCAGCTTCCAGTTGATGGTAGGGAAGGTTCTGTACTTTCTCCACTGGGACAGATGAAGGAATAGAGTGTACTGACCACAAGAAATTCCTGCTGCAAGTTTAGCACCACCTAATAACCTGCAGGATTAATCCTGTGTCAAGATTCAGGTTAAATAGCTAGCTCATTGTCTCAGCTATTGTACCAATAATAGTTATTGGTTTTAAAAAAAAAAAAAAAAAAAGCAGAATTTGCATTATATTTTCAGTTGTCACAGAGAAGGATCAGGGCCAAAATTAATATGTGCCTCCTTTGTCTGGAGTGGCAGTGTTAGAAGAGTGGCCACAAAAGCAATAGTAACCAAATTGTTTGTTTGTTTTTTTTCTTAAGTGGTTAGTGTATGATTTAAATACCCCAGAGCACAAATCTTTAAAATTCTGATACTGACTAAGTTCTGGCCTAATATTCTCAGTCATAGTTGTTCTTGTTAATATAGGTCCTGGTTTTCCTGCCAATGCTTTCGATGTAGCTGTCAAGCCATATACTCATCCATGTATATCAGTGTTCAAGTTAATGCACTATGTCAATTTTCGTTAGCTGAGGATGATTTTTCATAAGTAAAAGGTTATCTAGTCTTTTAATTGCTTCAAAAACCTCCTAGGAGAGAATTAACAACAAACTCATACGGTATCCTGCTACCCTTGGGCAAAGCTTCCCCTTCCTCACTCTTCAGTTTGCTGTTCAGCTATGTGCAATCTGGCCTTAAACTGGCAGTGCAATCCTCATTTTTCCAAAATGGAGGACTTTTGAAATCAGCAGCTTCTGTCTATGTAGACAGTAACAGACATGATCTATAAATATCACTTAGGCTCTCTTTTAAAACACATCTATTTTCAGCTGCTATACAAAGAACTGCATGTCACCATTCTTTTGGTGCCTGCCAGGAGTTCAGCATTACCTACACAGACAGAAAGCAAGGAGGCAATGTGAACTCATGGCAGCTGTCTTGTGTACGTCTATGTTCTACTTCCAGTAGGAAGTATTTCCAGAGCTGAACACACATTTCATGCAAAAACTCCACAAAGAAATAGGAATTCAGCAACAGTGAAGGAGAACCAGATGTGTTTTCTGCTCAGGATGTATTTAAGATGCAGGTAGAAGTGCAGTATTAAGATACTCAATTAGGTTTGAAAAGCCTGTGAGTCAGATACTAGAAACTAGTTTAGACTGCAACGCATGGTTTTTCTAAAGGGTAAATGAATCCTGTAAGGAAGATAACATATGTACCTTTGCATCACATAGCAGCCACAGTGTGAATGTGTACATTTCCCATGACAAGAATTGTTACCTCCTTCTGTGATTTGTATGAATGTAAATGACAGAAGAAGCATACTGTAAACTTACAGATCTACTGGTATTTCTACCTGTCTACATCTCTCTCTTTCTTCTCACTCCCTCTCCTACAGAAGTAACTCCACAAAAAACGTATGCAGTCTCTCAGAAGAGCTGTAGTGTAATTTCATTGTTTTACAATTATTAACGCACTAGGCAATGACTGATTTATGCTTGAGAATGATGCAGAACAGTCAGAAAGTACATGCCTGAAAAATTCAGATGGTATTCAGATTTTGGTAGGTATGAGTCCCTATTTAGATCCATACTGAATTGATTCAAGATATGTCCAAAGCACGTACATAATTCATTCAGCTGCTGAGTGACTTGTCAGTTTTTATTCTCGGTCAATATATCAGGAATAATGATATTCAATGCATAAGATTAAAACACGATAAATGGTATTTAATGATAGTTTAAAAAAATGTGGATACAGCTTTGATTCCAATCTGTTCTGTTCTAGTTTTTGGCAATAAAATGTTATTGCAGCTTAGGATTCCTCTTTTGAAACAAATATCCTTATTCATCTTCACTTCTATTGGCAGCACCAAGAACAAATTCAGTGGCTAATGCAAAAAGTTCATTAAAATTAGGTTATTTAAAAATCTACTAGATAGAAGTATATATTAGAAAATCAGTCCCTTGTCAAAGCCTTTTGTTGAAAACCACCATGCCACAGCAATTCCAGAGTCACCTACAGCAGGTAGTGCTGCTGCACATCTGACACAGCTGGCTCCATACCAGTCCTTCTTGTCACTTGGCAGAGGAGACATTTTTTGGTATCTGAGTTCAGTTACAAGACAGAGAGTCTTAGACTCCACAAAATCCTGGACAGGTGGTAATCTTTTGGGGTTTGCCATAGGTTAAATAGTAAAAGGACTGCATTAAAATGTCATGTGTCCACTGTCTGCCTCTGAGCCTGCCCAGAAATTTTCTCAGCAGACTGAGGACATTCAGGCTTGATCAAAGAAACAGATATAATTTCATAGTGTAGGCAGAAATTCTCAAAAATCCATATAGCTTTGTGCATGAACATCTAGGAATGCTTAATGATCCATTTATGATTCTTCCAGTCTGATTCAGTTTGGTTTGGCAGAAGATTTTGCTCACTTCTGTTACTGAATACCTACTCTCCATATTACACTTTGTGGGACATCTGTTAACATGATTGCTAGTAAGATCTGTTCTTTTTTCATTGTCAGTTTTTCAGGGAAATGTTGGATGCTTGAAAATTATTTTTTTAAGTCGTTCTAAGGAAGTACAAATAATGTGAAATCTATCAGACGAGGAAATAAAAATGAGTGAAGGGAGGTGAAACTAAATGTGTTCACAGGAGGTTTTATTTTTCTTGCAAATAAAAGTGACAGCTAGGAAGGGAATAGCTCTGGGACGTGATCCTTACAGGCTGTGTGTGCAACACCTGTGCGTACATGAGCACACAGACATCATCTTGAGCAGCCTGAATAAAGACCAGGCTGATCTGCAGCCTCTATGATAGACTGACTTCAGTGTGTGCTATTTATAAACCATTCTTTCATTCTCAACAATGCTTTGGCTGGAGCCAGAAAGGACAGAACTACTAGCAGACTGGCCCCTTGCCTAGTGTGCTGTGACTGACACGTAATCTGTCACTCCCCATCATCTGTGGGGTGGTGATAGGAAAATAATGCTCCTCAGTTTGCCTTAGATCACACATTACTCTCCTGAATACAGCTCCCTAAAGCTGTGAAATGGCCTTTAGAAAGTGTCTTTGTTCATTTTTTATATAGGAGAATGGGAATAAATGATAAACAGGCTGGAGGGAAGGAAAGCAAAACACACATTAGAGACCTGATGAGAGAAATCGGCTATGACTGAGATTTCAGCGTGATCCGATGACCTTTTTGTGAAGAATACCCGTGGTACATATCAGAGCCTTATAGGGTGCAAGAGCTGGGCTATGTACTGACTGGGTCACTAGCTGTGAATGGTGTTTCCCAAGCTTTAACTCTGATTTAACCAGTCATGCTCAGTAAATTGCTGCGAAATCAGTCTCCTTCTATTTCCCAGCTCTCTAGAATAAAACACCAAGTGTTCTCTCTAGCAAACATGTGGCATTACAGGGTCCCACTTTCATCTGATGACTTGGGAGTTGCAGTAGTACAAAGACTGTAACTGTAGTGTAATGTAATAAATGAAATAACTGTACCTTAGTTCCACAGACCAATCACTAAACTTAGAATTTCTGAATGAGTTAAAGATCATAGTTCTTTTAAGAAAAAAAAAGGACACTATTTTTTTTCCATACTTTTTTTATGACGTTTACATTCATTTTATGCTCTGAAAACTCTCTAAGATTTACAGAGATAACTGATTAACCTTCTTCTGCCTCGGTCCTCCAGCACCCTCAGGTCTTGGGCACCAGTCCTTGTTCCATGGATTGCAGGCAGTGAAGTTGCTGATGCTCTTTGCAGTATTATAATGTTCTCCCTGAGGTCTAACCTTGCTGCCTCAAATGACATTTATGTAAATTGTCACCAGAAGTTTAGGGCACATCTCTTTTCTTCTTTAATAACATGTCATACTGATGTGGCTTTGTTTGTATTTCATAAAGAGATGCTTGATTAAAGAGGCCAAAATTAATTTAGATTGATATTCACTGGACTTTTTGTAGTGACATTGAAGTATGACTCCCCCATATTTTGCATTTTAATTTGCTTTTTGATAAACTTTCCAACTCCACAGTCTTAGTGACCCTCCTTAAGGCTTGCCAGACAAATTACTGAATATAGTCCTTCAGTCTTTCTACCACCTCTCACCCGCAGTGAGTTGGTATGTTACAGGGTGAAAATATGTAAAGATGCCCTATTTGCACCAATCTGCTAAAGCAAATGCACTGTAGGTGCTAACTCCCTTCTTCCCTTTACAAACACAGCTGCCTTGCCATGGACTGTGATGGAAGCAAAATCAAGACAATTCCCATTTTATTCATGCAGATAAATGCTGTGTCTACTGAAAACCTATCTCAATTAATCATGTTTTATTCTACTTATCCTCTGAGCTGCTTTCACATTCCTTACTGTTCTCCTTGTGCAGTTAGGAAATATATTTTATCTCAGATTTCTACTGGCACAGACATCAAAGCACTGACCCATGAAGCCCAACGTAGCAGGTTGTTTCTTTTGTATCACAATAAAATACCCTAATTTATTCTCAGTTTACCTACTAGCATAGAAGAAAATACAAAGGCTAAAGCTACCTGGGTGCTGTCCAAAAATGTGACCGATTTTACTCAGGTCAGTATTTAGAAGCAGTGCTTCAGATACTGTTATTTTATGGTCAACGTCTCCATAACCCTGCACAGAGCTGTAGTATCTCAGATGGTAAAAACAACTTCCAAGATAATCAACACCTTGTCATAAAAGCAGAGCTTCACAGAGTGGCCAAGAAAAGAATAAATTCCACATCAAAGCTGTTTTGAATTATCAAAAATATTCTGTAGAAATAAAGTACCCTTAGAATAGAGTCCTGAACATTTTTGAAAATAATTTATCTTATTTATTTTTCTAGAAACCTTGAATTGCTGCTGTTCACTGATGGAGGAGGCAGTACTTCACTATAAGCTTGAGCTTATGTGTCTTTTTCTTTTCTCTGCATTCAAGAGAATCCTAGATGCTTGCTAAAATTAATATTTTATCTGTTCCCTTAGTTTTAATGGCCAGTCTGTCCTTCATGCCATCAGTCCTTTCAAATTCTTGCATTCCCATATTCCTCCAGGAGCCCCCAAGTACTCTTTTCACTACCATTATCACATGACCAGATTGGATGGGGCCCTGGGCAACCTGGTCTAGTATTAAATGGGGAGGTTGGTGGCCCTGCCTGTGCCTGCAAGTTTGGAGATTCTGATCCTGTGAGGTAAAAGGACATATTCTTTTGCTCTGAACGAAGAGATGGCTGCAGTAATTCATAATGGCAGAACTGATCTTGGAGAGTGTGAAAATAACTAGTTTGAATAATTTGAAGATAATGTTCCGGTAGCTAGCATGCATGAGTATGCAGCATTTAATCCATTATTTGCAGGATAAATCAAATAACTTGTTGGATATTTCAGTGTAAAAGTCTTTCATGTACAGCTCTTCACGTGTAGCTCTTAGCACTTCTTATGGATTATCTGAGACTGTTACCACTTCTGAGTAAGGTGAATGCTGGAAATTCTTACACTACTGAGCTCATATATAACAGGAATAGGGTCAGCTAAGTTACTGTAGAAGGTTCCTTGTGAAAGAGAAATGCTGGTTGTAGATTCAGGATGAAAAAGAAGCTACCCACATATTATAATATTATAGATTTTTTCAAGCTCCCTTCATTTAAAGAAAAAGACAAAGTCCAGAACTTTCTAGAGTCATCAAGGCAAAGACCCACCTATTGTCACTAGAACCCAGGGTTAGGATGGAGCTGCTTCTAATGGAGGATGGTTTTCTTTCAAGTCCAGAAGAATAAATTTGGAATTTGATGTTCTTTTGGAAATGGAATAGGAGGAAGTGATTTTGCTTACAGATCTATGTAGCAAGTGCTGACCTGCTTATTCAGGACTTTACTTTTCTACATTCTACATTTTTCTCTCTGCATATAGTTAACCTTTCATATCCACAAGAGAGCAGCTGTACCTACCATGGAACACAGCTTTTCTCACCCTGGGATTTGTTCCCATGGATATCACAGGACATGATTCCTCCTGATATACAGCTCTCAGCAAGGACCACCCACATTCTCCATTTGGGTGATGCATCATCATTCACTTTGACAATTTCATCATAATCACATGGGCTGAAAGCAAATATAACTCTTTTGGTGTCAGAATTTGAACTATGTCACACCTGCAGCCACAGATATAATTTAGTTTTTTGCAGTTGTAGGTCTGAACGACAGATTCACAGCACTCTCTCACAAGGATCTAACTGGATGTGCTGCTGAAGCATTGTGAACAACAGTCTGTCATACTCTATTATTTCCTGATGGGAATGTTTTAATTGCATATTTCATATTTATGACCCTATAAAGAATAATTTTAATTTGACGTTAACAGCTGAATATGATTGTCTGAAAGACAAAAGCAGCAATGACAAATAGTGATATAAATCAAACCAACTGATTTTCAATTTCTAATTAAAGATGACACTGAAAGCTCAAGATAAGAGACATATGGAGACAAACACATTTCTTTGCAAGGGAAACCAAAACCATATGGGGAAAAAGTGCAAAGATATCAAGCTAAAATCTGAACTTCTTGGCATCTGAAATGTCAGTAAAGGGAATCCTAAACTGATCATCTTCCTATAAAAATCATTTATTGGTCTCTATCACAAGACAATGAGTAAGATGTGAGACATCTCAAGCTGTTCAGAACAACTGGGAATTGATTGTAAGTAACCTAGGAAGCAATTGTTTTACCAGTTGAGACCATAAGACAGATGGCATGAATATATTTAAAGATGGGGACAAAGCTGATGTGACACCCAGCTGGATTCCTGAAATGAACAATGTGAGTCACAGATTTGTTGTCGGATGAAAAGAACTTAATTCAGAAAAAAAAAGGTGCCAGTGGAGCCAGTGGTCTCCAGATGCTGTGGATAGGGAAGATAGACTGCTACTCCTAGAATCAGCCCCACCATCTGCAGTCCCAATAATCAAAACTTTTAACTACTCCCTCTGTGCAAATAAGCCTTGAAATAGGTATGGCTTTCATCACAATACAAAAGGTCTTTAAAATATTCACAGAGGACCAATAAGAGACAACCTAGCTACGGGCTGCTGATGCAACTGTTATATTCTAGGCCATTTCACAAGTCAAATATTGGGAATTGCCTTATTAAAGTGCTAGTGAATGTAGAGAAATGTTAAAGGTTTTTAGAGGCTTTAAATGATCTTGCATAATATTGCAGTCTTACCTTGCCTGTTTGTAAGGAGCTTATACAACCTCAGAGCCTTATTTCTCTTGCACTTCAGCATAAAACTATTTGCAATATTGAGATTCACTTTTGCTGTGTTTATTGTATTATCAACTGTTATCAAATGTGAGATGGAAGATGAAATGGTTAGCTCTCCTCCTTGTTTGCTAGACAGGAAACAACTCTGTAACCCAATGTCTCAGTTCCTTGCTCTTAACGTTCCTTTCTCTCTAAGGGCCTTTATTTTTTGCTTTAATGACAGTTTAGCCTGCAGCTTTAAAAATGAGTTAACTTCACATTTAGATTAGCTCCCATAAACCTGATTTTTAAAGGGATCCGATTATCTTCCTTCTTTATAAACATGATTTTGTTATGATAACTGAGGATGC
This sequence comes from Phasianus colchicus, assembly GCF_987193195.1. Taxonomy (NCBI): domain Eukaryota; kingdom Metazoa; phylum Chordata; class Aves; order Galliformes; family Phasianidae; genus Phasianus; species Phasianus colchicus. Next base: position 14,093,958 of record NC_143448.1, read on the forward strand.
AGATTTTGCCAATTGAATGTCCAAAGACGTAAGAAAAAGAGGACCAGAACAGAACGCATGGACTGTAAGAAGACACTGAACATAGGCTGTGATTTTGTTTAGTTCAGTGTGAAGCCATTAACTGAAAGGCAGACATATTCTTCAGAAGGCAGAAGTAACACCATTGCTGTAGGAAAAGGGCCAGCTGTTTTCAGCACTGTTGTGTGAACGATGCCTTGCACAGTGCAGCACGCCATCAGGCTTTTCCAGTGTCTAGCTGTGGTTGTCATGAGTTTGTCTGCTGACAATCAAAGGGATTTAGTCTGGGCCAGGATACTGGGCTAAAGATAGAGGTAACTCAAAACTGTCATGTAGGAGGCAGGAAATCAAATGGATCCAGTTGCCTTAACTACTATGAGTAGCAAGAGAGGGTAAGAAACTGTAGTAAAACTTTATCCTTCACCAATGTATGATTTTTAATAAACCCTAAAGATATATTTCTACATAACTATAGCATATTTTTCAGTAGTGTACTCTGAAGCAGCCTTTATGATAGAGGAGTGAAAACTGGATGCTTTCTGTATTTGCTCTATTTTGCCAAAGGCAGGGTTCTGCTGTAGGAAAGTAACCATCTTAAAATGGAACACTTAACTGAATGCAAATTTAGCATTAGGCTATTTTACATCTTAGCTCTACAGTGCTGACCCAAGTCCTGTGTTTGTTCACATTCCAGTTTCCTTAATGACATACTGTGGGACATTGTAAGAGATACATATAGCTTTTCTTCTTTCTCATCAGCAGCATTGTTTGAAACTGGTCTCTGTTGCAAAAAAAAATGGCCTATATTCTACCACTTCATGAGATTGCGACATTGTATTTGTAAACAATTAATGGCATTCAAGGCATGAAATATAGCACAATTACTATGGCTAATTACTTACAAGTATCAACAGCAAACATTCTTAAACAAGCACTCCAACAGAGCTCAGGGCACTTTTAGAAGAGGGAATGAAGAAGGAAAAGTTAAGTAGAAGTTATCCATTACTTTTATTATGTGCTAAAAAAGGGTTTCTATTTATTGCTCAAGCAGTTAAGCAGACTGGCGTCACTTCACTTGTAAGATGACAAGTTCATAGCCTGAGGTAGAAAGTCTGCATCATACCATTCTGTTATATCTTACCAGAATAGTCTTAATGACCTGGCATCCCAGATAAAACACATCCAACTCTCTTTTTACTCATTTTAGTTCTCAGCAATTCCAGGGTCAATGTTATGTAATCTGATGGGTGAATAAGCATCTGTGAAAGAGTTTGATATGTGTCATCCTCAGTGTGGCTGGAATCAATCTCTGCCAGCTCCTCCTGGGGCATTACAGTAGAGTAATCCAGTAAATCTAAGTCACACTCATGGCTAACAACTTCTAAAGATGAGAAAAACAACCTCTTTTTGTTTTCTGAAAACCTAGGTGTGGTGGGGAGGGGGCAGTGATTGCCCTGGATGTGATAATGGCAATTATTTGAGGGTGTTAGGTGTTACTTCTAAGCTGACAGATCTCTGGAAGCATTGAGGTTAGGGCTTTGAAGATGGTTTTCATAAGAAAAAGGCACTTCAATCATCCAGGCCTTTTTTTTCTTTGCAAGATGAAATCCAGATGAAGTCCCAGATGAAGGCACATCATGTTAATGTAATTACAGAGAAATAAGGACTTGCAAGGGATTGTGTCAGATGTTTTAGAAATCACACTGAAGGAGTGAGAACAGGAGAGGTTAACATTTCCTTGTACTATTCTACATTAAAACCCAACAGAATCAGAAGAGAGTGACATTATTCAGTATGCCAAATAGTATTATATTTCCACAGACCCATCACGGCAAGATAAATCCTGAAAGCCAGTACAGATGAGGAAGGTACAAATCTCCCTAGGACCTTTTTTTAAATCTGGGTAAATTCTGTGCTTTTAAATTCTGTCATGATTAGGAATATAATTCATATTTTTTTTTACAATTTTGTAAATTCTTGTACAAATTAATTTACATTTATTACTTATTGACGCTTTTTTCCCCAGTTAGAACTGACTTAGTAAAAATAACTAGCAATATTGCAACGGAGGGGAAGCAGGTTAAGTGCTGTTGTTACAAATAGTACAAATAGTATAAACCATTACCTGAGTCCAGTGCAAAGAGTCCACTGATCTTTTTGTTTGTAACAATTCAAGAGAGCACTTAGACGTGTATTTAACTTCTATAGATTTATGTGTTTTAAGCACAGGCTTACTTAGATGCCTGAAATTTTGCCTACAGCTGTCACAGCATTCTGGATGGAGAATTAGTGAAATACATGCTCATACAAGAATTAAAAAGAAAAAGAAAAAGAGAACTGAAAATTAAAACTTTTAATGCTTTAAACTAGCATGCAAAGAAAGACCCTACATTTTGTGAAATAAATTCAGGCTATAGGATGAGGACATAAACTGTGCTAACTGCCCAGATTAAGCATGAATATATCAGATACAAACTGTTCCTTCCAGTTTATTAGGAGATGAGGGTTGAATTGAGAATCTGCATTGCTGAAAACAAAAGTTTAGAAGGCAGAAACTGGAAACTTTGTTGAGAGATGCTGAGACTGTAGTGAGTCAGTTTGTAATGGGAGAATACTGGGAGATCCTGGAGGACTGTGCATAGAAGCTACAGAGGGCTGGATGTGAACCAGGGACTGAAACTCTGAAGAGCTGCCAGCAAAAATAAATCAAAAGCAAAAGACAACCATTCTTGTTGGAGCCTTTCATTAAAATATTGGCAGCTGCTGATGCATAACAAAAGCTCTGCTTGTGCTGTTAGATATTAGAGTTGAAAACCAAGGAGGCAAATGTTCTCTTCAATTGCAGTGCAGGAGTAAATGGCTCCCAGCCAACACAAAACACCTAAAAAAGAAAAATTTCAACAATGCTTTGTTAAATTATGCTAAAATTATATTTCTCCATTTTATCAAGCAGCTATCCTTCCCTGTTTCTAGACTATTTGCATGGATTTTTGTGCCTTTTAAACATTCCCTTTTTAGCTTTTATTCTAAAATTGTTGTCTAGCTTCCTGTATAGCTTGTAGGAACCCTCTCTGCTATAATGATAACTTACTATGTGAAACTGGTGGTAACTGCAGTGTGGAAACAGGGTGGGCTTGGCACCTACAGCAGGAATTCAGCCTCTTCATTTTGCTTGAAATACAGGGAAATGTTAAGTTTATTTAATGACCTTTACTGGCCTTATTATTTGCAGATGTCTTTTAAGTGTAATCTTAACACTGGTATTCTTAGCTTTCCAATGTATGGCTTTGGGAATTTACAATATGCCTCTGATATTTTATATTCTCAAGTATTTGGCACAGATGAGTCTGGATTTATCTCTGTGTGATTTTTCATCAGGAAGTAACAGAAGGTTATAAAATAAAATAAAAACTAACATGGATTTTTCAAGATGAAAAATACTTCTCTTAACAAAATTATAGGAAAATGTAAAGAGTTAGTTTTATTTTAGACATTACTAATTCTTGCATTATGGTTTTATGAGATCATTTCCTGCCCTGACCTGTTAAGGAAACAGAATGTGAAAGCCTTCTCATACATATTCTCTGCTCCTATTGTATTAGATCTCCAAATCATGGTAGCTTATTTTTCAGACAGACAAGGACCTCCTCCATGTCAGCAGAATACATTTCCATTTTATTTTGCTTCTCGGCAGTATGGGAAAAAATCAGTTTTACAGTGATGTCAGCTAGGTTGTACCAGGGGAGGAGGACTGGCAGCAGCTAGTAAGACTGTGGCAAGTAAGCAGGGAAGAGAACTGGGAATGTTGCCCGTAAGGTTTAGGGACTTTATGTCAGGAAATCTGGAGGATAGAGGTCTTTCAGAATAGCTGTGACTAGCGGAAAGTAGTTGAAAGGGGTCCTCAGTTCCCACCTTCTTTTTTTTTTTTTTTTTCAATTTCTCTACCCTTAAAAGGTTTAAAAGGAAGCAGCTTTACATCAGAGCACTATTTCAAGTGTTTGCTAGGCTTCTGGAAAGGAGGGATGCCAAGCTTGGATAGAATATGGCAGACTGGGACTTTCTGTGGCAGCTGCAGCGCGGCTGGGAGCTGCAGGAGGTGGCTGCCAGTACTGGCAGGGAACCTGGCCTGTACCTGGAACAATACATCCCACGCATGTGTCATGGCAATGCAGCATCAGCTATAGCAGTTGAGGCTGATTCAGGCAGCTGCAATATCTTCCACTGCTTTGAGTCTGTTTTCCTTGTACCTGGACCAGTATTGCTGAGAATTGCCAAGGGCCTCAATCTCTGAATTGGGTCTCTTGTCCTTCTGCCTCACCCAAACATGCTTGAAGGCAACTTCATCTTGTTCTATTTCATTTCGGGTCACCTTAGTTTTTCTTTTAATTGTCAGCTAAAAATTAAAGAAGTGAAGGTGAGATCATATACAATTTAGAGAAAACAAGCAGTTTCATTATTCACATATGTTACTAAAACACATCAGATAAGATATTGAAATTACAATATTTTAATGACATCTGCAGCATCTACTTTGACATAGATGTCAGAAAGCGTCCTATAAATGATTCACAGTTCCTTTCTCCAGAAATCAAACAGTCTTTTCCATAGATTGCTGATCCTGAATATTTTAATTCCTAATAGAAAAATTTCATACAAGTGGTTTTCATTCAACAATTTTGACAGGATGTCTCATGAGATGCTCTTGTAAAAACTAAGCTGTCAAAGCATAAGAGGGAAGGTCCTCTTCTGTATTTGAAGAATGGTTAGAAGATAAGGGTAAGAATAAATAGGGAAGCTTTCCATTGAAGAAAGGTTACGAGCAGGCCTTGAGGTAGAGTTTGAGCCAATCCACATTATCATAGATCCTGGAGAGGAAGTTCATGAGTAGTGGCAATAGGAAATTATCAGAATATTCCGGTCAAAAATGAAAAGCTTGGGTGATGCAGATCATGGAAGTTCATAAAATCTTGCATAATGCAAGGGAAAAGTACTGCAAATTACTGCTTTGCAAGATTGGAAAACAGGAAAATAACCGGGTGACTAATTCAACAGAAAGAAGAGGAAGTTCTTTTTCACAATCTATATAATTTATTTGTGGAACTCACTGCTACATGGCTTTTAGAAAGATAAAATTAGATATAAATTAAAGGCAAACTTAATAATGGCTATTGAAAATGCACCTGAGTAAAAGTGACATCATCCAGGTTTGTTACAGTGACTGAACTATTGAGCACAGAGAAGACAACATTTAGCTGCACAGTCTTGTTTTTCATACTCTTTCCATATCCATCCTGAGACTGAATGCAAGTGGCCTTACATTTAATCCAGTATGATAGTTTTTAATGTCTGTGGAAGTGTGGAGCAGGAAATAACTTTTCATTGCTTTTTATCCATTTGAATTTTTTCAAACATTAGCCAGGTCTGTCAGTGTCTGTCAGGTCTGTCAGGAGTTAATCATACTGATTAACTCCTGGTGAGCTAGGGAAGCAAATCAAACCTTTTCATTCACAAAAGTGTATATATCTGCTGAAGAGACAAGCAGTCACAGATAAGGATATCAATTTCATGGTAGTACCCTTTATTCCACTTTCTGAGCTAATTATTATGATCTCATAGAATTGACAAAGAAAGATTGGATTTTAAAGAGCCACAAGACTAGTGTCCTAAAATCAATCACATGTGGAAAATAAAAAGTCCAGAAAGGACTGTTTCCTGATGTGTCTTCATCTCTGTCGATGAAAAAAAGATTGAGGCATTAGTGTCTGAAAGTGTGCCATTTTGTACATGATGCTTACCCCTTAGATCTTACTTTTCTCTTCTGCAGCATATATGATTCTATGATCTTATTTTTAAATGGCTTTTTGGAAATTGTATTTAGGGAGAATTAACTTTGATGATCATCCTCTGAGTTAGGGATTACAGTAAAGGGATTTTTTCTGTGGTTCAAAGATGATGCTGTATTTCCCACTGCAGTGATTTTGTTTTTGTCTACCTTTTGCAGTACTAGCCAACATTTACAGGTGAAGCAAACCCATCCACTAACTCCCGAGACCTTGAAATGTAAAGGCATTTGGGAGAGTTCCAGGGGCTGGGAGCAATGAAGCCAAATGTTCAAAAAATGGTTTAGGAATAGGGGATATTGGAAAAAGAAAGGATGCTGCCAACCTTGCTCATGACTGGATATTTAGCCTGAACTTAGAGATTTTCTGGTTGGGGTTTTATTGATTTTGTGTGTGTGTGTGTGTTTGGTTGGTTGGTTTGGGTTTTGTTTGGCTGTGGGTTATTTTTTTGTTTTGTTTGTGTATGATTTTTTCAGTAATTTCCATGTATGGATTCCTGAATGTGCAGCTAATGTTACTGGCTTTGCCACTCCTTTCTGACTGCCTTCTGTAGTAACATTTCCAGTGTCCTTTGCAGAAGCAGGTTGTTTGGGGCAAAATCAGAAAGGTGTCTGTTGGAAGGCTGGTCAGAGGGCTGCCCATATAATAACAACCTGGGCTGCAGACTCAGTGCAGACTGTGTGGGTTGGAAGAAGCAAGGCTGCTCCCTGTTGTGTGGTTTGAAGCATGCACTACAGAAACAGGCTTGAAGGAGAACAGGAGGCAAGGACAGCCCCTCATATCCTGACCCAGTCTCTAGGTGTGTATTTTCCTCCTTTCTTTTGTTACACAGTTTACCTCATTTTCTTCAGTTTAATTAAATTCTTTTCTTTGTGTAGCTGTCAAAATCTGTCTTTGCAGTTTCAAGAGAATGAAAATCACTGGCTAAAAAACCCATTGTAGCTTCCAATTGTAAATAAATCAGCTGATTGTGTTTGATTCCTCCCAGGTCTTGTTTGTTGCTGCCTTATGTAAGGTTGGCCACTGTGTGTTGAGGAGGTTTACACACTGAAATCCTAATTTCTCTTCTGATTATGATTGAACAAATATTAAGCATATCAGTGCTTCAAACAGAGCATTATCAGCCAAGCTAGGCCTGTTTTCATCAATCAGTTTAGCCACCTACTGCTTTGCAATTTCATCCTAATTCTGCGGAAAGGAGCTGTCATTGTTTGAAATCAAGTGACCCTCACTGCTGGTGAAGGTCATGAGGGGGCTGGTGCAGCAAAATGCATGTTAATGTCTGTTACAGTAGTGTTTGGGGAGGTTTTGCTTGCCTCAAATCAGGAAACTGAACAAAGTGTTATTCCATGAATAGTTCACAGAAAACAAAGGGGAGAAGAGATGACAAGATGAAATGGCAAGTCCAAAATCACTGGGCAATGACATTTCCAGGTTTCCTGACGCTCTGCCCTGAACCACCTGCTTCACTATTCCTGCCAGTGATGTTATTCTTACTAATGGTATTGCAAGTGTGATTATTGTAATTATTTTTAGTCTGTGCTGCTGTGTGCGTGACGATATTTCGCTTGGAAAAAAAAAAAAAAAAGTCAATTATTTAAACAGATATTTAATTGGGACTTATGGTGACATAGAAACTCCAACAATTATCTACAGTAAGTGTGGATACATGCAGCCCTCAGCAGAAGAGAATGGGCCTATCCCCAAATTATTCCATCTGGCAGAGTCAGTACCTGCTGTAGTTCACACATGAATAGCATCAATTTGCATGTAAATAGAGGCCTACATGCTTCCGTGGAGCTAAAAGCTGTATTTCAACATTTCACAGTGGAATTAGGCAGTGGGCACATCACTACATGATGGTTCAACCTTGTAGTGACGTGCCAGCTAAAATCATTTTAAATGCTCTTCTCCATATTTCCCGGTAGGATTATTTATTGAAGTAGTGTGTAAGAGCTCAGAAGAATCCTCTATTGAAATGCTGCCAGCTCCCGGCTACGATTCTGACATTGATGTTGTCAACTGAGATTAAGCATTGGTCTTAATGAATGCTGACAGTCATGTTTCTTAGGTATGGTCCTGTACTTCCTTTCAGCAAAGAACCAAAATAGAAAGGCCAGACATGAAGAGAAAGATTTAGTAGCCGGGATGTTTACCTGCTACTTGTGTGGTTTTTACATCTCTGCTTCTTTGTCTGAGAGACGCAGCACTAGGAATTAATGTTTTCATATCAAGATTTAACACCAAATGATCCTGTGAGTTTCAGGTAAACGAAATACATGGGCTATGTTACTCCAGCAATATTTTCAAAGAAGCTGAGAAATTCTAAACTGAGTATGCAGAATGAAACCAGACCTTCTTCCATTTTGTTGATTCACTATTTTCTTTTAGACATTGGTTAATAACTGCTTCTTGCTTGCCCACATAAAGCCCTTATATTTATCTTTCGACCCTTTTCTAATGTACAGAACTGTGCCAGCCCCAACATTATTTTGCTTGGTTCTTTTCAAGAACATGTGCTATACTTGAATCCTAGTGGTATTAAGGTCTATGAGTGCTTACCTGAGATTTCATTTCAGTACATGAACTCTCATGTGCTTTTAAATTTGTCTAGTTTATTTACACCTCGTTACTGGGACATCCATAGTCTAGAAGGCTCCTTTGTCTATAATTGCTTTACTTTGTCATTGTACAAATGCTGCTGTGTTGCATAAGGAAGGTGACACTGTTAAATTCAATAACATCTCCTTCATGTGAAAATCCCCGTGAGCAAAACCTCATGACCAACTTCCTAGTTACTGAATATGAAAAAAAAGGCATGCAGGTAGTGATAGAGACTGTTCTCACAGATGCAGAGGGCTAGAACTTATCCCTGGGGTAAAGATCAAGGGGAACTGTTTCTGTGTTGGAGGGGGCAAGCAGGGCCATCATCCCAAATGCCAGCGATGAGGTGGTCGTATCCAAGACAAAAGCAGACAAAGAGGATAGCAGCCAGGAGCACATCCATTCGGCTTGACTGGCAGGGTGGGACTGAATGTCCAGAGGGATCAGTCTGCAAAAACTCATGCAGTGTTTCCACCTTTTCCTGCACTGGAAAACTTGAAGCGGCTCTGAGGCACCAAGGATGTGTTTCCTTTTGACACTGAAGTGCCAAAGTGTCAAATCTGAGCTGTATCTCTTTTTCCAGTGAATGCAGGAGACCTGATTTGTCGGTATTCTTCAGCCTCTTTTAGTGCACACACAGCTAAGAGAATATCAGGTTGCTCCCTGAAAAAAAAATGTCTCTGTTAGATGGTGGAAAGTGTTGTTTTTTCAATTTCTTTCTTTCACTTTCTTTTGCCATCATTTTGTGGCCAGACACATTAAGATTTTACAAATCTGATCTTTCACATCTGACAGAGAGGTTTAGGGCTGTTGCTCTTCATAAATCTATTGTTATATCTTTTTTATTATTTTTTTTTTTTAGTACAACCTTTTAAACACATTCTTAGATCACTACCTCTTCAGAGGTAGGGTGGATATTTCTATCGAGAAAATAAATCTCATCACCAAATGCAAGAAATAGGGAGTTCACATCTTTGTGCTGAGTGTCCTACCCTCTTCCATAGCTATGAAGGCAAAATTTCCAGGTCTGATCCTAGTGAGCCAAAGCAACATCAGCTTTTACCACTACAGCATGTTCACCCTGTATATGGAAGATTACAGCTCTTACAATGTTAGCAGTATTATTGATAGCTTAAGTATCAAAAGCAGCATACTTGTACAATGGCTGCAACTGCCGTGCATGCATTTGATGGCCACAGGCTGTAGTTATTCCAGGGCCACAGGCTGTAGTTGTTCCAGGGCCACAGGCTGTTAGGTCCAGGTAAGTAGATTAAGATCACATAGAGCTTTATCTGAAGAGTAATCAAGTATATAATTGACAGGTTTGGCACTGACCCTTCTTGGCATACCTTCAGAAATCAAGGATTTGAAAAGTACAGTGGCATGCTGGCAATTTGCTTGATAGTTTTCCAGCTCCCACTCTATTCTACTCCAAAGACCTCTTTAGTCTAAGGGAGTCTCAGCAGCGCAGTCATGGCTCATTTCTACTTACACTGCACCAGTGGCACAGTGTACAGCAAGCTCTGACAGAACTGAGCCTCTTTACTGATGCAGTACAGTAGCCTTGGAGTCTTGTTATCTTCCACTGAAATTTAATCAGAATTTCAGTGTTTCTAGTCTACTTCTAGTACCCAACCATCAAAAGAAAAGACAAAGAAGCAGATTTAACTACTGCTTTTTCTTGCTTTTAGATAGGGTGTTTTCAGTAGTGTTATTAGGAACCACTCAATGTCCATTAGATACTGCCAGTGGGAGAACAACCCCTTTTGAAAATTCTGCTGTAATATAATGTCCTTACAATGAAACTGAACCTACATGAAGTCCTTTACTAGAGTAAATGCAGTAGCAATGCACTAGGACAGGGGAAAAAGATACTAAGAACTGCCTGGAAACTGCATAATTTTAGAAACTTCCTTTTCTAGGTCTCTTCAGAAATATTAAGCTTCATGTTTAGACATTCTTTCTTGTTATTTTGATCATTTTATTACTTTGATCCCACATCTACTCACATTCTGGTGGCCACAGAAATGTAAAAGCATAAACTTCCCTTGAATTTAAGAGGGAAGACAAGAACCCGCAGGGTGCTGCAGGCTGCACAAAAGGGTAATGGTTTGTCTAAACCAAGTAGGCATAGTTTCAGCTTTGCATCTAACTTCACTGAAGCCTTAATGAATCATCACTGAGATAACTGCCCACTTTCCACCATTATTGAATATAAATGCTGCTGATTGGTTCAGGTTCTGGCTTGAGGATATACTGAGTCATGTGTAACTGCCTGTCCATACTGATATCTTCACTGACTACAAACCCATGCCCCACAGCTACCAATTTTCACTTCCCTCAGCAAGTCTCATTGTGGCACTCCATAAAGGCATAAATATACTGGCAAACCCCAAAACTCTCCTGCCTCCTCCTACCAATTACTTCTCTAAGGAGAGAAAAGAAGTGCTGTCTGGCCAAACGGATATTTATATCTGTCTGTATACCTTTCCTGGAGCCTGTCAGGAATGAACCAGTAGAGCATATCAGGTTGAGAGTGAAAGGGGGCTGTGTTAAGCATTGCTACCAATAGGCGGTTATCTCTTGTACTGGTCCTGGTGCACAAGCACGTACTTGTGACTGGAATAGAGTGCCATACATCTCTGGGGGCACCTTGAGAAACAAATACCCGACCTGCAAAGCTGCTTCTGTTCCTGTTTACTGTCATTGCCAATTGCTTTCAGAAAATAAATAGATCAATAGAATATCCTTATCGACACTTATCTTACAAGGATACTATCAAGTTTTCATATTAACAAAGCACCTTCAGATGCAGGACAATTATTGACAGCTCCTTAACAAGTATCTTGGAGGCAAGATCCTGGTCCTCACTTTGTTTTATTTAAATATACCGTACTATTGCCGAGACAGGCTATTTTTACAAAGAAATGAGTTGTATCTTCATAGCAAGTGCTGTGGAAGAAGATTATAAATAGACTTTAGACTACGGACTATAGCTTTACTTTACAGTTGAAAAAAATATCAATCACCTGGCTGAGACTAAATCCTAACATCTCACCTTCCTAACAGATTTTAAAGGTCACAGATGTACAGAAATGTTCAGCTTAATCTTAAATGCATTGACTTGTCTGGCAGAAGCATTTTAGGGTCTTCTCCTTTTTATTTTCTGCCAGCTATTTAAAATGTGAAAGAAGTGTCACTTATAACTAAAGAGTGGATCTTTAAGAGAAGGCAGAGAGTATCAGAGATCAGACTTGAATCTCAGAAAGGTCTCTGCAACTCTGCTCTGCTTTTCAGTCAATCTGATTCGTAATGTTTGCAGATTGCACTAGTTCAGCCCTACTCCCCCCAAACGGGTTATCAGCAATCAGCTACATGCTGGGGACAGAGAACAACCTCAAATGAGCTCTAGCCTAAAAATAGCCATTTTCAAATTAAAATCTTGAATCAGAAGGGAGAATGGGTTGCAGCTGGGACATCTTTTATTTGCTTATGTCACCATAAGTCACCATCTAGTTAGGTCTACTAGAACAACAAAAATCTCTCCCCACCCTGGAGTTGTTGGGATTTAGCTTATTGAACACATTTTATTTTGCAGTGATGTAATAGAAATGCACATTAAGCTGCAAGATGATTTCAGATCCCTGCCAGTAAAATAAATATAGGACCATTTTCAGTTTACGTTTATCTAGACACTTAACTGTAGTTCACATTCAAATTTACTCACCAAACCAGTACCTAGGTAAGGAATATATCCATTCTAGCTGTATGTTCCAGGATATAAAGAGGCACCTGAAAATGATTCAGATCTTATTTAACCAGAGTTCTACAACCACAGGGTTGTAGCTCTCCCTGCTGATGGTATAGGAAGGCCAAGGGTAACATTCCGAAGTTCAGTGTGTTATTTTCAAAATGTTTCCATTGAGGCACACAAGATAAATCTGAAATCTTTTCATGCTCCTTCTCTTGTTCTTTTTGTCTTTTTTACTTCTTCTTCCAACCTCTAGTTCACTTTTTTAATTCCACCAAGTGTCTCAACAATTTGTGAAAAGAACCAAAAGGGAACTACTACTCCCTTTGTAGACAGTGGTCTTCCCATTGACAGATTTCTTTCAGTAATCACTAGTGAAGAAATATGTATCTCATAGAGTAAAGGTAGAATTCCTGGCGAGAGTTAAGGCCACTGGTATATGGGAGTGCTACATCACAGCAACGTAAGTTTATTTTCACATCACAGCAGGATTAAGTTCTAGCATTATGAAATGGAATAGAGGATGGTTTATTAGGCTTCATGCCTGGACTCATAAGCATTATAGGATGGAAAGAAACTGGATGCCTTCCTGAAAGGTGTGCTATAATTTAGCCTGAACTTACGGGATCTAAGGATTACTTACATGGAAGGAAACAATAATTCTTTTGATAGCAGTATTTACTGGATGAAGTTCTTTGGCCTGAGCAATACAAATCATAGTCATAGCTCCGTCTCTTTAATTTAAAATCCACGAATCCTGGTACTTCAGCTTGTGTTCTTCAGGCTTGGGCGAGGTTGTGTTAATTTGCTTACCTCTAAGACTTGCTCAAATAAGACTTTAGAAAATAACATCTTGTGCTGCATTTATCTTAAAGATTGTGTAACTCTGCATGTAGCAAAGATTTATCTCACTGTCTGTATCTAGAATTTGCTCTCCCTACCCAGTGTTATTTTAATGGTAACAGCATGTAACCAGTTGGAATCTAAATGAAAATATTCAGAGCCAAACTATATCCCATTTAAAACCAAGTTATACTGCATAAAATAACAACAGATAGATTTGTGGTGATATTGGTCTATTTATCTAGAACTGTGGTAGAGTTCTCAAAATGCTGTTCAAAAGTAAGGCTTGTTCAGTATCAGAGGTGGGCTATCACCAATGAAGTTACTTTTTACACATTATTATCCAAACACAACATCAGTTAAGCCACTGGGATGCAAAAAATGGCGAAATGATCATATGGACATTGTCATGGATGGTCCATTCGCCTAACCAGAGAATTAACTCAGAACAAGCAATAGTTTTGGGTGAATAATAATTTATTAGAAGTGTCAGGTTAGGTTAATGATCACAGGTTGCAGATCTCCATAAAATTAGAATATTATTTGCCCAAAATAGCAAAACTATATAAAATTTAAGTTTTGCATTCTTAGTTTTAAGAAAACAATCTTTTCAATTTGTTTAGAGATGAAATTTGCTTAAATTCAATTCAGAAGTTCAAGAGAAAAAAAATCCTTAGGAATAAAAGTGGAAAGTTTATGTTTTAAAGGGCACGAAATGTTTCAACTGATTTAAGAGAAGTTACTGAATATGAAAAAAAGGCCCACACTGATATTTTATAATTTTGAACTAAGCTGGAAAGGCATTTTCTCCTGATCCTTCTGTTTGGCTAGAGTTCTAGCTTTAAAAAAAATAACGGTGGGAAAAAGAAGATAGAGTCTATGTCAGAAGGTGGCTGAGTATGAAAATGAGAAGAAAAATAGGAAGATCAGGTGTGGGGATTTTGTTGTTGTTGTTGTTTTGTTGTTTAGTTTTGGGGGGATTTTTTGGTTGTTTTTTTTTTGTTTTTTTTTGTTTTGTTTTGTTGTTGTTTTGTTTTGTTTTGTTTTGTTTTGTTTTGAGAAAATCCAGCTCCCTTGAAAGATAAAAGCCAGACTGAGAGAGACACTCACTGGGCAAAACAGTGACTGCTAAACAAAGAGCTCCCTCAGCCCTGACATTGAGTAGATGCAGCCACAGAAGTCAGTAAGCAGATAAGGGCAATTAGTGCTGTGTCTACTATGTTTTACCAGAGGAATATTTACAATACATACATAAACAACTAGTTGCTTAGATCCTCTCATTTTCTGTAGCAGCCTCCTGGCATTGCCAGGTCCTGGTACGCTTGTGGAATAAAAATGGATATAGCCTTGAGCTGCCATCAGTTGACATTACATTTGTAGAACTGGCATTTGCTTTGCAAAACAAAAGCAACATTGCAGTGCCCTTAGTTTCAAAATTACCCTTATAATCCTTCTAGTCTGCCAGGGTTGAACACAGAAGAAAAGCTTTTCAAACTTCTGTCTTATATTATTGTGTATTGATTTCCATAGCTGGTAATCTAGTGAGTGATAGGTCAATGTATTGGTTCAGAAAGGATTGATTTCCTGTCAATGAAAGGAGAAAAACACTTGGATTGAAGCTTAGTCTTCTGCAAGCTGTGTGATTATTGTTTGCTGGTTATGTTACATATGATTAACCAACCGTTCTGAAATAAGACGTGATACTTTCTGCAGGAATAAAGTCTCTAAACCTTAGAGGAGAATCTAAAAAACATAAAAATAACTTATTCCTTGTAAATTTTAGCTGTGTTGTATACCCCTAACTGCACTCAGAAGTACATAACTTAATACCCCTTTTCTCTGTTTTTCTTCTCAGCTGGAGTGGTAACTTTAATACAAACCCCTTACTGTGAAATACCCTGCCCCTAGAAAGGAGCAAGGTGGAAGATAAGGATGGTGTTTAGGGAATATGTGTGTAGTAGTGAATTTTTCCCCTTATCTGAGGAGTTGGACTTGTTACTGTTGCATGTGGACTTCTATACTTAGTAATGGACCACTTGCTGTGATCAACTTTTCTAAAGCCTTCTTCTGAACCCATTTTTGAACTCCTTAAATTCAGTGATACTGACTTCTGTAATTAAGCATTTTATGAAAAAATAGTCACATTTTGTTTAGTCTTACTTACATGCTGCCAGGTTAGAACATTACCCGATGCCTGGTGGAACAAGTATCCAAGTTTACAGTTCCATTCCTGTCCCAGAAGTGTTTTGAGTACTCCTTTAGTAAATTCATATTCTTTAGACTCTGTTCCCCAGTTGGAGATAATAGCACATCCTCCAACCAAAAAAAAAGACTTGTTTACTCTGAAGAACAATGAGCTAGATGACCGCATGAAACTTAGCTATGAGGGGCTTCAGCAGATGCAAGGCATGTGCTAACTGATCTATTTGATACAGCCAAATTCTAGACCCATGGATGGCAGTGGATGTTAAGGCAGACTTTAACATTTTTGGTCTAATCCTAAGCATTCCAGTTCTTTCCAACAACTGGTGATAAAGATGATATGGGAAGAAGAAAGGAGGTTGAAATGGGACAGGACTCTGCAGTAGGTGAGGGGAGAGAGCCCTTTGCTTTGCAGTCCTGCATAGTCCTGGCTGCAAACTCAGAGTGCTAGAGGCCTGCAACTCCTGCCAAGGGTAATTGCAGTGGAGGAGAGGGAGAAATGGCTGGAAGGTGTAGCAGCATTGTTACACAGGTTAATATAGGGATGATGATGGTGCTGAGGCTGATCCTTATGCATGCTCTGACAGGAGTCAGCCTAAGATGCTGTATTTATTACAAGGGAAGGAATTTCTGTGCTTCATGGAGCAGGTGCTCTGTTGATAACACTGTTTAGTGAGTGCCATCTGAGTGTGCAAGACAGGTTTTCTAAATGTGAAAAGAGTGTGAAAAATGCTTAATAAAACAACCAGCTGAATGGTCTGGAAAGAATTACAAAATGTAAGACAGATTAGTTAACACCAAACTGTGCATTAGCTAGTGGAGTGATGCATGATTCTGTTAAAGTGATACAGATAATGGACATCTCTATTGTAGCAGGCTTTTTGCAAATCCTGACGCAGCTGGAGTCAATATCAGAAGTCCTGCGGCCTGCAATAATTCTTGGATCATGCCCGAAAGACTAAAGCTATCCAATCTCCTTTAACTTTGCATTACAATAGTGTCGTATTATGTAGAGGAAGAGAATGATCTCATTTGCGCACTTAGAGAAATCGCTAAAGTTAATTGGCCCATTAAACAATTAATTCAATAAGTGGGTGTTACACAATAAGCATTCAGGTTATATAAGGTAAATTGTCTAATGCATAAATAGTGGTCCAAAATAAGTGTTCGTATACAAGGACTCCAAAAGGAAGAGAAATGGCATAAAGAGGATACAGGTTTAGAGAGACCTCTAGTGTTCCTTAACAGAAGCAAACGTATCCTACAGTGATGTTCTTCCAATCAAAAGTACTCAGGATAGCAATCATCCATTCTATTAAATCTCATTTACCAATTCTACAATCTTTGTAATGCACTGTATCAAAAACGTTATACATTTGCTAGTACATATATATTAGCCTGAATTCATATTTCTGCAATACTGTATAAACAGTGTAGATGATCTCAGGCTGTTTTATCAGAGCAATCCAAAGTGTGCGTAGAGTAACAGGGAATCAGGCAGATTTTTCAATTAGTTCTCCCATCCAGGATCTTAACAAGAATACATTATTAAGGCTTGTTTCTTTTAGCAAACCATCAAACTTTTTGTCTCATGAAATGTGGAGGTTTTTTTAGTTCAAGTAATTGCAGTATCGTAATGATTATAACAAATGTTTCTGAAAGCATTTTATTTTTAAATAGTAACCCTGCATACATTTAAGACAGCTAAAAGGCATGATCTTCATGCTGCCTAGAAATGGGGATGATTTTCTGTGTGCAATTATTATCTTGGTATTATCTGCATTATAACTTGTATATGTTCCTACTATAATAGCCTGGGTGGAAGCTGTTAGGACAACCTTGCTCTGATGGACAATAATGAATATCTTTGTGGTAATTTTCAGAATTAGTCAATCTCCTGCAATGATCTTGTGTAAATTAAAGGTCTGATTTTAGGCAATCGGGTATGTACAAATTAGGTGTGTACAAATAGGTGCATTTTTGTGTATAGGAGCAAGTATTATTAAGATAATCACTCCATTCATATTCAGAAGGCATAAAGGAAATCTACACGAGTCTTGAAAAGATACCAGTTACACTGACCTCCAAGCAAATTTCTTATCTTGAGCCTTCTTTAATACCCTAAGTTGATGGGAAGAGAGGAGAGCAGGTCCAGCTGAAGGATGAGAACCCCTTAAGCTAGCTTGCCTGCAGGCTCTGTGACAAATGTGCTCTTCAGGGCACTGCAGGGATGCTTTGAAACACAGAGCAGTGTCTCCTGCTTTGTGCAGTGCATCAGCAGCAGTGCCCTGCTTGGTGTGCCCCCTTTGCTCCAGAGATTCAACTGTGGATCTTCCCATGCAAAACAACACTTCCATGTTTCTCTGGGCACTCAGTTGCTGAGAGCAGCTGGCTAGAAGAGATTAGGCCAGCTTCCCTACCTGCACAAACTGTATCTTGATAGCTTCATATTGCTGAGAGTGATAAGAAAATGTATACCGAACCCCTTGTAAAATGGATAGAGGTGGAGAAGATGAAGAGTGTCTTAAAAGCAAACAGCTCTCCAGGATCCCTGTTAGGGCTGGGTGTTTGTTATCAGCCCCAGCAGTCTGTGCTAAAATTCACTTACTCCCACAGCTGAAGTTTCAGATTGATTACCCAAAACACCTTCAGGTCAGCAGAGCATCTCTGCTGGTCATGTGCTGCAGTCTTCAGAAAATGCTTTGTTGGCCATCCAGGTTGATTATCCTCGTGTTAGAATAGAGTCAGTTAATTCAATCTGAAGGTGAAAAATCCTCTTGTGCTCTAACTCCTTCCTGCTATGACTACCCTAAGGATTAGTTTCTTATCCTTCAGAGATAACTGCATTTAAATAAATCACTGAACAGGAATAAAACTTGCTTATGATGTAGTTCCAGGGGATTTTCTTAACCTACTAATGACTGAATGTTCTGCTCCCTAGAAATATGCAAGTACGTAGCAATTGAGAGAAAAAAAACTGTTCCACAGGGAGAAATGCCATCCTAATCTTTTCAGTAGACAATAGGCATGTTTTGGAAAATGAAAGTGATTTTGATTGTCCAATGGTGATGCTGGTAAACAGGGGTCATTGTGTAAGTTCAAAAACAGTTGAAAACAAAGACAAAACAGGTAGATAAAGTGATCTGTCTAAAATCAAGCTTAGTCTAGGCTGTTTATATTTCTAGGAATGTTTCTGTGTATTGGCTTGGTTTTTTGATCTTGAGATCTCTCCTTTTCCTCTTAAGAGTTATGACTTTTGATCTTTTTATATCAATCCACAATTTGTAAGGAAGCGTTCAGAAGTGGAAGGTGGTATATGGGCAAGAAGGGATGTGACATTTTCAGCCAGGTACCTGTCCTATGCCTCAGTGCCTCAAATAGCCTGCTGCATTTCCTATGCTCTTAAACACACTGTTTTAATACAACAAACAATTGTGAGAGCTTAGAAATGTTTTAGAGAAGAATGTGTTGAGGGCCTTTTCCCTCAGTCAAATGCTTCTGGTGGGTTAATAACTCCATCTACAGTTCATCACTGAAATAGTTCCAGCAGTAGTGGAGCTATGAGCCTTAACCAGGTCACTAATATGATAAAAGCCAGGTTCTACTTACATTTTAAACAGTGGACTAAGTAAGGAGAATATGTTATTGTAATGGTAAAAGTGCAAAATTTGCTTTGTTGGAACTGCTTTTTTCCATGGCATGGAGTAGACATATAGTTGACCAATTTCTTTTTTGGTGTTTGAGACTTCAGAGCCTGTGGGCAAATATCAGGGGAAAAGGTTCTAGTAAGTTTCCTCCAAGTGGGTTAGTAGCTCCCTGATACCACACTCAGAATGGGCAGACCTCATCCCAAAGTGCAGGGCAATGCTGGAGGGAAAAAAATGGAAAAGAAGATAGGATGGGATGCAGATACACAACTGCTTTTCCCATGCTTTCAACTGGCTAGACAAGGCAGTTTCTCTCTGGCCAGGTTTCCGCTGGCTGTTGGCTGGCCTGGCCGCGGGGCTCCCAGACCTGCCTGAGGCAGCCAGCTCAGGATGTGCAGGAGGGATTTGTCTGAACCCGATGTGCTGATACAATTCCAGCACTGTGATCTCATAAAAGATAAAAACAGTTTCTAGTAAAGGTCACAGAGATTCCCATCTTACATATAAACCAATTTTCACATATTGTTCTTCTACATTTATCAATGTTATTCTTGGTGGTAGGCCTAGGTAGCATTAAACAAACAAAAGTCTATGTACATGAACCTCACAGGTAGTCTAAATTGAGTGTTCTTATGTAAGCATGCTTACTTGTTTGTGACCTGTTTGCTAAGTCCTAAACAGTTACATATCAAAAATTACTTATGTATGTTAGTGTAAAATACCTAGGCAAACTTAATGGTAATGGAACTCCAAAAAGAAGTTCAACTACCAATCAACGATTGATGTACCTGAAGTTATACATTTTGCAGGCATCAGTTTCAACATATACATGTGTGTGGATCTATTAAAAGTGCTCTTTTTTCAGAGAGGTTTAATCTTTTCAGCTTTCCCTGACTTCCTTGAGAGCTGTGGGAACTCTGTGCTTCTGAGATCATTATTATTATACTGCAATCTAAGTAGGCATTAATTACTAAATGGTCCAATGTAATTCTTTTCTTAGATTTATCAGTTAAACCAGCAATAAATGCATTAACAAATTTATGTAGTAGGTGAGTTATGTTACAAAAAAAAAAAAAAAAAAAAAAAAAAAAAAAAAAAAATCACTGTTAACAGATTAAGGAGAATAGAAATATGAAAATGATTTTCAAAGCCCAAAAGAGAAGTGGGAAAGAGAAGTAGAATATAGTGGTACTGATATATTTCTTGACTGTTGTAGTTTTTAGCATGTCACTGATAGGACTCTTTCTGCCACACCAGGAAGTTACTATGAAACAAATTACAGACATGGAGGTGAGACTACTGCAAAAACCATGAGCCAAGGCTTTTCATCTTTGCAGCAAGTGAATTCCCACTGGTGGACCGTCTTCTTCCTGTGTACTTGTCATTCAACATTTTGTTGGCAACTTTGGCAAAATCTTGTAACAAAACAACTGTACAAAAACCATCTTTGAACTGCATATTTAAGAAAATAATATTTTCAATATTGTTATTACAATAATTTATTTTACAGTTCTAAACGATAGTGATGGTTAACTTTTTTCCTGCATCAATTATTTCCTTGTCTTTTACTCTTGAAATCCTTGGGAATTATATTCTAGTGACATCTGTTAACACTGTTGAACTTAACATGTAATTAGTAAGGGGGAAAAAAAAAAGAAAATAGAAAACAAAAGCCCATGCCAATCTAAATATACTTGAAAGGTGCCAGATTGATAACTCTGGAGGATTGAGTCCTCTGTTTATCCTCTGAATTAGCAGAGGAAAATCAATGGCAGCATAAACTTGCTCATGTCGCCCTGAAATGTCTTGTGTTCGCTCAGCTGTGAGAGTAGCCCAGGTTTCATATTGCCTGCAGTCTTTAGGATCCCAGTAGGAATCATATGAAGGATGTTGTCCTGTGGTGGAAGAACTGCACTGAGAATGCGAAACTTCTATCAGATAAACTTCTGACCATCCATCCAAGGTCAAGCTTTGCAGCTCCAGCATAGATTACAAATGGTGATTTTGAATTAAAAGGCTTTGTAGTCCATTCTCATTCTTCTATCTATCTGATCCCCCGGTGTGTTTTATTTAATGCATAAGCTTCCATTGACATGACAGAGCCAGAGGCATTACAATCTATCATGTCAAGACTTCGTACATTAGCAGTTCTTGTTAGCACGCATTGGCACAATACACTGTAATAGTTCTGAATTATACTAATGATCCATGGATAATGGGTCACAGGGAGATTTTTGAACCATACCTTTAAACCAATGCCACAGAGCTTTTAGGATGTGTCAAAGAGCATGGAGGCTTGGCACTATAACATGCTTTAATGCATCTTCAGAGCACCTTATCTTGTGTGCTTTGCTTTAATTGAGATTAAATGGCTTTGAAGGACCTAACACAATTTCAAGGACAATGCAATATCTCATATTCTCAGTGAAAGGTTTCAAATGTATTTCCTTAAAGCTGAGACAAATATTCCATACAAACACATTATACCAAACTAATGTTAAAGGTCTGACTCAAACTTAGAGGAGCCAACACAATTAGAATTAAAAGCATGGCATACTATTCCTGAGGCTGTGACTAGGATGGGGATGAGAGAATTGCATGGGATCTTGGGTTATGCCAGAGCACCAAATAGCAAAATAGTAATGGAAGCAATAATCTGGAAAGGAGACTGCTTTCATTTTTTAGGCACCTAGATACTGTTGAAAGGAATATCTAATTTGGGCCAGGAAAAAATGATGACAATATTCTTCTGGAGATGTATGCTCTGAATACTTCACATGATATCAGGGCAGGAACAGAACTATCATGGAAGTTAAGTGTAGTTTGTACTTGAGTCTTTAATACGTTCCTGTAACAGTGATTTAAAATAAAAAAAGATTCAGCCCCCATCCTCCTTTTTGTAACTTCAGTTTCTTATGTAGTGATTTATTTAGTTGCAAACTTGTCCTCTCTGGCTTGTTTCAATAATGATAAAAAGGTGCTGCAGTATCTTGGAAGGAGATGTTGTATTCCAGTAATGGTAACTGTGGAGTTTCATGACCCTCCTGAGCTTACATTTGAGGACTCTCTAGAAAAACTGCCATCATATCACAAGAATGTGAGGTGTAATACAGCCATTTTTTTGAATTATTCATTAGAAGAAGGGGGAAAAAAGCAACAAAGTCATAGGATTTCTCTTTTTATTTATAGTTATACTACTCTTCATATTTTTTAAGTGAAGGGAATACAATTCTCCCATCTTTTCCACAACCACAACTAAAAAAAGAAAAGAAAATATGTATGCTTGAAAAGTTGGGATTTCTGGGAATACATTTCCCTCTTTTAACTTGCATTTTAACATAAGGTAAAACATTTTTTTGACAAGGTAAGTAGAGTAAACAAAGATCAGTGAGAAAGCAGAAATTATTGAAGTACTGGAAAAACTGCTGCAGGCTACTTTTTCACACATTGCTGCTCAAGTCAGGATTATGCTATGACAGTTCTAACTCTCGTGCTGACATCCTTATAGACTCTATTACATTATTTACTTCTTGTAAAATAACATTCTATTACAGCTCCTTCATGTCCTGCTGCTATCTAAGTTCAAGGGAAAGAAATTCTGCTCAACCATAATTCTTTGCTTCCAGCTCGTTAATATGGCTCTGAGGAGATCATTATTAAAAAGACTGATATGTGGCTTCTATTTCATGCCTCATTTTCTGCTGCAGTAACAACTGTATTTCTAGAGTGTTGGTTCGTGCTTAAATCAACAACAGTGCTGCATAAGATGCATTAGCCTGTGTCTTGGAGTATGAGATGAGGCATGCCCCATCCTGAGCTGAAGATGTAATGTCATTTTTATGTCAGTAAGGGATAAAGCTTTCAGACATTTCTCTTGCTCTTTCATTGCAAGGAAAAGTGAAGCCAGTCATGCAATCAGATGTGATTTCAAAAGAAAAAGAATTGATTCTCAGTAGACTTGCCAGGAACATCTGTGGATAAAACAGGGTTAACAGCAGATAGGTTGCTTAAACACTCTGAAAACTGGCTTAGATCTCTGTCAATGTCAAGAGATAATCAAACACGTATCACTGAGTCCCACATCAGGAGTCTGTTGAAACTTGTTTTCTGGGAAAGCATACTTATTATGGCCCAGAAAATTCATTTGCCTACTGCATTTGAATTCTTATGCCTTTCATCATTGGAAGGCCAGTTAGCAGTTAGGTGTACCACTGGCAAAATATTCCCACAGTATGGTAGAATGCTCCCAAAGCTCCAGCCTTTGAAAAGCGGTGCTTTCATGACTGCCTGAAATCATCCTAGCTAGTCAATCATCAGCCCTGCTGCTTGCAGTACAAATCTTGAAAGCAGCACTCAACACTTGAAGAACTGGCATCAAACCAAATAGCAGTGACCACATGCTTGGAGATGGTCAAAGGACAGGGAACCCCCGGCATTACACATGCAGTTCTGAGCAGAGCACTTCAGCTGCTTTCAAAACCTGTTTGGATCATCCCTAATGAAATTTAAGTTGCATTTTATCACTAATAATACAGATAACATCATAATTATCTAGTTAGCCAGCCATTGGGAATAGATACTTGAGTTTCCCAGTAAAAAATGAATCATAAATACTCTTTCTCAAGGCAAATGGTGAAGCAGCAGGAAATCAGCATTGAGCTTGGTAGCATTTTGCTACGTACATACTGGGTCTTGATAAGAGAGTGCTGTTGGTCTCTGAAGTTTGGTAGAGACTAGGGGGAAAGGATGGGTGAAGTTTACCTCTAACTAAGTCTGAACCAGAACTCCATTAGCCTGTCTCTGGTGTCTTCAGTTTGCTGCACAGCTTAAAGTTATGGCACTGAAACTGGGGATAAAGTTCTGTACATGGCTATGTGATATTACAAGCTGGCAACTGCTAACTCTGTCTTCCTGGTAAAGGATGTAGCTAATTACATATCCCATGCATCATGAGAAGATTCTCTGATGATCTTTCACGGAGGCAGTGTGAGGGATGAACTGCAGGGTGGTTACAGATTCTACTAATCAAACAGGATAGGTACTTGCCATTTCTTTCAGATATGGGGATATTGATCAATCTGAAAGAAATATTTTTATTTCTGGTACTCTGATTTCAGTGGCATTTAGGATAGATTCCCATTACTCTGCTTCACAACGTTCTTGGTGGGTTTCTCTGTGGTGTCCCTGGATGGGTCACACAGATGCAAGCATAGGCTAGGTTACTGGCAAAGAAAAGCAGGTTACTTGTTAGTGCTGCAGATTTCACCTCTCTCAGGCATGAAAAGTGAACCTCCTCTTCATCCTACTACTTTTCCAGTCCCCTCCCACCCCTAGTCTGACCTGTGCCTTCTGTAGGAAGGGATGATTCTTCTCTGGGAAACATATTTTTGATGAATTTCAGTAAAAATACCAGGAATATCTGACCAGCTGTTAAAGTAATTTAGTTCAAGTGCCTGAGGAATGTTTATAAGATCCAACATCATAGTTCAGCTTGCACTGGCAATCTAGTCTGTGAACCAGGGAACCATTATACAATATCTGTTTGGGTTTGAGTTTTTTATATCACCAATTACTGTTCTCAAAATATGTTAAGTGAACTGTGTTCTAGGAAAGCAGATAATTTCACTGTAGACTGGCTAATATCTGATTAAAAATGAAGCTACCTTCTATTTACTGCAAAGGCTAGCACATTCATCAGCATGCCTAATTAAAATTTAACAATTAATAAGCAGTGGCAAACCCCATACGAAGGTCAGTAGCAACCTAAGCAAACTTATCAAAAATGCAGGGGGGTTTAGAGTTTTTAAAAAGTCCATTCTGTCCTTAATTAACAGATCTAATTACAGCTCTGCCATAGCAAAATGCAAAATGATCTCTTTAAAAGACAAGAAGC
Organism: Phasianus colchicus; assembly: GCF_987193195.1. Taxonomy (NCBI): domain Eukaryota; kingdom Metazoa; phylum Chordata; class Aves; order Galliformes; family Phasianidae; genus Phasianus; species Phasianus colchicus. The sequence goes on from NC_143448.1 coordinate 14,118,756, forward strand.
CAAAGGTTTAATAGCGCAGATAACCTTCTTCTTCAGTACATACTGACCCGAGTTTAGAAGAGAATTTTACGTAGCAGGCATCAACACTGTTGATGGGATGGCTTTGATAGAAATTAAATCTAAGCAATACATAGAAATCCCAAAACAGCAAAGGGATTGAGAAGGAATAAAAACTCTCTTGTGTTCTGGGATTTGAACTAACACCAAGTCAAGACTTTTGGTAATCTCCCTTCTTAGCGAGTTGTCAATGTATTTATTCTGTGACCTTTGATGGTTAATTTTGAATAACACTTTCTGTTCTATAGACTGCATGTGTTTAATTATCACCTCATTCAACCACAATGGTTGGTGCAAAAATGAAGGATAATCTAGTACAGTAGAGATAAATACAATAGAACAAATCACTTAAAATTCCTGAAGTTAACAGTCAGCATTTAGGAGATGAAGGGCAATATTCCAAGTTTCACCGAAGGGTTTGGTTATGCATTATTTCTTCTAGAAGACTAAGAAAAAAATCAGCGTCATGTTCAGTGTTTTGGTGGAAGAGCCTGGAAATAAACAGAATTGGGTTCATCAATAAGCAGATGAAATCTTCCTGCCTGGTTTATGTGGGCAAGGGTCATTACACGTGGCTAATATAAAGTGTCTGAGAGAAAACTTAGTCTGCTTAAAATTAATAATATATAGCTGAAATGAATTGAATGAAATGAAATGAATGTTGCTATTCATCTTTATGTTTGGATTAACTGAAACAACACCAGCATCAGATGCAAGATCTCTTCAGGGAAATCTGACCGATGTGGATATCCTCATTGTCCCCTTTCTTACCCTGCCAGTGACTAAGTGAATGTAGGCCTATGGAACATAGTACATAATAGAGAAACAAATGAATAACAGTAATTATTTTGGAGAAGCTCAAAACATAGGAGCCATATTCATCTTATATTGGACATGAACTACCTCATAACAATTATTTCAGCCAAGATGCTTATTATACGCTACAAAAAAACCCAGAGTCTGTTCTGAGCAGTTCCCGTGAATTGTCTGCTAGCTCTACAGCTACACTATCATGACCTGAATTAATTTCATAGGCCTGTAGGAATTAAAAGATGAAGCCCACTTAGACTGATGAGCATTTTAAGACTGATCTTTTATTCCTTTTCTTACGAAGAACGTAATCTGCTGCTTTTAAATTGCCTAGCATGAACCAGCCATCCATTAATAATATGCCATGCTAATGTAGCTACATGCTAGTTCAGTGTTATATATTTGAAAACAGAAACAGTGAGGCTTTGAAATCTAACAAGCATTTGTTTTACACAAAATAGCAAGATTAACTTATGTCCATAGCATGATCCCCATCTCACCTTTAAGGAGATCCCACTGATCAGTCAAAAAAGTTTACCTGCTGTTTGGCCCTCCTCCACATCTAACCTCAGTAGAGGAGACAAAAATTAGTCCTGCTACATTCATTATCACATTCCTTTTTTTGATAACACTTGCTTAAAGATATGAAATTAGCATAATTACTTGTGTTCTGCTGATAGAAAGTGAAACACAAGAGGTAAGCACTGTTGCTGTTATTATTATTGAATTAGCAATGCTATGAAAACTCTTCTACGCAGTCATGTCCTCTTACAGACCATTAAAAGTTCACTTCATGCTTATATCTCTTTTTTCCAGGCTGAATCCAGAATCATTATTTTAGCTCTTCGTGTTCCCAAAACAAAGGTTTTTCAGGTAAAACCTTCTCTAGTCTAAATGTACCCTGAAGATGTTAATCACCACAGCTGTAAATTCAGGACAAAAAGCCACCCAAAAACTCTGAAATTATTAAGTCTTGAAAGCAGTAAGATAAAAAGATTTTTATTTTTCAGCACCATACAAAATCCAGACTGTAGACAATATCATTTACTATTAGCAATCTGAGCAAACAAAATTGTTAGATATAATATATGGCCCAAGACACTACATGAAATGTGATAAATTAGATTCAAGAGCAAGGAAAACCAAACCAAGCCCTTCTGCCACTCCCTTATGAAACTTCCAGTTTTCAGATCTACTAGCTAAAATTAAAGTTAAAATTTATGAAGACTCTTGACAGTAAGGGTAAGCACAATCTTTGGTCTGTGCAGGTGAGATGCCTCTAATGAAGAGATGAAAAGTCGCATGGCTTATAACTGTATCTATACTTTATTTCTCTTTTTTTTCTTTTCTTTCCCCTTTTTCTTTTTTCCTTCTGTTTTCCATTTTCCCTCTTCTCCCATTTCTTTCTAAGAAAATTTTCTCAGTCAGTGTTTCACCAAAATACAGAACAAATTCAGGGATCTTAAAACATTCCTTAACATTTTGTTTCAAAGTGACACTACTTCCCTGAATCATTCTCAAAAATAAAGATTTTCACTTTCTTTTAAGAATATCACAGCACTCTGAAAAAGAAACCATTTTTTTCTTCCTGGTCCTCTTAAAATCTCTTTTTTCTTCTTTTGCTATTTGGGCACAAGTCCATTTCAAATTAAAACAAACATGTGAAGGGTAAATTTTGTTTAACTTAACAAACGAAGACCACTCATTTCAACCCTTCTCAGGTATATAATTTCTGAATATCCCATGCATTGTTGCCCTCTAGTGTTATTTCAAAATGTGTGTAGAAGATTCTAGCCACAAAAAAATGAACAAAAAATGCATGTTTCAAAGAGTTCAGGCAAAATCTAAACCTGAGGACCGACTGTGTCTGTAAAAAGAGGTATTTTTAATCATTTGATTTTGGTTGGATGGATTTTCTAAATGTTTTTACCAAGAACCAGTGCTTTGAATATTTATTTCTACATGTAAAGAGTGAGGAGTACAGGGGTCTTCACTTTGCTCTCCACATGCACAACAAAGAAGATACCACCAATGCTATATGGGTATTTTTCCTTATACTGTTTGTTTGTTTGTTTGTTTGTTTTTGTAGTTGGAAGTTTCTCAAGCAATTTAAAATGCTTGGTTTTGCTATGGGCCAGTATTGATAAAATAAAATGGAGTGTGACTTGTTATCATGTAGGTCTCGTAAGACTTAGATGTGCATAAAAAAAAAAAAAAGGAAAAAAAATCCATTATTATTTTCTGTGAAAATATTCCAAAGCTTTCCCATTTCCAAGAAAATATATAATTTGGAGGGGGAAAAAATGCAAAGGCCAACTCCATCCTTATGTTTAAAAGAAATCCTTGAGAAAAACAAGGACTTTTTTCGTAAGACTGTAAAGGAGCATGGATACAGATTCATGAAATTAGGGACAACAGCTGTCCCCCACTGCCAGATATAAAATGTACCTTCCTGAAAATTATGATAGCGTGTTGATTTAAAGAAGTTGATGAGTAGAAACTTAAGAGCAAATTTTTGTTACTGTTAAGCAAGGTATTCTTCATTGGCAGCACTGGGGCAGCATCGAAATAGCTCTCCAAAAATGCTCCACCAGTTATACTACATCACAATTATCATGGACAATATCTGAAGACTATTGTGATGTTGCAAGCAAGCATTAAGAGAATATTTTGTGTAATTACTTCTTCAAATCAATGTCACTATTTAAAATCTGAGCAAATAATCTGGCTAGTTGCAGTTCTGAATAAGAACCAGGAGTTTTTAGCTTCTTTGAAAATCAGACCTCTAAAATAACTTATTGGTTGATACTCTAACAGTTTAGCACTGTTATCAGACAGTCATCAAATACTGCATATTTATTAATTTTACCCATTTATTTACTCCATTGATGGCATTCTACTGAAAAGCATATCATGTGGCTTGTGAATGAAATTACAACCAATGGGATGCTGATAGCTCAAATTCGGATTTCCTGCATCATAATGTTTTTTTTTTTTCTGTGCTTCATTTTTCCCATCTAGAAAATAGGATGATGAAATAATTCCCTCACAGAATTATTTGAGACCTATTGATGAAAATGGTCCATCAGAGCTGTGGTATTACTAAGTAATATCCAGACTTCCTCTGAAAGCTCTAGACGTAATAGGATAAAATACTAGATTTTTATTCTCTTACTCATAATAGTTGTTCAGAAAAGTTCTCTAACCTTCAAGAAAGTTTTGAGCCCAGATCAGCAGATTAATGGACTTTCCTCAAACCATGTTATGATTCAGGAAAATCAAATATCAAAGTGATTTGTGTCCCTCTTTTGCCATGGTTATAACTTTATAGGAATCTTAGGATGTGCGCTAGTTGTTCTTTACATTCAGTGGCTGTTAGAAAAGGATTTATATCTGAAGTTTAATGTGTGGCTGTACTGCAGGTTGCCCAGTTTCCTAATACATCACAAGGCTAATTGTATTCAAGCATGAAGCTGAAGTGAGACGTTTTCCACAGAGGTCTTCCACTAAAGTCAAGGGGACTTCAGATCAGCAGCGAAATGTCTGAAGATTTACTTAATAGTCCACAGCAGCTGCAGCCATCACGGTCATAAGCACTGGTCTCCACAAAGGAATCTTTCAGGGCAAACACAGCATAGAAATGCCCAGTATAGCTCTGTGTTTATGTTAAACATTTTATCAGCGCAAGTTCACACACCTCAACAAAAGACGAAAGCAATGTGGAAATAAGCTCTGGCAATTAACTTCCTGTTCTTCTGAGCAGAACAGCAGTGCTAACTGATACTAATGAAACTGCCAGCTCTGATCTCTGAGCAGAGGAATTGAACATAGTGTATAAGCTACTACCTTCATCTGCTGGCTCTGGGGCACAGCTGCCTTTGGGCTATAGAGTTGTTGCACTCTAGAGGTACTATTAAGCCAGTCACAGTACTATGTGTTAGGAAGATGGCACCTTTACTCATGCTTGAACTAGAGACAAATTAGGTATTTCTCATAGTCAGAACACAGAAAATATTTAATTTGGGGGTTATTTATTTCATAATTTTTGTATAAGCAAACTAGACTGGTAGGTAAGCTGCAGAAGAATGCGAGAAAACTGAGTTCAAAAAACCTAGTTACTGCTTGCAACTGCCTGAACAGAATTTTGTCCCTGTATTCCTTCTCTGTTTTGGGAGAAAAGTGAAGCTAGATATAGTGTCCCCTTCACACTCATTAGATCTGTTCCCTGTATGTCTTCTTTCTTTTGGACGAAAAAAAATCTCCAAGGTTGTCCTATTCTTGTTCATCCTGTACAATCAGAGCTATTGGGAAGGAGTTTGGATGACTTTTTGTCTTAAATTAACAATAGTTTTAACTAAGGTGCCACATCATAAGAGCAGTAATGAAATGCATAGGCTAAATGTACAGCTGTGACTTTCAGATTTTGCAAGGCTGTCAGCTAGAGAAAATACATCTTTACCTGTAAAGTGGGGAAATTTATTCCATAAGACTTTGAGAGAAAATAAATTTGGAACTTCACAATGATATTTATTCAGAGTCACTTCTCAGCATATAACCACTTCTTAACATTCTCACAATAGTAGGAATCTCTTAAGCATCTCAATGCACCTTAAATTCTTACCTCTGTCAAGAGTCAGCAGCAAAGTTTATAAAAAGATCTGGTATCTTATATTTTGCTGGAGAGACTCTTCTAATCAGTTCAGTTTTCTGGTACATGCTAATTTTATGTAGCAAGAAAAAGATGAGCATATCTGTCCTGACTTTGCAAGTTCAGAGATATTTTGCTTTGAAACAACAAACAGATAGGATCCATGACCAGAATTACTAATGTAGATAGGCATAACACATTTAGAATTGCATTTCTTTTCTTCTGAATTGTTTCTCCACACCTTGTCATTACTTGTGTAACATATCAACAGACCCAGGACAGACACAGTAACATAAATGCCATTAGGTCACATTCACAGTAGTATGGAGGCTCTGATTTTGTATTTACAAATATATATGCTAACATTATTTGTATTTTAGAAGAAATCTGTACATGAGATAATACAGGGGAATAACAAGAAACAAGAAAATTTCAATCTTAAATGCTTTCCTACTGCTATATTTGGAGAATCTCCACCGCATTCTGTGGAGTTTAAATTTGAATGTCTATACTTCATGTCTGTAAGGTCAAAGCACACACAGGATGGTTTCTTCATGTCTGGATTTTACTAACAGGAAAGCAAGAGAGGAGCCAAGATGTAGGTCTGTGTGTCTTCCAGTAGAGACTGGGCTCAGCTGCTCCAAAGTAATTTGCTTCCAGGTGGCACGTGAGTGGTAATGAGTGCTTAAGCTCATTTAGGATCAGGGCCTTACTCTACTTCCAAAACAAGCTTGGCACTAATTAGCTCTTTAAATCACTGCCAGGTGGGCATACAAAATGAACAAATGTTTATCTTCAATGTAGTCATTTCTAAATTGTGGTGAGGTGTTTGCTGAGGAGAGAAGACATCTTGAGTATGTTGTACTTTGACTCTACCTGCTCTGTAACTAAGTAGAGAACTTGTAGTTCTGGCATTGCTCCTGGACTCTGCAGTGTCTTTGCTTTCAGTTTCAACAAGGTAGGTGGTTAAAGGTCCTTTCTTAGAAATGGCTGCAAGTATCAGAATTCACACTATGAGAAAAAGTTTAAATATTCAGAAATTCTTTACCAAAGCAACAGTTGAAAATCACTGTAAGAATTTCTGCACTCTTCTTTGTCTTTTATCTCAAGAAGAAAAGCAAATCCACAGAACCTTAAGAAATGAAATCTGTCTTTGACTTTATTTCTATGCCTAAACTTGATGCATATGTGTTTGAGAACTGAGTTTTTTGTTAATTAGCAACTGAATGTGTTTGCAAATTTAATGATATTGTGTCCACCTTTTTTATTAGAATAGGAGAGCTTAATTATACCAACTAAAAGCTCTTACAGATATTGAATCTGTAGTCTGCTAACACTGCTAATTCTTCTCTCTTTACCTGCTACAGTGCACTTTGGGCGTCTGTTAGTTTTGGCAAATCTGAGTTGATTTAGATATGGAAGAGAAGACCACAGCTGTATGCCCTAGCTGTAATTCCCCAAAAACCTGAACTGTGCCATCTTTTGATAACTTTCTCTTGGTCCAGTATCAAAAGGTTCTGCTAAGTGCTGCTCTGGTTGACTGTTTTTATGATGGAAAACATTTAAGTAAAAACACTGTTGGATAAATTTTTTTTACAAATTTGGAAGCTGCATATTGTGAATTGAAGAGAGTTGCCCCTTTGTTCTTAACCTTTACGTTCTGACTGAATATATGCTTGTCTTTGTTATAAGCTTTAATTGTAGGCATTGAAACTGCAGTTGACTTCGCATGTTCTTGGCTTGCTGACTTTGCTCTACCCTCTTAACAGAATAAATGATCTCATGTAATAACAAACCTGACAGATCTTCATAATTGATCGCTATTCTTCACAGATGAAGGGCATAGGAAGCAAACAGAATAAAGCAGTAAGCAGTGTAAGTATCGTGAAATCCAAGTATTGATTCTTCTAATAGCAGTACTGCTTGTCTCCGTAAGAGCCTACTTCAGCATAAGAAATTATGGGGAAAAATAAAAGTAAGAAGTAAAAATTAAAATTAAACAAGAGGAAAAAAAATATTACAGATCGCTCAGTGAGGGCCTGCCAAGTAGTCTTTTTGCCTGAAGATTCAGCCTTATGCAAAGCCTTTAACTGTATCAGTAGATTATTTTTGAGATTTTGAAGGCTAAAGCAATGTAACTGAGGTAGGGGTAATACATCAGCTCCACTGGAACTGGATACAAGTTAGTAGTGTTCAAGACCCCTTTAAATGATTGGAATGATTTACAGATGAATGACTGGTGTAGACTGAGAGGTACCGTGGGTAATGGATAGAATGATGTGGGGGGGGGGGCAGCTTGTACCTCTTACAGCAAGCTTGCAATCTAGCAAATTGTGCTTTCAGAGCCCAATGTCCTTGATAAACAAGAAATGGCAAGACTTATTAAAGTGCAGTCCAATCATTGTTATACCCTGATACTGGATGAGATAGGTGTCAAGTTCTGTTACTGCTGAAGTTTTCACAGCATCTGAACGATCTCATTTGAGGTGTGTGAGGAGACACACTGGCATAATATGTGCACACCTATTCCCAAACCTGTAAAACCACTGCAGGAACCCTTTAACCTACTCTTTCATCTTCTCTTATACATCACTGTTGTCTCACAATCTGCTCCCACTGAGCACGCTGCAGTTGTCTAACAAATTTCACATTCAGATGGTTGACTCGCATTACACTCCACAGGGTCATATGAATGTTCTGAAACTGACAGTTGTGATTACAAGTTAGTTGGGTAAGAAGAGGACCCCTGGGCACAAATCTCTGATGTACCTGAAAATTTTTTTGGCAGCAGTGACTAAATCTATCCCAAGCCTACAAGGTCAATTTGCAGCTCAGTTGCTATCCATATTTATCTGCCTCGCACATGAAAATTTTGTTATGACAGTGATAGGATCTCCAGAAAATACCTCAAGTAGTTAGCCTGTAGGATAGCCTGTAATGCTTGCTCACTTGAAACAGTCTTCCAGGATATTTCATTCTCATGATGGTGATATCTTCTATTATTTTTAAGAAAAATAAGTTCTTGGAGTAGTACAATTCACTTTGGTTTCAGATTTCAGTGGCCTGTAACTTGGCAAATCTTGGTCACACTGCTGTCACGGAGTCTAAGCATTGTTCTACTAAACAACGGAGGGAGTTGCTTGTCTGCTAGAAGTAACAAGGGGACAGGGTAAAATCATCAAGTTACCTGAATTTCATATGCTAGTTATGACATCTCACATCACTGAGGCACTTGGGATTTTCCCTCTGTTCCATGTTTTTTCTGTTCCTGTTTGCACTCGCTACCTCTTTTCTCTTAAGCACTTCCAGTTTTTGATGATTTATCAATAGGACTTTGTGTAATCTCACGTATTCAATCACAGCAGCAGTGTGACAAAAATACCAGGTAACTACAACGGGAAGGAATCATTCATACACGTCATGTAAATTCTAAATTCTGAAGTAGTAGTTTTTGGTTGTGTGGTTTTTTGTTTTTTGTTTTTTTTTTTTTTTGAGCAAACAGAAGGGACAAAAAATTTGGCTGCTGAAACTGGTTTTAAAGCATATATCATAAGGTGATACTTGAAAAGTTGGGTTTGATTTCTTGCCTGAGAACTGCATGTTTCCATCCATAGAACGTCCCAAGCAGTGCATGGCAAATGTGATATAGGTACATGCCTGAGATGAATAAAGGTTTTTACTATGAATTTGTAATTTACTAAATGAAATGGTTGACTTTTCTCAACTCCTAGGGCAGTCCACCTTTGAGCTGTTACATACTGCTAAAAATAAGTTTCCTTGCTCTGAAGTAGCTGTTTAATATTGGGATGGTGCAGCTGATATTTTTTTCTGATCTTCAAGAAGAAAATTGTGTGCATTTCACAGTGGCTGGGAGAAATGGTGGTATTTTTGTGGTAGGCAGTAACATGGACACTGGGGAGAATAGCTTCCTCTAGCACAGCCTTACATTTGTTCTGTAAGTTTTAATATATCTAGGTAGCATGAGAGTTCAAGAACTTCAGCATTCAAATCCTGTCACTGCAATTAATTGCACCAGAGGCCTAATATAGCATATGTTGAAGCCAATGGGAGTATTTTCATCAGCTGGAATGAATTTTGGATCAGGTCCAACACAAAAGAGTTGCAAACTCTGCAGCTCTCTGCTCTCAGAGAAAAGCTCTCCGCTATGTCAGCTAAAAGAAAACTCACTGTTAGATGAGTTCATATTGTCATCTGAGATACTGAACACATAAACAATTCTGCAAACATAGAAGGTAGCATGCCAGATAGGCACAAAATGCCTATTAGTATCTTCAGAAGCACCAACTCTATGCACTGTGTATGTGCTGTGATATTCCTTACACAAAGTTTCTGCTCAGTCAAATTAGTCTTTTAGTCTAGTAGTTAATCATAAGATTATATCTTAGAGAATGCTCTCTGTTGAGTAACTTTAAGATAGGGAACTAAAATACTAAAATGGAAATGCAGGTTTTTTCAGCCTTGTGACCTAAAGAAAAGTGGCTTTAGCTCTTTCTCCATCATTATTCAATTGCTAAAATAGCACTTACACTCAAGTAGGGATCACAAAACGCTAACAATGGTCTATTGTGAATATATTTTCTTGCTGTTCACAGCCTGGAATACTAGTCCTGCAAATTTTCACTTTTTATTTACGGCTTTCTAAGCACATTTCTAGAGGGAGATGTTACAATCTCTGTCAGGGATACAAACAATAAAATATTACTACATAGACGGCATCTCTGAAGCTACAATACGATCCAATCAAACTGACACAACTGATAAAATTTGGTGCCGCAACTCTTGCAGAGTCTTTACAGCGCTCTGAAATGCTTGAGTACAGCATGGTTTTGAAATCAGTGTGATGTTTTTGCTATAAAAACACACTACATCAGTGCCGAAGAACGGTGTCCTTCATTGCAGTGATTTAGTGCTCCATCCCAATCCCATTCTCATCAGGAATTGGCCACCAGAGACAGCTTGAAGTGTTTTGCTCCTTTTAAGTAAGAAATCTAAATTAGTGGAAGCTTCAAATGGAAATGTATATTTTCTTTTGCTACCAGAAAACACTCTGTCCTTTGCATCGATAACATTGATTGATTCTAAATGTGCTAATCTTGTTGAAAATGGTTTTATTGTGCTTTCTCTGAGTCTAGTAAATGGGGACAGAAAGTGATAGTTACAGGAGATACAGTGTAATGCAGCTGGTGAGTCAATTCCTAAAGTCCATCATGTGGGAGTTGTATTGTTTTAAAAAGTATTGTAAGGCTGGATTATAAATGTATCTTTAGCCATACTGTGTGCTTTGCTTATCTTACATGGGGGATTGCAAAAATAATGCCTCCTATTTCATTTTGGTGGCCCAGGATGTCTGAGGCAGATGTTGGTGATATGGCAGTAGAGGTTGAATCTTCCCAACAATATTCCATTACATTTTGTTGCTGTGCTACAGATGGCAGCAGAGAAGCAGTCTGACAGAATGGCATCTGATGTGGAAGTGCGTATGAATCAAAGGTGTGGAACTGAATTCCTCCCTGTGGAAAAAAATGGCTCCTATTGACGTTCACCGAAACTTTCACTGTATTATTTTCAGAGCAATTTACTATTTCTTGAAGAACTTTATATTTATTAGGAAAGCATTTCTTCCCTAGAGGAGTTTTGGTCTCATATTATCACTGTCCACTAGATGACAGGAGAAAATATTAACCATATTCATCTTTGAGATCTTTTTGATTACATGGTACACAGTATTGCAGATTTTAAGACTGGAAGATGCCAATCCTCCTATATGAATCTTGTCATAGAATTTCACTGACTTCTGTAGATAAACCCCAGAAACTTATTTAGTAACTATTAAACTCTACATTTTTTGTTGTTCTTTCCTCTTCCCCTAGGAGAAATGTAAATTTAAATGAAAGAAGCTTTACTGTGCTTTGAAATAATTTGGTACATGTTGACTTCTAAGTGTTAAATACTGTTATTAGACTTGATGGGAAGGGTGAAAAAGACTGCATTTTTGTGTGGCACGGAAGGCACTGTTTGTAAGACAAGCTTGGAGCAAGTCTCCCACCCCAGCACATTTCCTACTGCTTTCCCATATTGCTGCAAGTGATACCACTGTCTGGCTAGACAAAAAGAAACAAATTTGAGTCTTTCAAAGCTGCATCTTTCCTTCTTTCATCTCTTCTCTGCTTATCTCTAGCCCCTCTCTTGGAGGAAGATTGAAGAACAATATGGGAAAATAAAGGAAAATAAAGGAAACAACAAGAGTGTTTATTTTTAAAGAAGACTTTCTCAAGAGCCTCTGCTCTCAAATACTGTGAGGTTTTAATTTTGTTGTTTGTTTTTGTTTAAACACATTCCACTCTGTCATAAACACTCCTTGTATAATTTCCAGTGTCAGGAAGAGAAACTTGAGGTTTGAATTAATCGTATAAAGGTACAATTACAAGGAGAAGCAGATGGCAGATAAAATAGTGGGTGAGTTTTCTGTCTGTCTAGCCATCCGTTCATTTATTGTTCGTTTCCATCTGTCTTTGCCTCTCTTCCAAGATTGCATTGTGTATTTTTCTAAGTGCTGTTAAGTGCCAGAGATTTGACTGTTACATTAGCTTACCTCAGCAAGAAATAGTATTTGGTTATACTGAAATCATTTTCTGTTCAGATTTTTTAAAAATGTATTTGTGTCTGCAGAAGGCTTTTATAGGTTTATTGTGTAGCCCTTCTTAACTAGAGATATTCTACCTGCAACACAGGACGTGCTTCAGGAGTTTTCTTCACTGCTCACGTTGTATTATTATTTTCTGTAAGACTTATTCAGCAAAATACTTCACTAAGTCAGTCTTACAAACGGTGAGGTTTCATTAGCATGGAAAAGGATAGGTTTCAGTAAAGTGGGTGGGATTGTGTTCGTCATTTAAGATGACTTTCCTGAATTCTAAGCAGGTCTGATCCTACTGGTAGTTGTTCCATTAGAGGGGATGTAAATTACTTGCCTTTGTCTCCCCTGCTCGAGTGCAGGGTTGGTAATGCTACTCTCAGGTGCAAATAGCTGATTGAAAAGGATCGTTAAGCAATACTAAATATTGACTGTTTGTATACAGTGTTGAAAGCTGTAAAATGCTGCAGTCTCATAAGAAGAATCAAAAAAACACCAAAATTCTTTTCACATTTCTTTTCTGGAGTTACAGCAGTATTTTTTATGTCACGTGAAAATCCATGTATGTCAGAATGCAAAATCTGCTGTGTGGATTACCAGTAGTTTCAACTTAGAGGATTAAAATAAAACTGCTAAAATGTCACAGAATACATGTAGAATAATATGATAGAGATATCCAGTGAACTGAATGATGTGATGTTAACAATTCCAGGATGTAGAAAATAAGATGAGTATTTTAAGTTAGACAGTCAGAGTTAATGGCCAGGCACTGATGTCAGGACTTGCTGGGGGAAGGCCATGGGAACTGTCCTGGGTCAGATCTACTACTGAGAGGGAATGCATGTATTGAAGAAAAGATCAGGGGCTGGGTGAAGGTATTTAACTTCAGGTTATCAAAGCAAGATGATAATTTTAAAGACTTAAAAAATACAAATTCTGTCATCTTTGAACACCTAGAGGTGTGGTTACTGCTTTGTTCTCACTGCGCTTCTCTTCTAACTGAGCATTCAAACTTCTTCTGGTTTCTTATCCTCAAATAATGATTGTGTGAGTTGACTGAAAAACTCCACAATGTTGCTTAAGATCTTAAATTCTCAGCCATAGCAGGGGAACAAATCCTTTCTCCTTACTGTGTTTCCAGGATCCATGTCCTTCCTCCTTTTATGCATAGGTGTCCTGATTTCCTGTGTTAGCTGTGAAATACTTAAATGTTGCTGGACACTGAACATCACTGTAGAATCAACACATCCTTGAAATACCACACAACTCTATCAGCAACTGCTGTGCTATTATGAAAAGAAAAATATGCAAGTTACTTCTCAAATTTGTCAAATGCCTATTTTGTTATCAGCTAAAATATATTACTGTTCTTTTTCATTATTATTTTTCACTGAGAATACTTAATGCAGTAGACTTCAATTATAATCATTTGGGTAAAAATTACAGAATTAAGAAATGTAGGATTAGAATCTCTTTTCATAGAAAATGTCTTTTTGTCTGTAAGCAGTTATTTTCTTGCGCTGCAACTGGAAGTTCCCCAACAATCTGTGCCTGAATTTCTGAAAGGAATAATCCCATCATGATGATTCCCATATGTTTTGTAAAGAGGAAAAATAGCTGTCTGTACTCAATTTGCTTGAAAAATATGCGTTCAAAATATTTCTTATATATTTATAGTGGACACAGATACAACATATCTTAATGTCTTGTACATAAGTACTTCTTTCATTTGATGGCCATTTTCATGTTTTAAGCCTTTTTGAGATACAATTCTGTTAAAATCTTAGCTGACGTGTTTTCTTTCCTGCTTTCTTATGACACTTCAGTGGTTTGGGACCTGAATTCTAATACCTCTCTAAATCTGATTTATTTTGTTGTTTTATTTTTGAAGTCCACGGTTACCTCAAGGCTGCTAGGATGTTCAGAATGAAAAAGAAGCGAGGAATGTTCAGTCTGTTTTACAAACCTGGCAGCACCATGACGTGAACTGTTCTTTGTGTGCTCTCATGGGAGATTCCTGGTCTGAGGAGTCTCCAATCTTTGTAAAAATACCACAGCCAGCTCCTTTGCCGTGTTCCCTTAGAGAATCTGAGAACATAGGAAAATTGTGCTTAATGTCCTCAGAATTCCTTCCTTAGTATCTGCCTATGGGAGATGTCATACTGAAAGCCACCCATTGTAGATTATACTAATTGCTCTGAATTCCCTGACTATTTAGATGCCATAATGATGTTACTGATTTTACCAGTGTTGTCAGTCCCATCTGCAGAAAATGTTTTCATGTTATACTCCCATCAAGCTGTGCAATAGCTAACTCCATCATCATTTTCCTTGGCACCCCTGTTTGTGGATGCAGAGAGAACTGCAGTATCTAGGAGATGCTTGTGAGATCCCTAAGGGAAGTGCTAATTCCTTAATGGCTATCACAATTCATTCCAGTGAAATACTGCTTGCGTTTTGTGATGCTGTTCTCAGACAAAACAACATTTCTACTCTGACAAATAGACTAGATTTTCCTTAAAGTGTTTATGAAAGAGGAAGAGAGCTGTTACAGTGTCATGTAGGCTGTCTTTCCAGCCCCACAGTATTTTGGCAATAAATACATGAGTAGGAGAGAGATGAAGCTGTGAAATTGAATCATGATATTTCAACAGATGGTCATAAGAATCCTAAACATGAACTGAGTGCATTGCATGTTTTACATGACTCTGAAAAGGATTTACACATTCAGGTTTTACCTTAAAAGGAAATAGCTTTGCTAATGTAGATCTGTACTACATTAATTTTCAAAGATACAGTATCTCCATTGCACTCTAAGGTAGATTATTAGTTATTCTGAGCAGGAGGCATGTAAAAAATGATGAAAGGGAATAGGCTTCTATTGAATTTATCAGAATAAGTTGATCAATTGTATGTGAAAAGGGAGGTTGGAAATATAAGTATGTTCTACATCCTTGCCATGACAGGCTATGGAATATTTATTATAAATGGAGACATAAAGCAGGAATAATCTTCCCCATGACCTCACTATGACAAACTGGCTTCCTAATTCTTGCTGAGTGCTGATTATTACTTGGCTAACGCTCTCAGCTGAAGATGAAGCATGTGCTAAGTTGCAGGAATTCTTACAAGTAGGCTGAGCTATTTTCAGAAGGGCAATTTTAAGGACACGTTCTTGTTTTTACTTGCAAGATTATTTGTTTCTTAAAGCAATACAAGCAGATCCACATACATGGAAAACCATCAGGCAAACAATATGAATGCAATTGCTCACTTAAGTATTCTATTTTGTGCTTTCAATGAAGTAGACTTGCAAAGGGGGGGTAGAGAGCTTGGTGACATGCTGTGAAAGGCTTCCTCCTTAAACACTTTTTTTTGAAGGTATATATCAGAAGAACAGGTGAAACATTTAATAAACTTGCTTCCATTTGTAGCAACTTGAATAGAATGCTCCCAGCTAAGGGTGCTCAGAAAGAAGTGGATATAGTATGAAAGAGCAGAATGAAGCTGTACCTTACTGAGTTTTGTCACTTGCTGGAAAGTTTTGAAATATATTTGTGTACTCATAAAAGGAAGGAAAGGTACAGCTTCTTGTAGCAATTTTGCCACCTGCTTTCAGATCTCTGGAGAAGAGCTACTACGAAATGGCAGGATTAATGCTACTAGTCATGATTTTCCACTTAAATAAGCATTGTGCTATTCATTGTGTAAGAAAAACATGGTTTTACCACTACTTGAATTCAGACAAAACTACTTCTGGGCTGTGCTTTGGCAGTGGTAGGCCTTAAGCAAAAGCTGACCAGATCTTTTTGGACAAACCTAGGCCATCTCCTCTCCAATCCTGTAACTGTAGCTTAGCCAACCATTCCATTGTGCAGATAGCAATGTAACTAAAACTTTGAACTGTTTAGGTTTAACCTGGACATGCGATTTTAATCAAGTGTACTTGAGCAGTTGTCTTGTTGCTTCATTCTCCAGGATGTGCTGTTGCCAATCTAGCACCAACTTTTGATCGTTTCCACTTATGTTTACACAGCAGTGAGTGGCAGACATGAGCTCACTCTTCCCGTGTTTTCAGAGCCTTGTAATGGTAATCTCTCTGCAATTATGTTCCACAGATCTCTTGATATATAGATATAGGGACAAGGTGAAAAGTGCTCAGGTTTTGCTGATGCTGAGTAGCAGAATTGCACTCTGCTGGGTATGACTGTTTTAGCATTTCTGTTAATAACATCCATGAAATATATATAGCAAGGGCTGATCGTTTCATTATGATTTAAACACCTATAATTTGCTTTTAAAATTTTTCCCACATGACATAAGAGTTTCTCTAAACAACTGATTCTACCATCTCACCATGCAGTCTGCTTCTATGACACAGCACTTCTGTTCCAAAATTAAGACCGCTAGGGGAGATCAGTGGAAGGAACTGTCTCACAAGGACAGTGTAAGACATCAAACGGTATGAGTAGGCACCTTTTAAGTTCTGGATGAGCTGTGGGAAGTTTTTGCTTGTATAAAGTGGCAGAGCAACAGCAGTGAACAGACTGTTGAATGAATGAAAGTCCTGAAACAGAATTTCAAGCTATGCTATGTCTTATAGGTTCAGAAGCTGTTCACATTTTTGTTGCTACAGGCTTAAATTCTGTGATGTCTTATGGCTATTGTCAGTGCCACAGAGGGTAATTCCAATCACAAGATTATGTCAGAACAAAAGGTCACAGAGGGGAAAAAAAAAAAGTAACATCTGAATGAGTGTTCATAAGAGAGATGTTCTCTGTATCAGATATCTATAAACATGCAGAGCTCATCCACTTTGCAGGAGCAGAGGTCAAATACTTGCAAAAAGTGATCTCTAAACATGATGGGAGCACAGAGAAAATGCTCAGGGAAATTCAAGTATTCAGAAAGATTGCTTTTAGGGTTTGTCACTGAAAAGATGTTAACTACGTAATGTAGAAGTAAGTGCCATACAAATATTACCTAAAAGAAGAACATAGAACTTTTACAGATGTAACAAAAAAGAAATATATTTTACACTTTTACAAGTGTTAAGAAGTATTAGCTGCTATGTAGTCTGATAGCGATAAATTTTACACTTCAGGTGAGCTGCATGAAAGCAAGAATGTGTTATTTATGTAAATAGAAAACTCAGTACCATCATGGCTTCAGGGCTAATAGTGATTGTTAAGGTTCAAGTACTTTTGTAACTACAATCATTGGTATAATGCTGCCTTAAAACAGTAGTAGGTAGCTATTTCCTTGCCTATGTGTACAAATACTTAAGATCAGGAAAGGAAATCACACAAGAATAAACTACAGGACTTTGTAAGCTATGATAATTCTATTGTACTGAAGCAGATGAAATAGCTGCGTTATATGTAAACATCTACTTATGTTCCAGTTGCTGGGCTGATGGCAGATCTGGTTGCATCTGTGGGAGGACAAAGGGACTGTAAGTCACAGAATTATAGAATATCCTGTATTGGAAGGGACCCACATGGGTCATTGAGTCCAACTCCTTGCTCTCTACAGGACTACTCAACGTTCAAACCCCCCGTCTGCGAGCTTCTTGAACTGCAGCAACTTGGTGCTATGCTTGCTGTCCCAGGGAGCTGGTTCCATGCCCACCATCCTCTGGCGAAGAATATTTCTCTAGCACCCATCTGACCCTACCCTAATGCTGCTTCATGACTCTCCACCTGTCAGCGAGATGTAGGGCCACCATAAGTCACCCCCTCAAACCAAGGGACCTCAGCCATTTTTCATTTGTGTTGTCCTCTAGACCCTTTGCCATCTTTGTGACCTTCCTTTGGATGCTCTCTAATAGTCTTATATCATTAAGTCTTCCTGAAATAAATACGTGTACATTATCTCTCCTCCTTCATAGATTTTGTATGGAACCTTTGTGCAACTTCTACAGAGAAGTATGCCATGTGTGCAGGCTAGCTCTTCTTGAGACATTTAAAAAAAAAAAAAAAAAAAAAAATCAAATGACACCAGCCCTACACATATGGTAGTGTTAGAACTGGAGCTCTGAGGGCTGGATGACAGTAAATTTCTAAGGAACGGAGTGGAAATTGGGATAGAAAAGCAGAAACCAGTGTGGAAAGGAAATGAGGCCCGGGCAACAGCATGAGATCTCAGTGTGATTGTGCATTTTGAAGTGAGCTGAGCCATGTGAGGAGTGCAAGAAGATTTTTGAGTGAGACCTAATTAAAATCATCTGGCCCTCATGAGGGAGATGTCTTTTTCTTTGCAATTATTGTGTGTGTGTGAAGGGTATTTAATTAGGCATGTAGAACTGGTGTTTGAGAGGGATTCAAAGTATGCTATTTTTAATATATTCTTATACTGTTGGATTTGTGGATTACAAATAAGTCTGCAAGAAGAAAGAAACTTATTTTTAAGCTCCAGCAATGGTTTAGGACTGACACAATCTATAGCTATAGTAGTTCTCTGCATCTGATTTTTGGGAGATAGCAAGTGTCTAAGTAGAAACTATACAGCATCCAAGCAGATTGTAATCCACAGTGTTTGTTACTACTTTGACCTACTCACCTACATACAGTTAGTTTGTGGCTTATAAATGTTAAACTTTGGAGAATTGTGATTTTTTTTTTTTAATAATATTTTCCATTAGTGTCTTAATGTTTTATTTCAGCTGAATTTCTTCTTTTCATTTTCTTTTCAGTGATCACAGTTATAAAAGATACCATCTGGGAGCTTTTTCTTTGTAAGTGGTCTTCATAGTAAGAGGTAATTTAACAAGCAGTGGTTAATATGAATCACTGGACTGATGAGGTGCAAGCTCTGGCTGCTTTGCTAAAAATCCACACATTCTGCATCTTCCTAACATGAGGATGAAATTGCATATTCTGCCTTTGTGGACATCTGGAGATATGAAGCCATAAGTATGGAACTTTGTGGTGATCTCCCTGGAATAACTTTGCAGAGGCAAACTCAGAAATCATACCTGAATATTTTTCTGTGAACATTTATGGCTGTCTGTCAGGGGGCATTAGTTGGGTTTTTTTTTTTCTGTCACAGGGATGGAATTTAGTGTGTAGTACTTAGTACTAAGTACACTTACAGCAGTAAATGTAGATGCTATTCTTTGTATGAGCAGTAGTCATATGTTCTCTCGTATTACTTAAGGCTTTATGTTACTTTCACAGTGTTCAAGTTTTGGTAGCAGAAGTGTTTCCTTGAACATGTATGCCAGTGATGCATGCTCTCTGTCCAAATTCTCAATTGCAAACCTAAGACTCTGCACTTTGACTCCTTTTTTTTTTTTTTTTTTTTTTTTTGTTATGTGGTGTAAAGCTTTTCTATCAGTAGCAGTCTTTTGGTTTAGAAATAGGTATATAACATATAAGTGAGATGAAAAAACATGTACAGACACACATACACACTTGTTCCTAAACACTTTTGAAATTCACTTAGCCTTGATATCTTTTTTTAATACTTAAGCTTCTACCCAAACATTAATTTATAGAATTGCTAGGTAATAAGGAATCTTCTCACAGCTGTTCAGTAATTCAAGAGCCTTTCTCTGCTACAGCATTTACTATGAGGATAAAAACCTGTGAAGCTCACTGCTAATTTTAGCACTGTAACTGTAGAGTAACTCCAATCTCCCACAGTTCACTGAATTTTCTTCCAGCTTTTGATTCCTCACTAAGCTCACTAGGTGGCTGTCTAGGAACACATATATTTTCTTCACTTGCTGAAATATAATTCTTTCACTGCCATGCCATTTTCTGATCTCACACTGGAGAGCACCCTCACATCAGCCATGGCAGGTACCAGCTGCAAGGTCTGGGCTGAAAGAACCCCTTCTCCATGAGTATTGGACATCAAATGTCTCTAATTAAAACCACTTTCAGCCTCCAAGACCATGAGAAAGTCTGAAGTGCAGAATTAAGTATTTATATGAACTAAGTCTGAGCCTCACTTGAACAACTTCCTTGCAACACCAATTTTTCAGATTCTAGGTGTTATTCATACAAGTAAAATCAGGGAATAAGAAATGTTATGCATGACTAAAGATATGTTGTTCTTCCAGGAAGCTAGAGGTGAGGCAAAGCAGCTTCCAGAAGCTGTAAGTTGTAAAAGCATAGATTCAGGAAAGAAAAAAAAAAAAAGTGTGCTGTTCATTTAACATTCTTCACGTTGTGAAAGTCATAGAATCATCTAGATTGGATGGGACTTTCAAGATCATCATGTACATCCATCAAGCTGACCTACAGAGTCCCATCTGTAAGCCATGTCCCTTAGTGCCACGTCCACATCTCTTAAATACCTCTGCAACTGGGGACTCTGCCACCTTGCTGGGCAACCTTTTCCAATTCCTAACCCACCTTTCCATGAAGAAATTCTTTCTAATATCCTATCTAAACCTTCCAAGCACAACTTGAGATTATTTCCTCATGTCCAATGGCCCCTTGCTGCAGCCTCCCTTCAGATCATTGTAGAAAGCAATGAGCAGTCCTCTGAGCCTCCTCTTCTCCAGGCTAAACTGGCCAATCCCTCCCGCCACTCCTCAGAACTTTTATTTTCTAGTACCTTCCCTAACTTTGCTGCTCTCTGTGTGTGCCTGTGCAACGCATTATCCTTTTTGTAGTGACAGACTCAAAGCTGCAGTGTTTGAGATGTGATTACACCAGTGCCATGTGCAAACGGGCAGTCACTTCCCCAGTCCTGCTGGCCTGCTTTTTTGGCCACCTGGGCACACTGCTGGCTTGCGTTTAACCTGCTGCTGACCAGCATCCCCCTGGTCCCGTTCTGCTGGCCACCTTTCTAGCCACTCTTCTCCAGGCCTGTACCACTGCATCCAGTATTACTTTATTGCCAGCTGTCCTTACTACCAGATGTCGTCTGAGTTTGGCTTGTATGTGCTGATTTTGTATGGTTATGAATCCTTTGACTTATGGGAAATTACATCTGATTGAGATGAAAATTGGACCCAAGGCTCAGACTGAGCTGAACTTTGGACATGTATCTCTGTTTTCCAGAGCTTTTCTTTGGAAATCCTGACTTATGAAGGAAAATATGCACAGATCTCTCTCTAGTCAATGTGTCATCCTATTGTCTTCAATACTGCAGAATATAAAGCACAGAATAAGACCACACAAGACTGCATCTCTCTAGGGCATATCTGAATCTTTCTTGCATGGTCTGTGTAACTCTGTATTGCCCCAGAAAAATGAGATATGGAATAAGCAGTATCTTGTCTTTGCCTTGGTGTAATTGCAGCAAAGCTGATTCAGCACATGGCTGGGAATGATATCAATTGTGTATGCATGGGTAGGGAGAATAGTAGGGAACATTAATGTTATCTGTAATTGATCAGTTTTTTCCCATCATTGTATTTTCAACAGGATACTTGTCCCATAAAACAATAATTTTTCTTTTAGTGTAGTCTTGTTGAAAATCTTAAATTTACCTGACACTTCAACAATATTCAAGTGGAAAAATTGAAACTAGATACTTTAGGCTGGGGCCTGGGTCAACTCTATATCTTCCGGAAAATCTTCAACTGTGAAATAGTTTGTTTCCTGTCATCAGGACGCGAAATGCTGATGTACAGCTCACCAGTGGCTTCTGAGAGTTGTAATTCACTTGTTTGCTGCCCAGCTCTCATATTTTTGGCACCTTGCAAATATATGATACCTTTTCTGCATGAAGATAAATGCGTAGTTTTAAGCCTTCATTTACCATAAATCTTAATTTGCATATTGCAAGTTTAGCTGAAATAATAACAAATTGCTGAAGTGTTTTTGCATGGCCATCAGGAGAATAGGAAGCTAGTGTTCTTGGCTGAATATCTGTAGGATTAACATGAAATGCTAAAACATGATACTGGAGCTGATCAAACCATGCAGCCTACACCTGAGGGGAATTTTTCTCATGGAATTCATAAAACTGTCCTTATTTCTCTTGATTAGATGTGACTGTTAAGTTTTAAATAGAAAGCAGCAACTTATACATGAACAGCAGTGGGAGCCTTACAGTTCCAAAGCCATAACTTGTAATCAGCATAGTTCCCTGTCAGAGCGGATTATCCTAAGACACTTCACAACCAGCTCTGCTCCCACCTCCCCCATGGCTTCAAGGGAGAGAAAAACAGGAGAGAAACAGCGAAGAAAGGGGATGTAATTGTCTGAGAGAGACGGAGCTATGTGCCAAAATGTCTGAAGGTCTCAGGACTGTATGTTTCTCACATTATTGCTACTTTATTTTTAATCAGCTGCTGTTTTCAAAAAGACAAATACACTGTCTGTCTCCCTCATATATGTAGTTAGTATGCTGCAGTAATACAGTTTGGAAGCTGAGGTGTAAACTTTGCTTTCAAAGAGTTCTTTGGTAGTTGCTGGCTGGGATCCATCCAGTAGGCACAAGGTTCAGAAGGTTAATGAGAAGATCAGGGAAGAGCATTTACAAAAGCCACCATCAAGAATAACCCAGTTCTTGAAGTACTCTGTCCTTGAGCAAAGTGTGACTGTGTCATCTAGGAAGCTTTCTTTACTTTGGTTATTTCCTGAACAAGAACAGATAGCATATACAGAATAGTAATTTTTCTTTTCTTTCTTTTTTTAAACTTAATTTAGTTCCTCATATAAGCAAAAAGAACTAGCCTGGAAGGTTAATACTATCTATAATGTATATACATAGATAAGAACAGTTGGGTGGCAGATCATAAAATCTGCCTTGGTAAGGGAATCTCTATTCTGACCTAAAAGCAAACTAAGACATGATCTCTCATCAGAACAGTACTTTACCAGTGTCAGTAAGAGGGCCCCATTGCACTTGGTTTCATGCAGATGTGAATTACTAGCTGTGATCACCCCAAATAAAAATTATTTAACCAAGCTAATTGAAGAGGGTTACTTGCTATACTGAACTGGGGATGAATGGTCAAAGGGCTGAAAGCAGTGATTTGTTTTGTCTAATTGGATCTGAACACAGCAGATGACTGAATCATAAGTGTAATGTCCAGGATGAAACAAAAGATTATCTGCTCTTTTGTTCTCCATTCCCTCTTCTTTCCCCAGTGAAAGTAACAAGCTGCAAATTCACCTTGTAACAGACAATGCAAAATGTTAAATACTCAAAACATGGTAATCCACAGAAAAATTGTAGAAGAAGTTAAAATATATGCAATAATACTGGAATGTATCTGAAAACGTCTGGATGATCTTATGTGGGTGAGAAAAAAATCCCCCTTGTTGTTCAGAGATACAACAACGGGTATAAAAGGAATGCACAAATCACCCAATTAAGAACAAGAGAGTATCAGCATATCCTGCACAATATCTCCTTTCTGCTTCTTGCCAGTCAGAAGATAACTTCCCTTCTATTTTTAAGTTATGCTTCAAGGTGGAAAACTAATTTTTGGCTCCCAGTGGAACATGGATCAAAAACCAAAGCGACGTGATGCAAGTACTGTGTAGTAAACACAAAGCTCTTTTGCCTTGCATTTAGTGATCACAGTAGGTCAAAACTCAGGACCAGTGTAATTTCAAACTGTACTTTATAAATCTGGCATCAACCCTCACCTATTAGGTAAGCAGTTCTGTGAACTTCTCACTCTTCAGCTACTTAGCTCAGATGAAGATCTTTCACCATTGCTCACAACCAATCTACAACATTGTGGCATGGGCGCAGGTTCTCTGGCTTAGCTCTACCTTACAAATAGCAGTATGACTGGTGAAATCAAATAGGATTCTTAAAATATACAAACTCCAGTGCAGAATTGCTGTACTAAGTAATAAATAAAATGACTCATGAATGCACCAGGTGTTAAATGCCTTAATTACATTCTTTATGTCAGCTACCTGAGAGTTGTGCTGATATTTCTTGAATCAATATGGCTGATGTAGCATAAGTCTAGTCTAGCTAGAGGTTAGTAGACTGTTTATGACACTGAGCAAGCTGTATACTTAAACAAGAAGCTTATAACCAGTTCATAATTTTCATTGCAAGTTCAATTGCAGTTGAAACAACAACAAAAAAGTCAGAATTAGATGTTAACTGGCCACAAGACACAACAACAATTTGAGTTCAGAACATGTAATATGGTAGACGTATATCACAGTTGCCCATATACAATCTTAAGGTCCCACTCAATAGCTGAATACTTTCCAAATTAGATGTTACAGTTTGTTCATAAGCAATTTTGGTTTGTAACTAGCATTTTAGAAGTGGACACCGAAAACCTCAAAATTAAATTGTGGTAAATTGTACAGTTTGAAGAAGTATATACTGCATTTAATTGGAGAGCTGTGTTTACAGCCTATTATTAACTGCTGGTTGACTTTTCCCCACACACCGGCAAAGACAGTAATAAGTAAATCATGATAGTGATGGGCAACATGGTATTTGAAATGTATTTTTACAAAGTCTCAGCTGATGAACTTTCTGCTGACAAGCACTATCTGAGTCTAGAAATGAAATGTTCTGGTCTGATTAAAATATTATCTATCAATGGAGGGTGGCTGTACAGTTAAGTTCTTTGAAAACTTCTTTTAGTGGTCTTAGAAGAATAATATTTCATCCTTCACAAAATATGATTTGCATATTGAATCTTCTTATTGAACTCCAACATATAAGTGGTAAAATATCATTAACAGCATGAATAATCTAGAAGCACTTTCCTTTTTGTGGGGTTTGTCTATTTAGGGAAGAACAAAGAAAGAAAGAAAGAAAAAAAAAAAACCAACTTTCATAGTGCTTGTGGGAAGGTTTAAATTGTGAGATGATTGGGAGATTGAGGCTGGATATTAGGAAATATTACTTTTCTGAAAGAGTGGTAAGGCACTGGAAGGGCTGCCCAGGGAGGTGGTGGAGCCACCGACCCCAGAGATGTTCAAGGAAGTTTAGACGTTGTGTTGGGGGATGTGGTTTAGTGAGAACTATTGGTTATTGGTGGATGGTTGGACTGGATGATCTTGTAGGTCTTTTCCAACCTTGGTGACTCTATGATTCATTTGGATATTAATAATATAACATTGAAAACAATTTCAGTGAAAAAATTTTTTTTCACCTGTCAACATTTTGTTTAGAAGTATAAAGAAATCATTGGTGTGGGAGAAGACCTCAATTCCTTCTGATTTGTTCAACAGGTATGCTGCATATACAATGTGGACATGAGTTCCAGTGCTCTGGAGAACACATTGCACCCGAAAGGCTTTTCCTGCAAAACAGGTGATAACTGCATCCAGGGAAATCATTAATGGAAGTTCCTCTTATCTTTCTTTATGGAAGGAAAATCTGTTTCTGTGTTCAGATGCTGCTTCTGCATGAGCCTTGCGGGAATCCTGGCTGCCACTGCAGCGTTCTGCAGTGCCCAAGGTAAGGAGTCACGATGGTTGCCATAAACCTTCCCACAAGCACTATGAAAGTTGGTCAGAAAGAACATTATAGATAGGACTAAGTATTCAGTACAAGAACAACTCTTGAATCCTGCAGATGTCCTAAATATCTTCAGCTGTAATCTAAATAGAGCTATGAGAGGGCCAGTATTTCCATGGAAGCACAGGAGTACAAGCAGGGGATTCCTGCTTTGGGGAGAAGGCCTTTAGGCAAATCTGATGCAGATATTACATACAATGATATAAGGAATGGAATTCTTATGTATGCTTTTCTATGAAACCCATTTACTTACTATAGGTAAGAATTTCCTAAGTAAATATTCATATGATAAACCTTTTAATATGATTTTTGAATGACCTTTTGTGTCATTTCTCCTGTGTTGTTACAAAAGGATTATTGAACATTATCACAACAGAACATAATAAACTAACGCTTGGCAGCCCAACTCACCTAAAGGATATTAGGGGTCTGTCTTAAGTCGCTGTGAGTACTCAGTACTTAATAAGACTGAAATGTATGGTGAAAATGGCTTGATTTAATGCTTGAAAAGTAAGTCCAAAAGTGAGGGTTTAGCTAAAGGTTCATGCCTCCATTTGCAGAGTAGAGAAATTAAATCAGATACTGTTCACCACTGAATACTTCTTATTGAATAGAAACTACATAAAATATTAGTTTGAAGTATAGCTCTTATAATAGATTTTTTTTTCAGAGTGCATGAGGAAAAATGCTTAGATGTTAAGACATTCAATTTTGAGGTCAGAAATTCAGGTTTCATCTTTAGTTCTATTCACCTGGGACATTCAGACAGGGGACATTGAAAATGAGTCAGCAACTACTTGCTTTAACCCTATGCAATGTGCTGAATGTTAGGAGGTGGGTTTTTTGGCCAGTCATCTAATTACCTCTGTCCAGGACAGAGACAATGACTTGCCATGGGCAATGCTGCAGATAGCAACCAGTATTTGTGCTGTCTGCAGTACAAGCCAGTCAATACGGCCCCATTATGTCTATCACTGCATGTTCTCATGGGAAGCAAGTGCTACTTGTAAGTTACAAGATAAAGAATTCTAGAAATATATACATCGAAGGGCACATTTCAGCCAAACCAAGACCTGAATTCATTTAGAAGAGAAGAATAGCTGTGCTAATGGTGCGTGATGTGCAGGAAGTAGACAGGAAGGTCAGTTTGATTTGGTGTATGTTCATATAAGATTGGAAAGGGAAATATTTAGGGTATTTTTTTTAGCAGCTGTATCTTCTAGTTTCAGAACTCTTTCTGGGGCAAGATGACTTACTTCCTTGCCAGAAACTCACATCTCTGCAGTCCTTGATAACTGCCAGGCTAACAAGTTGAATGATTCATAAATATGGCTTTCCTCTCATGATAGTTACTTTCTTGGTTAGTACTATTATTATTATTAACTGCTTTCCTCTCAGACTTAGCAATGCTTAGTATTTGCTTTCAAAGCGCAATAAAGATAGTTCACCAACATTTTGCTTTCAGATCTCATCTGCAATGTCCAGACAGACAGTGACCCACGAGTAGTATTTCTGATCACAATGAGCTTACTGTTAGCACATTCTTTCCCTATTGTTTCCTGTTGTGTACTGGGACAGCAAGCCTTTCATGATGTGCTTAGAATGTTGTACACAATGGGCCCTCAGTGACTCAGTAGGGTTGGGCCTCCATTACAATAGAAATAATAATGGTAATTTATTTTATTGATGCATTTGAATAGAATTTGCTGAAAAGTAAAGGAAATAGGGTTTGTGGATTGTGTTACTATAAAACCACGTGCAGCAAAATATTCAGCTCTCTCCAACATTTCATGTCTTCTGGGCATCCAAGGTAGTTGAGTTTGATTTATACAATCAAGCCATTCATTAAATATCTGTTTGAGTTTTAGGCAGATGCATCCTTTACCTGAGTGATGAAATCTGAGTACAGGAAAGAGAGCTATTCCTTTGTGAAAAGACCCCATTCTGCTTTATAAAGTGAGCCTTGCAGCAATATACTTCTAGAAAACTGCCAAGCTTTGTATACCAAATACCGTTGTGAGGGCTTAGCAATAAAGCAGTTGTGGACTTGGGGTTGATCCAACCACACAATAGCACATCTTTAAGCAATATTTCCTCTTTCAACATCCATCTACAGCTCTGTAATTCACTGACAAGCGTCAATTCATTTTAATTCCAAAATTCTAGACTAGAACACAAAGCAGTTTAGAAATCTGAATTCTTTTATGTGCTTAATAATTATTTAAATCACTAGTCCAAGTCACGTTCAAAAGAGCATTTGCTGGGGATCTTTCAGGAGCCGACTGAGCTATCATTTATTAGCACCTACTATAGTATACTGTGAATCAGAAGTAAACTTGGTATTTTCTAACAACAACACTTTATATAGCTTGCTATTGTAAAAGACCTGACTGCTAATGAGTGAATGGACAAGTGGCAAATAAATGTCAGAGAGTATATATAAAATATTTCAGTGAATAGATGTAGTCCCTATTGATCCATATTGGGTAATGGCTTGGAAACTTGTTAGCTCCCATGTTCCCCAAGCAGGTAGGAGAGCCTGTTTTAAAAACAACAACAACAACAATAACAAAAACAACAACAACAACAAAAGCACACAAAAAAACAACCCAATACTTGTTGTGCAAGGCTTCTTGTAAACCACCTTGCAGATAAACACATTCAGGAAAAAAACATGCTGGTTCTGACATACATGTTTGACATATGTGTTTCTGCTGTCATTAGCAGGTGAAGGGTGAATGGATGGATCTGTTTTGCGTTGTATATAGGGATGCATCTGTATTTTTGTGCCTTTTAGCTAATGTATTGTTATGAAAGTAAAACTATGAAGTTATGTCCATTTTACCTTTTTGTGCTGGAAAGGGGCAGAGCCCAGAACAGCTGTTTCAGTGGCAGGGTAGCCATTCAAATGAGAACTACCATCTACTCTTGGAAAGGCAGCTACAATATACTCACTTTGTTGAATAGTCAGTCATACATTC
Source organism: Phasianus colchicus (assembly GCF_987193195.1). Lineage (NCBI taxonomy): Eukaryota > Metazoa > Chordata > Aves > Galliformes > Phasianidae > Phasianus > Phasianus colchicus. The sequence continues at coordinate 14,147,323 of NC_143448.1, forward strand.
CACACTCACCAGTATAAAGGAAACTTCAAAAGTGGACAAGTTTCACATGACCTTAGAACATACGCCTGACTTTGAGTCCCTGAAAGGAATGACCTCCCCACCATTCATCATAGTGGCTTGTTAACACTCAAATGCACTGTTTTGAGAGGTCCCTACCAATATTAACCCATACAAAACCTGAATGGCAAGGGCAGGATTAGACAGAGAATTTATACATAGCTAAATTTTCACTACCCCAAAGTGCCCACTCGTCTGGGGGCAGCTTTAGTTGCTGTGCCTCCATAGAACTAGAGTAGGTTCAGAGTCACCAGCATTATGCAGTTATGTAGTAGAAGAATAGAAGAAAATGTTTTAAAGAGATTAAGGCACGATCAGCATAAACACAAACAAATGCATACACCACTTATATTACTTGATATTTATTTATAACCTCCATATTTTATTCATGAATTTTACAATTCCAAATATAATGAAACAGTTAAAGTACTTTATTACAAAGCTTATAAAATAATTAAATAATACACTTATATTTTTTGCTTTTTTTTTTTTTTACATCATAAGTCATATTTTGTGACACTGCTATTTTCTTTTCTCAGTTTTCACTTAAGGAAGTGAGCAAAGAAATATAAAGGAAAAGCTATGCATTAATAAATTAATTATTTTACATCAAATAATAAAAAGGACACAATTATTAAAAAAAAAAAAAAAACAGAAAAAATCTTGTTGTTTTCCTAGAAAAGAGTTCATAATAATACAATGTCGAATATCAAGACAGAGCAATGTAGATTGAGATATGTTTCCAATCATCATTTCTTACAGTATCATGGAATACATGTTTTTAATTTAAATTGTTGCAAAAGGAACTGATAATTTTAAGTGACCACTGTCTGGCATTAGTGCTGAGCTGGCTAATCTTATGCTGAATTGGTACTTTAAAAAAACAGTAAAATGCTGCTACATTCATCAAAAGAAGTTGTGGGATTGGGTGGAATTAGATAAATATGTCCCTCATAGCCACTCCCCAGAAAATTACAGTAGAACACAGCTCTGTCTCAGAACGGTTTTGGCAAATATGTTGGGTTGAATTTTTTTTAATTCAGAAACTTTTAAAGTTGTACCATTTGATGTACAGTGTCACATAAGATCTTGATATGGAATGATTACAAATGTTGTTTACATTTGTTTTGTTTGCTGGTGGATTCTGAATTAAATGTAAGTATTAAGAGAGTGTATAAAATTAGAAATGATTTTTATTTGGTTAGAGAAAATAATCTGCTTAGTATTTGCAATTTTTTCTTATCACCTGTTTGAAAATATAACTATTTAGAGAAGTTTGGCATGAATTAATGGACTGTAATATTCCTGTTATTTCATTTGGGCAACTGATGAAACAAAATTTGCAGAGATTTGAGATTAAAAGGAAGACATTCTTCAGTATCTTGGCATTTAAACAACCTAGCTTCTGAAAAAAAAATCTACTTTAATATATCAAGTTTAAATTTTAAATTTACATATCTTATGAGCTTAGAAAGTTGAAAACATAACATTGAGTTCAATAAATCTGAGTTCCTTGAGTTAGTTGAAATATGAAATTCTATTTTACTTGTAACACAGCAATGTTAAAAGTCCAAATATTCTAACGCTGAATATTTCTAGGAATATATTTCAAGTTACTAGTTGAAACTCACCTCTGAGTTTCTAGACGAAGCAGAAAATGAATTCTTCAGAACAATAAAAACATAAGCATGATGCAAAACTTGCTTTTCCAGCAGCAAGTACAACAGAGAAGCACCATATATCTTTGTAGTGCACCATTCACTTCTCGTGGTCACACGTGTGACAGTGGGTTCTCCAAACAGTCATCTGAAAGTCTTTCTGTGAAAATGGCAGTAAACAGCTTCCTTACCCTGGGACAACATTATCATAAAAGATAAATAAGGAAACACTTCTGATTGTGTGATCTGTCGTGCTGCCGTGCTGTAACCTCATTCCTTGAGCTCCCAATCTCTTTTGCTTTGCATTCTGGTAAATTAGCCACAAAAGGCATCCTTGCCTGATTTTCTTCCTCATAACATGCAACAGTGCAAAGTGACACTTTTAAGGAAAGAACTGCCCCTTGAGTCTCAGTGTTCAAGTGATCCATAGTACCCTGTACTTCAGTGAGGTCAGCAAATAAAAAAAAAAAAAAAAAAAACATTCATTTTTCAACATATATCCAACAATTACTGTACCTCAGACATTCCCTTAGAAAAAAATGTCTCTTCCATCAGTGGTTTACATGGCACCATGTCTTAAAGTTAATTTCAACATAAATTGAAGAAGAAAATCTTGTCAGTGAAGGGTTCAGATAACATGCTGCTGTCAGTTCTTCTTTGTGCATGATTTACAACATTGCTTTCCATAAAATTTGTGGTTACAGACACCGTGCTGGGGTACCAGATGACACCAGCTGAAGAAATCCACACAAGAAGGATCATCTGAGAGAGAGAAATCCAAGCAATGTTTTAGTATTTCTACAAATCAGACAGTAGTTCTACCAGCACCTTCTAAAGTGACTTAATTTTCTGCATTTAGCTTTTTAGGGAATGTAAGGAATCGCACTTCTAACTTAAACACTTCAGTTAGGTGGCACGGATCAGGCTTTCAGGACTTTGACTATGCCATAATGGTGAAAACTTAACTAGTGGATATAGAGACAAGGTGAGAATGTCTTGTTCTGAGAAGCCCAGCTTCTAATTACAAAAATAAGTTAGAAAAAATTTATCATTATGATTTCATTTCACCAACTTATGTGCAGCTCATTTATACACATGGCACAGTAGCTTTAAAAACATTTCATAGTTACTCCTTTCTAGAGTTTTGGAGTGGATTCTTTATTTTTCTTTAGAAGAGCAGAGTGGTGATTCAAATGGATGATTTGTAAACAAATCCACAATGTCTATGAGAGCAGCAAGACATTTCAATGAGATTTAGCAAAATTTGTAGCTAAACTGAAATCTATGAACAGAGAACAGAATTGCTGTTTACATGATCATGTATGAATTTCTTTTGATTAGTCACTATTCTTTTTTAACTTCCTTTTTTATGAAGGCAATGGTGATATTTTTGTACCTTTATCATCCTCAGATTTATTTGAATGAATAGGAAAATGAAAAATACTTCCATTTTATTGCTCAGTTTTTAAAAACATAATCCCATCTGTAAATGCTAATCTTATGTAAAGAAAACACTGTCCTTGAACAAAGTGTTTTATAGGAACTAGGAAGCACAGTGTCATACTGCATACTGCCTTAACTGAGTGTCAGGAGGGATGGATCTGGTAGTTTAGCACCAGCTTTCACTTTGCTTCAGCTACTGCCCACCACACAGACCTTGGCACGGGGGAACTGACAGTGCCACTTTGCCAAAGCAGTCAACAGATGAAAAGCTGCACAGCTCCAGGTAAGTAAAGCTGTTCTGAGTTGGGACGATCACCCGTCATGCAAGGGTAAATTTTCAAAAATTACAGATGGCTGTTTTTGTTGTGGTTTGTTGTTGTTGTTTTGTTTTGTTTTTTAACTTTATATGCACTGAGGAGCTAATGTTAATAAATCTTTATCCTCCTTTTGAAGACCAGAGCGCAATGCTAACATTACAAAGGTGTGGCCAAAAACTTTATTCTTGGGACCTAATCCAAGGACTATTGGAATGAACACAAAGCCTCCCACTAGCTTCAGTGGATGCAGACCAGGCTCTCAGCTCCTTATTTCTATTTACTCAAGTATTTACATGTTGTTTTAATTTTGATTCATTTCAAGCGGTTGGATTGTTAGGAGTTATGGTGACCGTAACTGCATCTAACAGATGGAAGTGACCCAGCTTGTCTAGGAAAGTGTGTAAACTCTCCCTGAAACATTAATTTCTCAACTGTGATCACTGAGCTGGAGCTGCATGGCTGATAATGGAGACTGATTTGCTTCGATGTGATTCCAGCACAGCTGGTTCCTTCTCTTTTTGCTGGTTTAGACAGAAAGTTAGAGAGCAGTGAAGAGATAATTGATCTCTAGAGCCTGACGACCCAGTTATAATAAAGGTGAAAGAGCTCCTGCAGATGTGAGGCAAGAAAGAAACAGGCCAAAGCCAAAATTAGTAACAGACATTACTTCAGACATGAAATATAGCAGAGGGAGGCTGGGGTGAAAGAAGAGTGCTTGCTGTATCATGACAGAAGAGGACGTAATACAGAAATTCTGAAGCACAGCAGAACTTCTTAGGAATGTTAATTAGCATTTGAATTGTTAAGAATATTTAATTATAAAAACGGGAAAACTGCTCATGTATCTGTTTTAGGTATATTTTATCAGTATATCTTAGTTTGGATTCAGGTCTCATACTCTGCGTGTCTTGAGTTACACAGTGGGTCTAACTCTTCAGACACCACTAGGTTCTACACTGAATATCATGAATCAGTAGAGATGAGAGGGGTTGTTGTCTGATGTCAGATTACAAGGTGCAGGGCCAGAGGTTGACCGTTGCTCCCAACTCTACTTCATTTCTCTTGCAATCCAGACTGTTTTACAGACATTACTTTCAGCATCTTGTTTTAAAATGGTAATAAGACACTTAATGTACAGTATATTGAAAATTAATGTTTGAAGTGCTTTAACATGTCTAGGTAACTGTTATTACACTGGACAAACCTGGACCTCCATTCATTTTTTTTCCCCCCACTTATGGCGTCACAAGCAGTAACCAGCTTTTGAACAAATACATTGGATGGAATGAATGCATCTCTCTCTTTCTTTGATGATTCTGAGAGAACTCCCATTCCATCACTGACACAAAGATTCTTGCTACTCCAGAACTCAAAACACACTGAAGATATGAAGAGGGATATAGCAGGCATACAAGTTAGAAGAAAGCTGAATTTCATTTTCCCTGACCTATTGGGCTATACTGATCAGGAGAAGCAAAACTACACTCTAGTAAAAGCATTTTTGAACACCCTGGAGGTTGTTGCAATCTGAAGCATGGGTGGAATTTAAAACATGAAAAAAAAAATTGCAAATTCTTACTGTTTAATTTTAAAGTTGATATTCTTAATCATAAAAGAGTTCCAGCATAGGACATTCCAAAAGCATAAACTGAAGGTGCAGCTCAGAACCACACTGTGCTAACTTTTAAATATATATATATTAAACATATCTCTATTCTTAAAATCTCTCTCAGTTATACTCAAGTCTGCTTTAAGAGAGTTAACTCTGGGAAGAGAGATACTATAGTGTTGAAAGTAACTGAAAAGCTGCAAAGATATGTGGTGTGCAAAGAATTTGTGGAGGAACATGTCAAATATAAATTTTAAGTGGGTGTAATGAAAAGGTGATTTTTGCTGGATGTAGAGTATATCTAGTATATCAATATAAGCTGCTGCAGAACGTAGAGCTGAGTTTTACCTCTTTTTGAAGGGGCTGGGCAAAAGTTAGTATTGCAGGCTCTCAGAATTGCTGGTTTCTGATGGGGCAAGCACCCAGAGGCTGGTCTCCCTTGGCGTAGGCACTGCACGCTCCGGGTTTGCACTCCCCCACCACATGTTACTGTACACTGTAGACAACAACAAAAAAATTAATTACAGAGAATCTATTGGAGCCCATGAAAGCCAAAGGGAAGCATTCTGAGGGGCTTTAGATGAGACTTTCAGAGAGAGGTCATGATCAGATGTGTCAATGCTTGGTGATTCCTATCAGGACCAGATTTTCAAAGGTGTGTGCATCTGTTCTCCATTCTTGAGCCCTTTCAAAAGTATGGTTATTTAAGGACTCAACTGAAAATTTGGTTCCTTACTTAGGCATGTAGACAAACTGAATATTATAGAAAATCCATTCCTGATTGGCTGCACTGACTTCTTTTGAACTCTAAGCCTCTGGGCCCAATCCTGCTGTCGGAGCAAAGATAAAGCTCCCCCTGGAAACATAATTATGGTAGTGTCTGGGGAAAAACACTATGCATTTGCAGGAAGATCTATGAAGTATTTTAGAATGAATAAGCCTTTTACTTGTATGTGTTTCGTGAAAAGTTGTCTTTAAGATAAATAGATCATTTTCATCTGATTACAATTGTCAGGCATACATTGCTTCATGTAAATGTTATTAAATGAGTGTGTGGCTCATTGATATGTGACTCATAAAGTAGATAAGTTCCAGAAATACAGAAGCTTATTTGCAAGAATGTAGAAACAAATACAGACTGATCCTCAAATTAATCATAGTATTTAGGGAATTCCAGGCAATCTGAGCAGATCCTCAAATACATTGTGCATATTGCTATGTAATAGTTCAAGCACAGTGCAGTTAGAACACTGAAAAGGAAGTGTTGGGAAACAATAGTGGAATTGAGTGGCTCTGAAACACAAATAACATTTTAGAGCAACCTTCTTGAATTTTGTGACAAAGAAGTTAACTGAACCAAAATATATCATGAATGGGAAGGGAAGGATGAGGGAGCTTCCTATTCCTACCTGCTGCCAGGGCGAGGAATACCAGCCAGACACCATGTTATACAAGGTTTGGGATGGACAAGGTCCATTGTTACAAGCTTCTTCCAGGTCTATGTTTGGTTTCTTGATGTTTCTACATCTTCTCTGAGGAAAGGTGATTAATTTCCCATGGATGCTTTTCTCACCACATTTTAGTTCTCGCTTGCGTACACCTGGGCCACAGGAGGCTGAGCACTGTAAAAGCAAAGCACACCTTTTAAATCTATAGAAACTCATTCAAAGGAGACTGGGCTATGCTCAGGATAACCTAAATTACATGAAACTACAAAAGCATTATAAAACCCCAAAGACCATGCTCCACATGTATAAACAGAAATATGAAGCTAAGTCACCAGAAGTCCAAAAAAACAAAGACATCAGAATATATCTAACTACATCTGAATGCAAAGAACTGTGTTTTTATAGTGGCTTGCCCACAGCACCTGATTTTCAAATGTCAGCTTAGCTTTTCTTTTTTTCTTATGCTGTTTGCGTATGTGTCCCCAAGTCAACATTGTCAAAATGCGAAAAGGAAGACAGTGAGCTCTACTTTACTTTACCTCACTCCAGGAAGCAATCACCCACTGGAGCCGGTCATTCTTGGGGCAGCGTCCTAGCACACAGGTCTGCTGGGATTCAGGTTTATGGTCTTGGCTGCACATACTTTCAGGCAAGATTTTAAGCTTGGGAGAACTAGTACTTGTGCAGTAGACATCCCGCTTCTTAACACCTCTCCCACAAGTCTTGGAGCACTGTGATGGAAAGAAATATTCATTTGAGCTAGAAGAAATGTAAATTGACATTATTTGTATTTTACAGCAGAACACAGAAACCGTTGTTAATGTGCTCTGTAGCTGCCATTATAATGCAAGTAAACTTGAAATTCCATAACAGCAATATCTATATGTCAGTCTTACAATGTTCTTCTGAGTGCTTTCTTTTTGTAAATTATGAACTCTTAACAGCTCCCATGTAGGACAAGAAATATCTTTTTTTCCGTTGATGAGGGAAGTTGGATTTGTGAGCAAAATTGTTTTTTCTCTAGACAGCATAGTTGAAAGCTACTTCTAACCTCCCATCTGAAAATCTCCCACAGCAAGATGTTCTCAGCTATTTGTTATCTTGTCCTCATGTTGGCCCAGAGGGACAAGAAAGAGACAGAGAAGACTACCTAGGGAATCTATACATAACTTCTTCACAAGAATCTCAGAAAAAAAGACAGAATCTGATATAGAAAATGGTTAAGATACTTGACTGAAGTTAATTGCCAAGATTACAATGAAGTTTAGGACGAGTCACTAGTGAATAAATATGTATTGCTTGAACTGTGGTTCAGTTGAAAAGACATTCCATAGCTTTCATTGCCTCAGCATCCAACAAAATGCACTAATGAGCCATTTCTGATGAAATGAGGAAATAGCCCTGAAATAATTCTGTGGACTTTCTATCTTGTTGCATTCTCTTCTAAGTGTTCTTATAATAATTAACAGGCACATTCCAATGCAGAATACCACATTATCAGTGTACAAATTAAATCAAAAACGTTTTCTAAAGATTTCATGAAAGCAGAGTGCAGTGAAATAGAACAGAAATACCTGTTTGCTGAAAATCTCTGGTTGTAATCTTATCCCCAAACAGATGGAAAAGCCTTTCATTTAAAATGATTCTCTGATTTGTGAAGAGAGACTGGGTAGTTTGCATTTTTTTCTTTTAACTCTTTTGAGCCTGTGTTATAGCAGCTTTTAGCTGACTCTTAAAATCTTTGCTAACTTGTTCAATAAGCCTGGTAAGGACTTGTGAACTTAATTTTTATAAGTTAATTTAAAAAACCCAACTTGAATCATACAGCTCCTACAGAAGGGGATAATTGATTATTTTAAAATTTTTGGTAAAGTTTGAAAATGTGAATGTGTCTGAAGATTTTTGTTCTTCCCTTGTAAATATCTAATTGTCACATCTGTTTTTCACAGTCTTTTGCCATAGTAATGTTTCCTTCACATACACTGGAAGAAGTTACTTGTCTGTCCCAGTACATTACAGGGCACTCACATGGAGCAGCACAGTGTGCTTCTTAACCTGGAAAACTTAGATCAAGATGTACTTGAACACCTAAGGAATAAAAGTACCAAGAGGAGTAATAGAGTTTTCAGTAAATTTAAATCCACCTTGGGTTTCACTAAATGAATACGGAAAAATCGAAATAATTCTTTTTTATATAGGTTTACTGTCATCTGTCTCTTACATCTAAAGATTTCCCAATACTTGATTTATCCTCACGTTCACAGCTCGTGCCAGCAGCAACAACAGTCACAGACAGAGCAGAGATGAGTTTTGTGTAAGCATGTGTGTGCTTTTTAACTCAGACTGGTTTAATGTCAAGCTTTTCATAGGTTTGTGAAGCAGGGTGTGTACACACAGGAATCTGCCTAGGGGCCTTATGTTCCTCAGGGAGATTAACTGCAGCAGTGTTCTACTTAGAGTTACTCTAACAAAGGCAAAAGTAGAGAAATAATTATTGTATGTGTAAATCACAGCTTTATCAATCCACAATTAAAAAATGTGCATTAATAACTCCAAATATTTCTTCATTCCTTGGCTGCCAGTCATCAATAAGAAAAGTTAATACTGCTGTAAGAACTTCTCTCAGACAGGAGCTAATGGCTTTGAAGAATTCATTGAGCCTTAAGTTATGAAACCAGAAAAAATCTTCCATCTGTTTGTATGCACCAGAAAGGACACCACGTGTCCCCTTCTGGAAGCCCTCCTTTCTGACCACTTACAAAGGCTCATTAAAATATAGCTTACAAGTTATCATCACAAATAGAACTATTCATACACTATTGATTTTCACAGTTTGCACTGTTTCTTTCTGCATAGAATTTTTGGCATAGTTTTCATTATGTCAGCAATAGGAAACACAAGTTTTTCTCCAGATTACCTGAGACCATAGTCCAGGGCTCCATTCGGGTGGGCATTCTTGACTATTGCATATCTGCACTTGTGCAGGGGTGCTAACAGGACACAGGGAATGGGCCACTACCTCCTCTCTTTGGAAAGCCTTTTTCTGGACACACTGGATGAGACGACTTTGTTGCCCTCCTCCACAAGATTTGCTGCATGCACTCCATTCACCTGCTGACCAGCTTAATGGAGAAAATGTATATTAGAAACACAAGATGCCAATTAACTTTATAAAATCAACACATGTGAGTCACCTATGAAATGCGAATTATTCAGGGATTCTGCTTAATCTACTCTACTGATGTACTGATTTCAAGCAATCGAAAAACTTAAGTTACTTAATCTTTCTTCAAAGAAGAGAACATTTTGAGTGGGATGAAATATAAGTAATACAGCTAGAAAACCTAGAATTAATTATTTACAACTCACACATCTACCAAAATTAATTTGCCTATGAATCTAACCTAGAATCTGGAATTCCATTTGGACAGAGAGAGACACTTCCATTGAGGCTGGTGGAGTATCTAGAAAATCTAACAAATCACCATTCCTTTTTAATCACATCAGTATTTTAATTGAAAGAAAAAACCTCCCTGAAAATAGAAAAGAAAAATATTCTCTAAAGACATGAGTGAATGATAACTTTTGTCACTTCAGCTGCTGAAGAGACCTCCAAATAGACTAACAGAGAAGCAAACAAAACAAAAGTATGATGGATAGGCAGTAGATGAGATTGGCTCACTGGAGAGTGAGCCTTTGAGCTCACTGGAGAGTGAGACCTTTGCTGTTACGTTGCTTTCCTTGTTACCTTTTCCTTCAAAAAAACACAAACTGGAAGAAAGTTCACCCAAGCAGATACGGGGGAAAAGCTGGCATTGCAGGGAAAATGGGACCAACTTAGGCAGGCATGAACCTCCCAGTGCATTTGTCACAGCTCAACAAATGTTGGCACGGTAGTATTCAGTGATATTAATGTCAAACCTTAGCTTGCCTCTATTTACAAAAAGAATAGGCTTGCTAAAATCAGCAGTCCTGTCAATAGCGTTTGGAGGATTTAAATCTCCTTAGACTAACAAATTTGGCAGACAGAAGATGTGGGATCTAAATAAAACAGTAAGAATTTAACCAGCAAAAGCTGTTGGGCAAATCTACACTCCAGTCGCAGGCAAGCTTCAGTAATGAATACTGTCACTAAAATTACACAAAGACTGAAGAAACACTGCCAATTGCTTAGGCTGAGCTCAGTTTTGAAATGTCAATAGCTGCTTAGTATTTCTATTACTATTTCTATTGAGTGGGTCCCCAACCCTTGTGTAACTCTTCAGACACACATCCAAGTGTCTGTCCTCAAAGCTTCCAATGTAAGATCATAATGAACAACTAGATGGGAAAACGAGTGAAGAAAACAGGGGAAATTATGAAGATTAAAAGATTACTTGAAATCTCTTATTGAAATATGCAGCACTGAACTTAAGTATTTTACAGATTTTTAATAATTTATGTTACAGAAAAGGTTGGTTGTCTTTTTTTGTCTCAAATCCAGCTGCTTGGCCTTCTATGGTTTCCTACAGATTCACCCTGTGGGGACTAGAATAGCTGCTTACACACAGTTTTAATGACAGGAAGGGTTGTTTTTTTTTTCTTTTCTTACTGTGTGAAAGATGACCAGCATCCCATTTGCCTTTCTGATCACATCTGCCTGAAAACAAAACTATATTTAATTGTTTAAAAATATATAAAACTCCTACTCTGGTAAAATTCCGTTGGGAACAGAAGCGATCCCAACACTCAATCTAATAACTTCAGTAACTGTCAAAAATAGTGGGAAATATAAAAGGGCCTAGTATAAGGACAAAGAAATATTAATATGAAAAGTCAGTAGTTATGTATTTCCAGAACACATCATACATTTTCTTTTTGTCTGATTTAGAACCATGTGGACCTTTGTGATACAAACATCTGTACAGAAGTTAATAGTTTTAATCCATTCTACAACTTTTAATTAGTTTCCCTTGATGTTTTTGACAACCGTGATTGGCAGAGCAATCAAAAGCAATCATTTTAAAAGTCTATTTGCACTAACTGTCCAGAAAGTTCCCTTCTTCGTAGAGGAGAGGACAATAAACTATCTTTAATGTCCTCTAGTAAACTGCCATTTTCCAAAATTATCTGGGCTGTGATCCAAGAGTATCTTTCATTAGCTCAAATAACATAAGTAATTATGAGCAGATTTGCCAGTTCTGAAATCCAGCAACAGTGTGTAGTTCTAATGCCTATGTTCTCACTGTTGGGATGGCAGTTTTGTTCTCCCTCAGACTTTGTTCCTATGCAGTAATTATTCCTCACTGACCTTTACAAGTCTGGAGTCTTCTCTTTCAAGTCACAAAACACACACACATCTCACATAGTCACTTTCTTTCCTTGCCTATTATGCCCACCATATTTGTTTCTTCTTTATTTCCTATTGTTTCCTCCATTGTATTTACTAATTTTTTTAATGTTGCCCCATGTGGTTTTAAAAATAATTAACTATTGAGTTGAATTGTTTTTTACCCACATGTGTAGTTTTGGGAAGCTTGGGGCTTTTATAGTTTTTATTTCTGTACTCCTTTTAGGGATCAAGTTATTAATTGTGTTGTGGTAATCTAAAAAATCTAAAATTATCAGAGCAATTTTAGCATGACAACGTTGCACTGCATGTCAAAATGGAGATTCAGCATTTTCAGTGACATTTATGCCAGTGGATCTTCAAAACATGTCATGATATCAGCTCAACAGAAATAGAATTTTCTGTATGGTCCACTGAGAGAAAATAGAGATGAAAATCATTTTGCTGAAAGTTTTATAGCATAACAATGCTACATGAAAATGAAGGTGAGCATAAGCTGATGAAAAAAGACTCCTGGGAGTATCACAGACACTGCATTTCTGCCTACATGATACTAAGTTCATTGGTTAAAAATAATTCTGGCAGGAGATAAGTCACATGCGAACAGATTGTGTTTGGCTACAAAGATTACTTAAAATTAGTATTCAGAAATTCATGTGGCTAAAAGCAATCTAAAGAAATTGCTGAAGCAGGAACATGGGGCTCTGATGTGACATGCTGCCATTATTTAAATCTTATCTCTATCCTTTTGTGGTTATAATGTATAATTTACCATTTGGATTCTGTGCTCTGTGCTGTAATCTTTAAATTTTGCAGGAAATTCCAAACTATTACTGGACTATTTTTTAGAATGTTTAACATATTGCAAATTATGGATTTTGAAGCAAAAACAACACTACCATAAAGCATATCTGTCTTTTTGCCTTGCCCCATCATCCTCTTCTGCACTGGGGCAGATAGGGAAAACCAATTAAATGTGTTATTTTTATCAAGTATGGGAGTGGGCTTAACTGACTGCTTTTACAGTTATTGCATTCATCAGCACAAGGTAAAAGCAGCAGATGACATGAGGACTAGAGCTCCTCACTTCTGCTGTCTGCTGCTTGTGCACTTGAACTGTGTTCTCAACAATTTTCCTATGCAACAATTATTTTTTTTACATCATATCACTGTAGAAAATCTCCTGTCCTGGAAGTCATTTTTTTTTCTTTAATATAAAATTAATATAATGCTAAAGTTGAAAAGTCAGGAGTCCAAATGTGAAAAAAACAGCAGAAGACAGACAGTCAGTGTACTCTTAAATCTCCCCATTTAAATTCTAAGCCACATGATACTGTGTTTAATTATGTGAACACACAACATTTTTTTTTCCAAAGGACTCCTACCACAGCTACTATAAATCAGTGTGACTCCTTTGTTTTTAAAGGAGCTCTGTTGATTTATACCAGCTGGATTCTAAAGGCTTATCTGTATGTCATTGTCTTCCTTTGCATCTCACCTTTCTTATGTCTTAGAAAATAAGGTTGTTAACATAAGAAACGTCTTTATATTTATTTTTGTGGGAGCAGGAGCATTGCTGACAATTTATTTGGCTGATAGTCCTCTTACTGGTATCAAAATACTGTATGAAGTATTTTGCCCAAAAGTCACTAATTGCACTTCACAAGATTCTTTTAGCCTAATCTAATATGTGGAATCTGAGTCAGAAGGCCAAGCTTCCTCATGGGGAGTAGCACTTTACTCAGGAAATGGTCTTATTGATTCAAGGTGAGTAAAGGTGGCAGAATGGGCCTCTAAGTAACTTAGATTTACTCAGTGTCACATAGCTAACCCCAGCATGGTGACAGAGCTGCAAGCAATCCTCAGGAGGTCTTGCTTAGCAACATTAGAAATACTGCCTCTATTATTATCATTGGGCAGAAGCCTACACAACTAACGTTTTTAAACAATTACTGTTTTAAATTACAGAATAAAAATGGGTTCATCTAGCGGGCTGTACAATTCTGTGTGCCTATCTCAGAGAACTTCCTTGCTAGCTAACTCAGTCATAAGGCACAATGAAAGGCAGAAAAATAAAGAGAACTTACTGTGCTGGGCAAGGATTAGTATTGCATAGTTTTGTTTCAGTTAAAGGCTTCAACCGTGGACCACAAAAAGAGGAATTAACTCGTGTACGATGATCTTCCAAACAAATTGCTTTTGCTGTAATGTGTCCTATGGAAGTATTAGGAAAAAAATGTAGTAAAATAAATGTTTACTCAAAATTCAAAAGAAAAAGAAGTAGGAAAGAATTTTATCTGATCCAGCCAAGGTCATCCTTGGTACAATTCCATTGACTTCAACTAAATAAAACAGGACTTCATTTGGCAACTGGTTTCTAATGCTGACTTCCTTTAAACAGTCTGCTGGTATGCTGTGAAGTCTTAACAACAAACTAAGATATTTCTGAATTTCACTTTTTTTTTCAAATTCAGAAACATGGCATTTACTTGGGTCATCCAGTCCAATTCTTTGATATTATGGGCAACTGCATCATAGAATCTTATTTATATGACCCACTTAAAATTTAAAGGCCACTCAAATTTTAGTTCTCTTTTTGGTTTTTTTTTCTGCAGGATTTTCTATGTGCCACTTTTCTGCTTTCATTACATCCTAGAATTACTTCCATTGATGGAACATCCAGAATTTAAAAAGAATAAATACATGTTCTGAGGAAAGCAAATACCTAGAAGAGTATGGTAACAAGAAGTCTTTAGCTTATGTAGAATTTCAGAGTTTAAGTTTGATGAACTCAAATATTTGTAATTAAAAAGTGAGAAGATCAGTGTGCAACTGTCAGTAAAGTTCTTTGTAGTATTTTAGTCTTCAGTTACTCTCTACAGATAGATAAAATTTACTCATTATTTTTATCTTTCTGTGTTCCCAGGTTACAACTGCATCAAAGCACTTTAATTCCCATGTTACTTCAACAGCAAGGTATGTGCACAGATTGACCTGAAGAAAAAAAGACTGCCACGGTAAGTGACATGAATTGAGACCATCATGATTTTTTCTTTCTACCACAGAGGAACTATGAAAGGTACTTCATCTATATTATAAGTTGTCAGATAAAAAAAAGGGACCAGGTGTTCAAGGTATGTATTGTTACACTTGCTTACAAAATTAAAGGCAGCTGAAATGTTTGAGATGAATGTGTAAAGAAAAATGAAAATGAAGAGCATCAAATATTAAGAAGTTACCTACCCCCACCACAGGTAGCTGAGCACTCTGACTGCACTGTCACCCAGGAGTGGCTGTGCTTTTTGACAGATGTCTTGTTCTCGTTCATTTTGGAAAATGTGTATTCCCAAGCAATCCCAGGATTTTTGCCTTGTAGCAGGATCTACAGACAGGTGATTGGAGTTTGGTTTTAAGAAAAACAGACAAAAAAAACAATTTGGGGGGGGGGAGGAGAGGAAGGGGTGTGTTAAAAAAAAAAAAAAAAAAAAAAAAAAGGGATTCTGTGATTTGGAAAGAAGATTAAGTAAACATGATATATACATAATGTATTTATACGCAACATGAAACAATTTTCCAGAGACCTAGTTCTTTGTTATACTAAAATTCATCAAAGCAATTCCTGAACATCAAACTGGTTCTTTGGACCAGCACCTGTGGGGCATACAAGGACAGTGCAGAAAGGGTCTGTCTGTCCTTTTAGTCCTCCATTTTTTTCATATCTCAAGATCACAGTAATGCCAAGCTCTTGCCTGATCTAATAACTGTTATGAAGTTGTTGTATTTAAGTAGCCAAAATAAGAGTAAAGCTTAAAACGTCTTGCAGATATCTTGAAGTGTTAGGCTGTGAATATTTGTCTTCGAAAACTGTTCCCTACTTCCTGACAGCAGATGTAAGAAACAAAGCAAATGCATCCTAAATAACATAATTCAGAACACAGAAGGGGGAGGATGAGAAGATATTAAAAGAAAAAAAAAATGTGGCAACCAGCTTTACTTCTGTGGAGCAATATTATCCTGGTGCTTCAAGACAACAAATGGGAAGAGAGCAAATGATCCCTGGCATGTTGGAACAAGAGATGTTAGTATCTATCATTCAGAGAACAACTTCACAGTAATGTCAGGAACTTGCAGCCTCCAGCTGAGTGAGAGCCTCTGCTCCTGTACATCATGCAGGCTGCTCTGTACACATTTTAAGTCATTGGGCTACACTCCCTTCTTCTGCATTGGGAAGTAGATACAATTTTAACAGGGAGCTGAAATCTGTAACTTCCTTTCCTCCTAGCCAGCAGCCAAAGCTAGAGAGCCCCTTCCTATCCTTGAAACCACAAGAGGATATGTACATAGAGCAGGAACTGCATCACATTCAGGTTTCTTATGTCCTGTATCATCCCAGCTACAGATTAAAAGGGCAAAAATCAAACTCTGGAAAAGTACTGGAGACAAAACATTGTACAGCACAAAACCATGTAATTTAAAGTCCCTGGCACTCAGCTGAAAAATGTTATACAATGCATAATGTTCAACCAAGTTTTCATCAGGAATGCAGTGCTATTG
Organism: Phasianus colchicus; assembly: GCF_987193195.1. Lineage (NCBI taxonomy): Eukaryota > Metazoa > Chordata > Aves > Galliformes > Phasianidae > Phasianus > Phasianus colchicus. The sequence continues at coordinate 14,163,738 of NC_143448.1, forward strand.
CAAGGTTACAATTTTGCCAAAGTAATGAGCATATAAAAAGTTTTCTATCGTATTTTCAAACATTCATTATAAAGCCTTCCTTTAACAACCCAATAACTGAAGTCTGCATATACAGCCAAGTTATCAGACCTACAAATTTGGAAAGACCTCCAGTGCTAGTTCTACTTAACTGGATACATTCCAGCATCTTTTCAGCCAACTGGCATTTGCTCCCAAATTTACAGCTGGCAAAAAAACCTCCTTAAACATTTCCAGTTCCTCAATACTGTTTAATGTCTACCTTTAACACACCAACCACCTGACTTCAGACACAACACTCAGCAGCTCTGACCGCAGGGCGCAGAGTTATAAAATTTACAGCTTCTTGAGTTTGAAAACCACAGACTCTGTGGCTGGAATCTGCCAGATCTACTCTGAAGAAAAAGAACTGTGGCTTTTGCTTAGGGCATAAAATGTTAAAACAATGGATAAATTGAATTCTCTTGAGTAAAGAACCTTTTCCTTTTGCTGCTAATTTTGATTTCAAAGCTAAACCAATAAGATTTCAAAACTAGCTGTGCATCTGCCACTTTCTTCCAGACTCCTTTTTTTTCCTTTCTTTTTCTTTTACTGTGGCTATCCTATGTCTCCTGTGCAGTACTCCATTTTGCAGGTCAAAATTCCAAAGAGGCTTTCAATATGCCTTTTTATGATTGAGCCTTTGTGCTTTTAAGGTGATATGAAGTTGCTTGCAATACATTGAAATAAAACAGATCAAGTTACACAGGATAAACTCCTCTTTCTCCCATAATAATCTATCTAATGTACAGGAATATATGCAAGCGTCTGGCAGGTTAGCCAGATGTAAAAATGACCTAGTCTCTGTGAAGGAGAAATAGGCAACTACTACTTACAGAATCAAGCTGATCTTAAGCAAAAAGCCAAGTAAAGGAATAATTATTGTTTACCTGGATGTGCTTCCCATATCTGCTGAAAGAAAATGTATTTTCATTTTTAACTCACTCCTCATGTGCATCATTTATGAAATGGGCATGAGCCCAGACTTTAAGCCCCAGCATACATGATAGCTTTGATCTGCATCTCCAAATTTCATCTACATTTCCTGGGTCCCTCCCATGTCTTGTAAGTCTTTGATAATTTCTTGAGGCACATGTTAGAGCTAAGCTGTCTCCACTGAGCTATAAGTTACACCAGTAAGGGCAAGCTAAGAAGCTTGTTGGTGCAGAAGATTAGTGTCTGGCCATGTTATTTGGATTTTTAGAAAGATGCTTGTGAGATTGCAACTTTTATCCACTCTGAGTCTACATGCCATTTAATAGATGTATTAACATCCAACATGCTAACCCAAATTCTGATTTCTTTGATCAGTCAAGATTAATCTCACTGGAATTCACGAATTCAGCTTGTTTTCAGTAGTGTAAATCTAAGCATGGAATATATGATGCTTGTGGAAAGCTGTTACAAACAGTTAAAAAACAGGATCATTGGCTCAATGGGCAGTTACATGGGATCCTTGACCATGGCTAACACCAGGACTTCAAAGGAAAGCGAAAGAATACCTGTAGAGAAAATCATCAGTAAAGGAAGAATTGCAGCTACATTGGTTGCTTAAGCCAAACCTTATAACAAAAGAGTTTTTATCCTTTCAATATTTCTAAAGTCATTTTAAACAAAATCTTAACTAAAAGCTTATGACAAACTGTTGTTTTTCAGGAAAGTCCACTAAGGTCATTAAAAGGGGAAAAAAAAATAATAAAGAGTATCCTTGAAAGGTCCTGCATGATCTCATTCCTACTTCAGCTGTTTCAAATTTATCTTATGTTGTTATTGTGTCTCCATTTTTTAAATTTTTTTATTTTTTACTGTTCACATGCCAAACGTACAACCTTCAGGGACGCTGTCCAGCTAGTCTCTCTTCACTGAAGGAGAACCCTTTTATCTGTTGCGCTGAATCAACATCTGTATCTTATAAGCACATCTTAGCTTTCTTTAACTTACTTTCTCTTTAGGGGAAATCAGTACAAATTTATCATCTAGTAGCTAATAATAAATGTAATGTTTTATAACTACAACTTGGCTTTCTCCCAGTGGCAGCTCTACCATCAGTAAAGTCTTTCCACCTGGCCTTCTTTCTCTTTTTTTTTTTTCCCTATTGACAAAGAGGAAGTGATTTACTGATTTTAATTAGACATTTGCCTGCTTTGAAGATCCATTAGCCTTCCTGTGAATATTTGCCTCTTTGTAAAGCATCCTTTCCATCTGTTACTTACAGTTGTCAAAATAAATCACATTTTTTCACCAGTATTTCACAATTCCTTGATCAGATATTTCACCAAGTCTGAGGTAAACACCAATGAAAGCACTGATTGTATCTCATCCTGAAAAACGTTATAGGGCTTTCTCAAATCAGATACAAGTTCATTCCTCATTCATTTATTGATAGAATGGACAAATCAATCATCAAATTATTGTGTTTTTAAGTTAGCTTATACAATATTCTTGGGGTTGACCTACTAGTTCAATTTCTTTTGCACTGCCAGAGTCTTTCCCTTAATTCAAGTCAGTGGTGGAGGGTGACTGAATATTTCAGCAAACAGAAGTCACAAGTGACCCTCATATGAGACCTGTGTCAATGGAGCCCTCTGATGTCCCTGATGCTCTGTGAGCATCTTATGGAAAGTAATTTCAGCATTTAGAGGTGATGACTGTCAGCCCTCATTTCCTAATCTAGATGAATGAATGACAAATTTACTGTCCATTCCTCCTCAGGTTAAGTATTTTTCAGTGAAGATAAAAACAGTGTCAAGGTCTTTAAATTGGCACTGGTGACCTTACATGACTGACAAATAAATAAGCTGAATATATTCAACTACTTTAAAAAACTCCAGTATGTTTTCATTTAAGATGAGACAATTATGCTACAGAAACCATATTTTGAAACCTGGTATTGATTTCTGATCCTAAATTATCATTTCACTATCATGTTTCTACCATGTTGACCTTTCTTATTTCCTGTCTCATCTGAATTTGGACATGGGAACTGCCTTCTCAGCTCCTGAATATTTCTCATTTAGGCTTTTCCAAACCCACAATCACCAAAGTATCAATATTACAAACAGCCATTTCAGAAAGATATACAAATTTTGAAGGGCACTTCTATATACTGCTTTGCTTTCCCTACATCCGTGAGCATACTTCTTCAACAATCCAGAAAGTGCTTTGATGAATTCTTAAAATCTCATTTAAATCTGCATTTAGACTTCCAGAAGTTGTACTCAGGAAATACTCATCCTACAATTTGAATTGTGCATTCTTCACACAGTGTTCTCCTCCTCAGAAAATATTTGGCCACTGAAGTTTGTATTTTCAGTCCCACAACCTAGTTGAAGTACAGAATTGCTGCTCTTTGTCTTCTTTGGTCTGACTGGTTCCATACTTACAAATACATAACATATGTAAATATATGCGTGTGCATTTGGGGTTGAGGTTTTTTGTTTTTTTTGGTTTTTTTGTGTGTGAAATTCCAGGATAGATAAGAAAAGCATTTTGTGATTTTCATCTTTCATCCACTACTGAATAGGACTGCAAAGTCTGATTAAATGACACGTGTCAGCTTAGCTATTGGAAAACCTGATAGAAAAACACAGATGCACAGGAACATGCTGTACAATGAGACATAAATATGAAACATAGTATGACTGTAAGGCTGAACTATTACTCGTGGTATGCAAGACAATAGGGAATTTCAAGGTTTTTTTCTTATTTAAGTTTCATCCTTCTTTCCTAATAAATGCTTCAGATGTCTCTTACAAGAAAATATTTTGGAGAAAAACTGCATTTCAAAGGAAGTGATTGCCTTGAGCACAGATGTGCTAGACCTGTCTGGACTCATGCTTGCAGAGCACTGCTCCCATCCTCTCCTGTGAATGTTGCTCAGAGGACATGTGTAACCTCAATTTTCTGGATGCAGCAGAATGATTTGCATCCAGAAATGCAGTTGAAACCCTGGGTTGCTTGGGTCACCACACAAATGTCTAGGAAAACTATGACTACAAAACTAAGCACAAACTCTGCTAATCTGTCTTTCTGATCACGGTAGAAAAGCAATAGATACATCTACAAAAACTTGTATTTGGTGCCAGCTTGAAAAATTCCAATATTTACTCATGCAGTTTATTCAGTTTCTCAGTCCCTGCAGTGTATGGTTTTACAAGATCCTTCACTGAATTCTTCTGGAAAAAATCTAATCCAGAAAATAATTATTAAATTGGTGTTGAATATAACATAATTAAAAATAAAGAAAAAATATTTAAATTACAGGAAGAAATTGAAGGCTGGAGCCTGGAAAGCCTCATCTTACTGAAAAGTAACTTAACTGGATAAAAAATTTGCTGGCAGGATTTATTTTGTATGATTCTTTGAAAATTACAAATGAGATAAAAACAAGTCTACAACATAGCATGCTTAAATGTTCTGTCATTCAGCCTTCTATCAGTTTCTACTATTTATTGTTGAGTGGGACTTGTTTCACTAGTACTGTTGCAAATAGATATTCAGCAATGTGTGTTTTCACATAAAAGTGTGTTCTTTAGTTTTCATTGGCATTTTTTGCTGCTTAGTTATTGATAAAGCGTAGATAATGGAGATCTCTCAAAAACAAGATTTTGCATATTTTCCAGAACTCAGCTTGTTGCTTATATTATTTAATGACATCTTTACTACAGCTTATAGATATGTATAATTGGGGAATACGTAACTTTAACATTTGCAGTTGTTAGAATCCCTAGTTACCAGTCAGTGGTGTAGGTAGTTCAATAAAAATACAAGGGAAGTTTAAATAAGCTTTTGTAGGAGCAATAGCCTCAAGTTAAATGCTAAATCTTAATAAAACTGTTTAGCATAAGATAGGATGAAAATAGAAGTGGTATTTGGCATTAAGTGTTTTTTCTTTAATCTTTATTCTGTGAAGTATTTGCATGACATGCTGCCAAGCAAGTCATCTAGAGGCAATTTATTATTCATACTTTAGTTCTATAATAATGCTGTTCAATTTACTTTGTATTACGACAAATAAGATTCCTGAGAGTTCAGATTAGCATTTCATAACATTCGTAAGTATGCTTGTTTCTTTGGTATATGGCTATTTTGGAAATGATTTGTGGACATGGAAGCATGTCTGTAACTTGTAGGCCAAAACTCTACTTTGGACTAATTCTTTCTAACCTATGCTTTAAAAAGGGATTGCAAATTGTGATAATTTGCTAAAATGCACACCTTTTTCCTATGTCAAACTGTCCATCCTAAAGTACTTTAACATATGTTCAAGGTCTGTGAGCTTCAATGGTGCTTAAATAGATGTTTAAGTACATTACTCAGTATGAATAATGGTAAGGCTCTTCAGTATTTAAAATAAAACTTTACTGAATAGCTGTAAAAGTTTAAATAATCCTTGAAGAATGTATTTCATATCACAGTCTATATTTGTTGTGTTTCTAAGTTTAAAGGAACAAAGCTGTGTAATGGAAACAGGATGCAGATTTCTTGGTTAACCACTCCTGCTAAACTTGTGCAGAGAGCAGTGTTCAGTTATGGTGTTACGTGATGGGATGAAGAACCACCAACCACTGCCTCAGAGTGGGTACAGCCCTCATGCTCCCCAAGTACTCTCCAGAAAAAGGGGTATTTGCTAGTGAGCTGGACAGGGTATTGCTGGAAGATGTGGGAAGGAACTGAATCTCTCCTGGGGAGTGCTTCTTCCTTCTCCCAAGAAAGGATTCATCAAAACAGACATAACAGACAAGTTAAAATGCAGGGATTTGCTAGAGCCTTCCAACAAAGCAGGACAACTAATGTGACAAACGATCCACTTAGGTGATTCAATCAGATATTGACCCTCAGATGTTCTGATACACTTAAACAGAAAATGTAGTAAGGCAACCCAATGCAGAGATATTTCCCACAACAAAAGTACTTGTGGCTCATTTTCAGTGCATCAGTGTATCAAACCATCTATGTACCAAATTTATGTTCTACTCAACATAATCTCAACACAGGACATCTGGCAGACAAAGTAAGTAGTACAAAGTTGAGTGGGAGATAAACATATACAAAATTCTTTATTCTAGATGCTATCACCAATAAAACTGAATCAACAGAAACTACCCAGGAGCCTAATGTGTGGTGCTTAGACCATCTGTGTCCCAAGGTAGACGTAAAAAGGACTACATGTGCCTGCAGTTTCCAAGGTACTATTTGAAAATGTTACTTTTAAGCCCTATAGCAAAACTGAGATTTGTTTTTTTGCATCGCTAAATTTTATAGCACACCACTTGTGTGATGTGACAATATCTCTATTACCATTGTGCAGCAATGGAGAAATAATGCTACACGCTATGTTCTATGCACCTTTCTTCTCACTGAATTTGTGACAGTTTTGTAAACTTCAAACCTTGATGAACTGCTGAAAGGCCTTTCAAACTAGCATGACTACACAATTAAGTCTGAATACTATCATGACTCAATGCTATTCTTTAATCTCTCTGAGAGCTACAGCACAGAGCTAAAGCTGTCGTTACTAATTCTGTAATAGACATCAAGGGAAGAATAAACAGAAAAAAGCTTACTTCAAAGACCAGCGTCTCATTAGTTGGTCCAGCTGCATATAGACTCTCTAGATGGTTAAAAGAGCGCTGATAATCAAAAACTGTTCCAGCAAAAGGAAACTTTCCTGGCCAGTCAATTGTCCAGTCTCCTGTTAGGTAATACTTTTTACTGAGATTGCGCACTGCGAGGTAGCTGGTGGAGATCTGCATTTCATGGAGGTGTATGCTGCGTGCTCCTGCTGGAATGGTGACCACAGCATAGTAGTCTGAAATAAAAGAAGTAAAGCAACATTTTTGCAATTGCTGTACAGACAGAGAAGGCTTCTCCTTCTTAAGCCAATTTGAAAGATACTGAAGGCAGCTGTTCTGATCTACCAAAGTTACTCCATTTCCGTAAGAAGAAAGCAGTTCTGATTTTAACCCCCTACGCAGTCTGTAATCAGAGTAACTCTGAGGTATTTCAATTCCTGGAATTTTTGTGTCACTCAAGACAAGAAGCAGCAAGTTCACCTTAGAGAAATGTAGAACAGAATAATGATGGTTTCACTGTAAATGTTTTACTATCTTTTCCCTGTATTTCCCCTACAGTAGGGAAGGTCCTACTTCAGTCATCAACAATCTTTTTGAGGTCAGATGCACTGTGATGGAGAGAGCCTCCACAATGCCCCATATAACACTGGATCACTACTTCATTCTACAGTCAGTTCATACAATGCTGACAGCCTCCAGCACTCACACTGCACACAGCTCAAGTTGCAAAGCATAGTTAGATTATTCTCCTAGCATTATATTTCTATATATAACAATATCCTAAATAATTTCCTGGTACATCTCACTGTAGTATTCGCATATCCTATGATCATCAATTAATGGATCTGCAAAATATCCATGGGGTTCAAGAGATATTTACCATCTCCATTTTATGCCTGATAAACTGAAGCACAGTGAGAGGATTTTATAGCAAACCTGTGACAGACCACTAAAGAAAAGTCTTCATCCTAGTGACTGGCTCATCCACTGTATCAACTGGATTGCTTTCAATCAATTTAATTTGAAAATGGGCATGGAAATACTGTCCTGTTTGGCATTATGCTGTGTTTCCCTTCTTATGGTATACATAATGGGAACTTCCATTGTCCCATTCCAGTCAGAACTGTCGACACACTTGCACAAATCCTAAAATCTTTTTAAAAAGAAAATTCATACATAAAAGGAAAATGTTTTAAGAAACAAGAAGAATGCCTGCAGATTAACTAACCAAGACTTATGTTCATAGCTTTTTTGTTACCAAGAAACAGGAGAAATGTGAACTCTTCTCTCACTCTCCCTGTGATTTTCAGTTCACATCTGGACTTTTAACCACTGCCCTAATGAGCAAGGAATCATATATATTACATGGGGATACAGCAGAGCAATGAGTTGATGATCATGTGGAACAGCTTTCCTTACCATTAGCTTTGTGCTGGATCAAGTACTGGCCTTTAAAGAACTTGCATGTTGAATTATCTCCTTTACAAACTCCACAAGCATCCAGTACAGCTTTGGAACCAAGTCCATGATCACACCCTACTTGCTGCAACCAAAAGGCAGAAGTGAAGGACTCAGACACAAGAGATTTGAAGAAACAGCTGCATTTTCTACAAAGGAATCAATTCCCCACTTATTACTAAAAAAAAAAAAAAAAAAAAAAAAAAAAAGGAAAAAAAAGAAAGAAAGAAAAAAAAAACGATAAAAGACATTAGGGTTGTAAGAAACTTAATTTGATCTTACTTCACAAATTCCATCAATGCAAACGTCATAATTATTAGGAGAACACAAGGTTCCATCCTTCACTTTGCTGGACATTGCAAAGAAGAAGTCAAAGTCTTCAGCTGTGCAGTACAATTTACATCTATCTTCCTCTGAAAGGAAAAAAAAACAAAACCAAAGAAGTATTAGTAGACCTGAGGCATGGCTTGAAAACAAACAAAAAAGCAACACAAAGCACCCAGCTGCTTCTTCCCGCATCCTAGATGACATTTAGCAGTTACAAGGATTAATTGTGTCCTGACATATTAGGATCCCAAGATAGGTGGAATTACAGCCAAATATAGTTTAAAACAATGTGTGGGTTTAAAGGTCCACATAGTCAGAGAATTAAGAGTTCAACAGCAGTGTAGAAGCAGGCACGCTCTGTTAGCTTTGCTGATGTGGCTGTGATTTCAGCTCTACTTGTCCCCAGTTTAAATTTCATTTTTATTAAGAGAAATTGGAAATTGTAATAATTGTACTTAATGTTTATTAAAATTTTAAACAGATAAGATTGCAGAAGTGTTCAGCTGGAAGTTAGTACTGGGAACAGGTTTTCCCCTAAGCAAGACACATTTCCTCTAAAAAGTCCAAGCAACTGTCAGTCAAATTTCTTCTTGTTCGCTGATAGTGTATTGTGCCTATAAAGGACTGATAAATTCTATGCTGGCCAATACAATGATGCGATTGTAATTGTTGACACAAAGAGCCATCTTAATACAAATAGAGCAATATAGAATTTTCAGGAACATGAAATTAAATTTGTAACAGTATCCTTTTTTATTCAGTTGGATTTTCAATTGTTATTAGCACTCCACTTTCTAGAGGCAAAGCTCCTGTAGCAGTTTTGAGAAACAGACCATGTTATCAAGAGTACAGTGGAGAATACTGATGCAAAGTATTTACAGAATTAAGATGCATAAATTAAAAATAATATTTAATTCCACAAAAGACAAGAGATAGCTATTGATACCTAAACTTTATAAGGATCTCTCAGTAAAAGATGACTTCAGAAGATGTATGTCAGTATATTATTTGTTTTTCTGATTCTTACGGGACTGTACCAGTAGAAAAGTAAGAAGTTTTGTTTATAGTTACATTTTGAAATCTGAGACCATTCCGTAGGAAAGAAGATTCTGGTAGTTTTACTGTGTGAGCTCACATTTCCCATGCAGAAAAATTAATGGAATTTTTGTTGTCTGTTATTTTGGCTATACACTAAAATATATCTAATATAAAATTAAAGAAAGGAGCATCAATAGCCAGGGAGTCATGCTAAGGACAAAGATTTAAATTCTCAACCGAAATGAACTCTGCGTGTTCGTACAGATGGTATCACATAAGAGGACGGATTCAACTATGCTGGAAAGCAAACATGCCTCAAATAAGCCAACTGAATTTCTGTTTGCTTACATCAGGTTGATATTTGCCTAAGGAATATGGATGAATTACAGCTGATAGCTTGCTTCCTGCAATTGCCTTTGTCCATCAAAGCTGTGGCGTAATTACCTTCCACTTTAGTATATGGTTTCCATTTGTAGTACCATCCCCGGAAAGGTTTGCTGTTGTATTCTGCACACTGCTGGGCACGGAAGTCCAAACTATTTGCTGGACATGGCTGATTATTGCAAAGTTCATAAATACGACTGGAACCTTGGCAGAATTTGCCACCATACTGTGGCCTTAAAAAGAAAGAAAAGAAAAAAAATTGTTGGCAACGATCTACCTGTTATGTGATTGCCATTTTACACACACATTAACAGAGAAAATGAGAGTTGGGGAATCAGTATTTCTTACACAAACCATTAATTTTCATAGTTGCTAAAACCCAGCAAAGCAGTTGCCATGAATTATCTTCTTGGATCACTGCAAACTCAGCAAAGATGCAAACATCTAGAGTTGAACAGTGTTTTCACTAATTAAAATTTATAGGGCTGTTTGTGTTGGCTGATTTCAGTCTTTTTATATAGCTATCCTTACTCTGCTGTAATGCAAATGAACATGTGCAAAAATTGCCTATCACACTAGGAGTTAATAAAGGATAACACAAAATTGATCAAATGAGAACAAAATAATCACATTTGGTTGTTTTTATTTTACTTTTTGCTAAATCATTTTTTAAAAGCTTGGTTTTAAACAGTGAAAGGTAGTAAGAAACTATGCATAGTTGCCTCCTGTAAGATACCACTGATATCTATGGATAACTTCAAATGCATCATTTCTGCTTCAACAAGCCATAATCTTTAATAATCTTTAAGGATGAAAAGAATGCATTCCGTTACTTTGCTAGTATCTTATGCTATCAGAATAATATGTATGTGTGTGTGTGTTTGTTACTACTTGATCTATGCACACAGCTGTAAGCCAGTGTAAAAATGTTAGAACTGCATTTTTTGAAGTGACTGAAGGGTCTCATAAACTGCTGAGAAATATACTCACTCACTTTTTTATTCCCTCTGGATCTCCTAAGAATCCACTGATGTTATTTTTGCAGTTCCACTGCTCTCAGATGTATATCTGCAAGCATTGAGCCAAGTCTTCAAAACCCCAAACTCTTAAGAACTTTGTGATACTATACTATTTCTTGTATCAAGTAAAAAAAAAAAACAAAACAAAAGAATAATTCTGCACCTGCACACATCTATACCATGATATTTAAAAATTAGGAAACACTTGGAAAATAAGCTATGATCTTTCAGTGGTTGCCATGACCATATTACACACACACACATTAGGGAAAAATGAGCATAAAAAATATGAGATAGTAAAAGTACTTAGTCAAATTATTAGTTATTTAATAATTATTAGTAGGTAAAATAATTTTGAATATAAATACTATTAAATACATATTTAAATATAAAATATTAAATAGAGATGATAGCTAAATGTACAGTTAATATAAAAGGTATGAGTGCAGCAAGTATGATCAGTGTTGCTTATTTAAAGCCTTAAAAAGCATACTATAAACTGTAAGCCATATCAAGTATCTCAGGCAACTTCTGATTGTGGAGTAATACAGACACAGCTTGGTGCAAAAAGAATGAGAAAATCCACATGCATTTTATTTTTACACCATTTGTTTACTATAAATTTTAATTCTCATACATCTAACCCACATGCTTCTCATGTTTTGAGTTGGCTTGTAACGTGCACAATATCTGAATTTTCCATAATTCTGGGCTACAAAACAGTCTCTCAAAGGAAGAGAGAAACACTTTTCTACTCCATTTAAAACTGAGTTGAAGCACCAGAGAAACATACTGTGGAAGAAACACTTCAATTAACCTTTCCTGTGGTCATCTACTAACTATGCTGATACCAGATAGTACAGCAGCAAAGGTCTTAGAGTCAGATTTTCTGTCTTAGGAGGTGGCAATTCAATCCTTGGAAGGCAGGAAGGATGTGAAACGTTCATGAAGTCAGGGAGTGTTTGTGTTGCTTTTGCAACTGTGGGGAGCTTGCAGTTAAGTCAGCCAAGTGTTTGGTTCTTACTCAAGTCTCTACAGATTTTCTTTCCAGCTTCAGCGCAAGTATGATTTTTTTGACCTCTTCTACCCCAGAGAATAAATCTGCTTTAGTGTACAGAAAAGAAGCAACCTTCTTCCAAGTAAATGCCACCAAAGAAATGATATAATAGATTTATGGCTAGATCATGATTTCTAGCCACACGCTTGTATTTGAGGATGGTATAAAATTCCACCAAACCAGGGCAACACTGAAACAGGCATTCTGTTCTCCAACCCTGTCATAGCAGTATTTTGGTCTTACAGTTCATTCTCATTACTGAAACTGCTGGCCAGAAAATCCATAGAAACATTTCCACCTTTCTGTCTTACATCATGATGTCAGGAAGTGTTAAGTAACTCCCAGGAATCTAAAAGCAAATTTCAGAGAAAAGGCTATTATCTACATCAATAAAATCGTGCTTCTATTGGTTGGTTTATACCAACAGGTTTTAGCTTCAAGGCTAACAGAAGCTCTGTGAGTATTACCATGCTCATTGGTATTCCATTATAGCAGTACAGTGCCCCGAATGCAGATGAAGCCTAAACTCTCATGTGTGTACCTTCCCAACTTTGGCATATGCTGGTAAAGATGTTTGCTGATGCTGATAGAACTGAGGCCTTACTGACGATAATTGGAGAACTAAGTAATTGGGTAGGAAAGGACTGCCAAAGATCTGTGTTCAAAGAATCAATTGTAAAAGCAGCATGAGTACAAAGCTGCCAAACTCCACTTCATACAAGAGTCAAATATTAAAATGCTACAAGTGCAACTTAAATAAATCATACAGTTTCTACCCTTTTCAGAATATACTTAATGAACAATGAAGGAAAATAAAATGGGTGTTCACTGGAATGCAACACAGAGTGTAAAATCATGGAAGTAATTTGATGAGGGGAAACATTTCATATACAGGGAATTGAACTGAAATTTCTGGACTTTTTTTTTTCCCCGTGGTTTGTAATTAATTTAATTCAACTTCCTACTCATATTATGGCCATGTTATGACAGTATCACAAAGATGGACAACAGTTCTCTGCACATATTCCAGAGGTCTAAAATGTCTTTCACAATCAGAGATATGACTTAGGTATCATTTAAATCTCTCACTCTTTAGGTTCCTTCTCAGCAAACTATTAACTTATTTAACATATTTGTATCTTGAAAAAGTACCTTGATTGTAAAATGTGATGTGTGAAAACCAGATCCATGAATTTACACTGGGACAATTTAGAGAAACAGTGATTTTAGCAAATCTTCCTGGCCCCGTGTTCTACAGATGACCTCCATACATGTTTGTTATTAGAAATTCACACAGAACTGAGGTGATAATTCAGAAGCCATAGCCAGAGCTGTTTTGGTATAGTCACAACATCTATCTTGTAATTATCAAACAAAAGGAAATTGAATTGGTTGGATATCATTTTCAAGAGGTGAATTTCATATGCAAACACAAATAATGAGATTTTCATAAGCAGCAGCCTGGAGCTACATTCCTCACCTGTCTTTAAGCTCTTAAGTAAGGTGTCTATTGAAATCACTGGAAACCTAGAAGTTTCCCTCGGTGTTCCTAAGTCAGTTGTTCAGAAAAAATGGAGTACTAATCTTAAAAAAACATGTTAGAGTCCAGTCAGTTCTTCAGAGATCCACAGCCCCTGTCATAATCTCTTATACAAACACATATTATTTATTGGCATTCTCAGAATTTTGCTATCCAAAATCTTCTGTCAGGCATTTGAACAAAACAAACATTAGCTCCTACACAAACCTGGATTAAGAAAACTGAAATAAATATCTTACGTATGAAATAATATATATATTGAAATGTATAAACATCTGAAATATATTTCAGAAGTTCAGAAAGAAAGGAATCATTATTCTTTGTTTATCTGTAGATTTAGAAGTGAACAATGAACAGTCAGTAGGCTATAAATCTTTCCATATGGTTTAACATTGAAAATGGATAGGATCACTTTTCTAATGATTCTACTTACATACGAAAGTTCTGTGATGTGAAATACAGTCACCTGAATATTCATTCACTGTTATACAGTGTTGTGTAGATGGCTTTTATACAGTCCTTTAATTTAATCACTCTAACTCTGAGAGAAATTTGCAGTTTATTCCCTTTGCTCTGGATAAACTGGAGTAACTGCATAAACACTACTGTAATAAAATTAAATTTTGTAGAGATACAATCCAGTTCTGACACCTAGTCTTACATCAGGTTTTACGGAAGTTAGAATAGACAGACCACTCTGAATGCAAGTTTTAAATTCAAAGTGCTACAACAAGACACATTTCAAAAAGAAGAGCTTTTGCGTTAACATCATTTGAAATCATTACTAATTATTACAATGAGCCAATCTGAAACATTCCAACTAATGTACTTTTTTCTGCCTCATGGAGAGAGCAACATCCATACATGGAAATTTAGCAGGAAAAACAGGGTCTAAGGTAAGAAAAATATTTTGATATATGTATGATAAAATTAAGACTCTTTATTCTCTTGCTAAATACGTTTAAAGACAAAAATATCCAACTAGTTTTATGTAAGAAAAACCACAGAGAAACAACAGAAAAGGTTGAGAATGCTCTGCTATGGATCTGCAAAGATTGACTGACTTAGGGTAATAAAGACTATTTTAACTAATTTACATTTTTGCATTTTCCCTTAACATAACATATGAAGCTTGGATATTACTACTGTACCACTCTATAATAGGTATGAGGGTTCCTTACAGATTCATATAAACTGTGTCATGTTTTCTTTTTTTTTTATTATTAATGTAGTTTAAATGCTGTTTTTATTGTGTGCAATGACAAATTCATGTGTATATGCCTGTTAAAGTTTTGTATGGAATAGTGAAATCTTTTTTTTTTCTAGTAAGTTGCAATAATTTGAGTACTTGGAAAAGATTTTGATCTGATAACATTTTATTTCTACCATGAAATACTAGTGTATGGAATAGTAGTATTTACAGCAGTAAGACATTCACTAGAGTAACAAACCAGAAATGTTTTATGAGGTACCATACAATTCTATGGCTCAGCAACTTTATGACCTGTGAAACATGGAAGAATACAAAGAACATGGCAGACATACAAAGTCATCTGTCTACAACCAATAAACTTTGGTTTATTATACAAGATAGTATGATCCCATCAGGAGTCTTTTAATAGCTTATAAGAATTATTTCACTTACTCTTAAATTATTAGGTGTGAATGTGTCTGTGTGGCATTTCTCTACTGCAGCAGGTGTTTGATAAACTGCAGTGTCACACAATAAATTCAAAAAGTTGGGCTATATAGATGTTCCAGTGTTCTAGAAGTCTTCAGGCAGCCACTACTTTCTACTAGCAGAACATATGCCTGTCCTTCAGCTACTGACTGGTCTTACTGGACATTGAAAAAAAGCTTGAGAAGCATTTCACACATATTATTTCTCTAAGAAATTGACTATATTCTTTTTGTTTTCTTTTGTTTTAGTAACATAAATAGTATAAAAACAATACCTTTTCATATCTATGTCTTACTTTGGATTGTTGCAGTGTCTTTCTTGATATGTGACCCCACTTCCACAAGTCCGAGTACATTGTGACCACTCAGACCAGGCAGACCAGTGGCCATTTACAGGCTTGGGTCCATGATCACCATATTTGACACACTGTCCTCTTCGACACCACTGCCAAAAGAATGCCAAAAAATATCCCATCAGAGTTAGTGGTACCTAGTAGGTGCAAAACAGGAAAAAAAAAAAAAAAAGAAAAAAAAAAAAAGGACATTTAAAAGCTCAAGTGCTTTAGCCTAGTAAACCAAATGTTTCCAATTGAGATCTGTGAGATAGTTCTCAGTTTGACAAGAACTCTGAAGTAGGACATTGGTTAATACAATGGTATAACTAAGCAGTGCCTTAAAACTTGTCCAAGCTCTGAGTTTAAGATCTTTGAAGTACAAGTTTTCAAAACTGTTCTTTTGCAGAATATATTTTTGGGTAATGTTCCCCAAAAAATCCATGTTAATTGATGGTCCTGGGCTGTCAGAACTCCAAAACTTCCCATGTTATTTAAAAATTCTGCTAAAATGTTTCCCCTTTTGTCAGTCACTTACCATATTTATACCACAAGCTGTTCCTTCTGCTGCTGGCATGAATTTTGTTTCACATCTGTGACCCACTTTATGGCACCAGAGAGATTTGCAAATATCCTGAAAAGAAGAAGAAAAAATACTAATCCTTCATCACAAAGTTGGGACAGAGTTTCCTTTTTTTTCTTATATAACAACTTTATAAATCCTTACCAGACTTCCAAGTTAATGCACAGTAGTAAAACAAGAAACTTCCTCCTTTTGCCACCTCCCACATCCCATGAAAGTTTTCATCAAAGCTGTATTGCCTGTTCATTTCCTTAAGTATAAGGAAATAAGCATAAAGGCAAGGTCTTGGGTCTTATGTATTCAACTGCACTTCTTATGACTCCTGAAAAGAACAAATTTCCCTTTGAAACTCCTCTGGAATGGTGATATCCCTTACAGGAGGCAAAAAGCCTTCAAAGCAAATTGCCAAGCAAGGTATGGTAGATAAATAGCCCTGGCCCCTGGAAACCTCAGTGTTATTTTTACATATTTATAGCATTACAAGAATATCAATAGTTACCTTTACAAAGCTGAGGTTGCACACTTTTGCTCTTATTCCAAATTGCCATTTGCACTGGGTGTCAGCATCATACATCTGCCCTGGCAATTTGTCAGGGTATTTATACTGTCCAGTTTGCTTAGGTTCATCAATCAGGCAGGCAGCTTGAGCTGTACTGTAATGAGAATGTATAGTAATAACGACTATGATCTTCGTATCAAAACAATTTGTTACAGAACAGTAAAAACACGTAGCATGGTATACAGTACTTTTAACTAGATTTATAGTCATGTACTGAAATAAGAATATCTGGTTGCAGGAGCCAAAAGATCTTGACATATCTTGTTGGTAGCCTGACCTGAAAACTTTTATGAAGGCAGGAATTTCCAGCGTTTGTGACTGAACAAGAAAGAATTATGTCACTTTCTTCAGTTCTCTTTATTTGCATGTAACCAAGAACAAGTTAATCTATTCTGCTTCTTTCCTGAAGTGGGTTCCCAAAATCAGGAGACAATGGAGACAACACAGACACCAGCTCATTCCAGCATTCACATAGTATGGATTAATAAACAGAAGCCTGCTGCAGCTTGTGTGCTTTAGGTTGGATGGATCCAGCTAAATGCCAAAGGTACACTATGATCTGATTTTTTTCCTTTATATCTGCTTGAGAAACCATATATTTGGAAGGTCAATCTATGCTGGATATATCTTCCAAGTGTAAGACTTTTGGACCATACTGCACACTGTTTGATTTGTGTAATCTGAATGTGCTGCATCATTGAGGAAGGCAAAATCACCAGAGCTCTTTCTTTTTTCCCTTTTACTGCTTTAAGATACAAATTAGAATTCAAGGATTGGATCCACTGAACATAGGTGCCCGATTCTTACTTTAAGGAATTAACATCTAAAATGCCCTTATTGGATCTATGTCTCAGTACCTGTTACACACTTTTGCATAATGAAGTATAGCCTACCTATGTACAACAAAATCAATAAAAGGAAAGTTTTACAAGAAAAGAGTGCAGTTCTGATGACATCAAATATAAACTAAAATACAGCTTGTTTAAAAGCATCTCTGAATAATGCTAATACTCTGGAGAAATAAATAGCATCTTTCTCTCTCTCTCTTTTTTTTTTTTTTTAACTCCAGGAGCAGTATATGAAAAACTTAAAATTAAAACCGAAAACTTAAAACTCATGACATGAGCTAGATCAAGAGAGAGATTCTAGGGAGAAAGCCCACTAATGTTAATTTACATTTTGTAATGACTTTGGTAGCACTGTCGGCTCTCTTTTATGTTTACTTCCTGCTAATTCTGTAAGAAACCTAGTCATTAATGTAGGAGATTCATAGAGGATGAAAGTCATTCTTTTGAAATGAGGCAGGACAAAGGCACTTAAATACCATACCACCTATATGCCTCAAAAGTCCAAGTGTGAGAGCTCAAATAGTGCACTGGTTTGAGTACATTTTAAAAGAGGTACATTTCACACTTAAGTAATTTTTATGTCTGTTCAAAAGTTCAAGCCCAGCTAGTAAGATACATTCCCTGGCTCTGGCCCAGATTTACATCTGACCTACCTGAGAAATTTGTTGAGATACTGCCTGCTGCATACAGACCAAGAAAACACTCCATTGTTTCCTGTGAGTGTGGGAGACATAATATTTCCCTCAGCTTTTCTACAAGGATTTCCTTCTCCATCATGAATCATACCAAAGCTGAAAAAGAGCCATACATAAGAGTAAAAATGTTGATTAATCAGAAGCCAGAAACAATTTGAGGCAGGAGAAACACATTACAGGCAACACTTCTATGACTGAAATCCACAAAGAGTTGAAAACAGGCACAAACCACCACAAAAATGACAGTTATTATGAAACAAGCTCCATTTAGTAGCACTCAGATTTTACTGCCTTCCGCTAATTAGAAAAAGATAGTAATTTTTCAAGAAAGACCCGTATTGGTGATGAATAGGAGCTCTGTAGTGTGAGCCCATGACAAGACAGTGGCATCTAATTACCAGCTGCAGACTGTATCAGAAGTTTTACATTTAACCATTTCTTATTTTTTCATGAAATCCTGCCTGTTTGTTTTTTCATGAATTGCAAGTGGAAGTTATTATCATCTGTTTTATGGTACATCTAAAATGAGCAGATGCATTCAGTCATGAAAGCGTTTCCCTGCACTTTATAAAAACAACTGTTGCACTTGGCCGCCTTGTTGGACGTTCCATAAGAAGCCAACAACTTACGGTATTTGGAGTCAACTGCCTGTTGCTACTAACGATATTGCTCTTAGAGGCAGTACAGAGAAGAAGTCTACTATATCACCTTCTTCAATAAGCAGATTAACAGCTGATGAATTCCACGCAATATCATGGTGAAACAGAGAGATTATAAGAAATTCAAGTCAAAGCTATTGTTCTTTGTCTTTGCAGTCTTAGTCAAATGAGGCAAATCAATGTCAAAATCAGGTTCATACTCTAGATGCTCTATGTTCACATCTCAAAAATATTAAGTACTCTATAAGGAAGAAAAAAAAATCAGTCAACCAAACAAAAAAGCTGCAGCTGATGAGTTGTGCAGATAACTGTTGTACAGAAATTACCCCAGAGCCTTACTAGTTAAGGACAGCGTGTAGGGCCAATTGAGGAAAACATACACAGTATAAAAAGAAGCATTTAGTAGCATTAATAATAAGTAAGTAATAATAAAAGCCACATTAAAAATGATAAATGATGCGGAGTTTATGATCATAATAAATTTAATTTTCAGGTTTTGTTTCACTATGTTATATTTACTCATTGTACAGAATATTTGTGAATTTCAGTATGTTCTGAATAGAAATTTCATAGTCTGTTACTTCAACATCGTAGTACATTGGCAACTTTATAAATGCAATGTGTGCATGTGCACAGAATATCCAATTTACTGGGCTCAATCCTCTATTATAAATCATTGCAGGCTCATCAGTTACTGAATGTGTTGCCATCAACTGTGGCTCCAAGCGTGCTAAAATATATGGCTCATTCTACAAATGGACAAAAAAAAATCCCAACTGAGCTAATATTTTATAATCCTTCATAAGATACAAGCTTTGTTCACATGCATTGCAGCCAAAGAATCCAGTTTTAATATCCACCAACATAATGGGCTCTGAACTCCCAAAGAAAATGTTAAAACCTTCAGGTAAAAACAAAGTACTTAAATGAAACCATAAAAGGAGTGTAACAAAGAGGTGTGTAACTTTCAAAGACACACAATGAGTGAAATGAGAAAACTCCAAGAAATGTCCTGTATGCATCATCTTGTCAAAGAAGTACATTTTACCATAGTATGAACCTTCATTAATTGGCACAGAACATCACTTGTTCTCCAACACAAACACACAGCATAAGAGCACTTCTTAACCTGTTACATAAACACCGATCAGTAGACAGAGATCCTGAATGTTCAGAATTGCACTGAAGTACCTCACACCTTTAGGTGATGAAACTCTTCCCAAAGCTGCACTCTGCATATTTGTGATTGCTAGGATTTCCTAGCAATAGTTTTCAGGACATTTTTCTTCCACAAATCTCTGTACCACAGAGACCAAATTCTGTAGTTTCACACATCACACTAGGTAGTCTCAGGAACATGAATATGAACATAGGATAATAAAGCCAGTTTGTATCTGGGGTAGATATTTTCCAGAATGTAAGATGTATATCATCAGGCAAGAGTATAAAAGTATATCAAAGGCTATGTAAAGTAAAAATCAAAGGCAGTGGTGGAAAAGAAAAAAAAAAATCAACACTGAAGAAAAGATATTTCAAGTGTAATCTCTCAAAGTCAGTAAGAAGAAAACAAATACAAAGGAAGGAGATTAGTCTACCAAAGGAGGTAATTCTTGAAAAATGAGCTATGGTCATGATTCTCTTCCTAATACTGATCGAAGGGCATTAAAAATCTACTGAGGTCAGTGAAATTGCATTAGTGTGGCAGGAGGATCAAGCCCTATGCATTTCAAATATTTGGTCCTACTGAATGCATTGGCTCTGTTCCCATGGACTTCACTAGTAGTTGGATTATTCTTTAATTCCTTGTTTCCCTTCAGAAACTTGTGAAAGGGTCACTCATGTAGACGTTAGGTCACAGTATATACTGTAGAGCATATTTGTACAATGAAAACTAAATAGTCTTGATTCAGTCATGCAGAATCAGAAGGATTCATGCCTTGAGCAAACAGCAGAATACAGTAGCACTACTTTTGAAAGATACTGTGCACAAAAAAGTGACCGTATCTCCACACTTTTTCTAAGCCTCGATTTCAGTTTTGTTCCATATAGAGTAGTGATGCTTCTACTCTGCCAGTGGTTAGCCAGAATTCACAGAATCACAAAATCCTTGGGATTGGAAAGGACCTCTGGAGATCATCTAGTCTAAATCTCCTGCTAAAGCAAATTCCCTAGAATAGGTTACACAGAAAAGCATCCATTCACTTACAAATTTAGCTATAGGAGGAGCAGGTGAGACTCATGAAAGATAACTTACTTGTGTCCAGATTCATGAGCAATTGTAAAAGCCAGTCCAAGGCCTGTATCTTCATTAATGGTACAACTACGGTATTTGCTGCACATACCACTGATAGGTGCAAATCCTGAAGGAGGGAAATGGTAGAAAAGGTTGTTCCTCTACAGAATGCTAAATACATATATCATCTGCACTGATCTTAATAAGCCTTTCTATCACGACGCAAGATGGTTTTCTTCTTCACCAGATTTTTTATGGAAAAATTAAAGCAGACTTTTATTTGACAATAAAGGAGATCCTGTATAAGAAGTTAATGCAAAACAAACCTAACCGTCCTAAATGCACTTTATTGGTAAAGATTATTCTTTTCCCCTACATATCTTACTGTTCCCAAATAAGGGAGGAATCTCATTCAAGAAGGGCAAGTAGTCACAATATAAAATACAAAATGTAAAATATATCAAATAAAAGAAGGTCAAAACAAATCAAATCAGAATGGCTCGTAAACATTTTCAAAATCCCAAATATTCCTTCTGGAGGTGATAATTCAGAAGAACGTCTTCAGATGGTTTAGTTTGCCATTTTTGCCAATGCAATAATACTAGAAATCTTTCTCTTCTAGGTACTCCAAAGAAAACTATGTAGTATTAATACTGCTCTTTCCTGTTCAACAAGTCTAACATTATATGCAAAAATGACCTTTCTTACTTTAAGACACTTCAGTATCTATAAATGAAGATGTTGTTGTTCATATCCAGAAGTTTTCATATCATACCTAAAGTATCACAGGGCTCATTTTTCCAAGAGCAGATATCAAAACCTGTAAGCAAGATGGCATGGTCGTGGCGCTTTCCATTCTTCCCAACCAGAGCAGATTGCCATTGACAAAAGCTATTCAGTGACTGGTCCGCATGGTGGTTAATCAGTAATCCACCCTGTAGGTATTTCAAAGACACAGAAATAAGATGCTTCCATCAGTACTTGAGAAAAGTCACTGAAGGAAGAAGAGTTAGTTAGGGAATAGGGATTTTTTTTTTTCTATATGAACTTATGCATTCCTATACTTATTGTTTGTGAGGACCAGCTGATGAATGAATGTATTAGAATTACAGAATAAAACTGAAGCATTCCCCAAATAATATTTTCAGAGTCAACGGAATTACAGCATACAAATACATTTGATTCCCAATTAAGCTGAATACTGAAACATTTTCAACCCTGTCATCAATATGTGTGATACTTCTCTGGAGGACAAATAGTATCCAGGTAGATGAATACCTCACGAATTTCTTTTCATCAGAAAGTTTTTTTCTTCTTCTCTTTCAGGACCACTGACAAAACAGTCAGCTCCATTCCCACTTCTGCTATATGCTGTCTACACTCTGGGACTTTTGACTCCTTCCTTCTGATTATCACACCAGAGAGCTTAGTTCAAAACCTTTCAATGTATTTAAATGATCCTTAATTAGATTTCTCTTTACAACTCTCTCTAAGAAAATGCAGGATTACTGTTAAGATTTATTTTAAGTTTCTAAAGAACATTTAGAACATGAAAACTAAGATTTAGTATTAAAAAAAGAAAAAACAGTGGAATGTAGAAAACATGCTTTTTGAGGTTTTTGTTATTTCAGTTTTCTTCTTACATTTTATGTCATAACAAAACTCTAATGAAAGTTCACATACATAAAATGGGAATATCCAGTGCTCCCTGTGAACAGTATGAAACAAAATATACACCACCAAAATTCTGACACGACTTACAGGCTCTTGTTCCAAAAGGAGGAGGCTCACAACAATAATGTTTATGTCACTTCCAATTGTTCCATCTTTAAACAGACTAGAAACCTGCAATGATTATTGAAAAAGAAACATTAAGTACATATATAAAAAATCCTTTTAAATTAGGCTAGACATATGGATTGAGTTATCACGTTCAGCTTCAATTTTCTGTACATTAATGAAATTATATACCTTGTGGGATTAATCCAAACCCAGAATTATGCCCCAAACCACTCCACTTATTTGAAGTGAATTTTTATTTCAGCATGTCTGACTCCTTTATACTACACAATGCACATTTTAGAATTTAACATTTTAAAATATTTTCCAAACATTTATGTTCTTTACACTACAGTAATCTAAAAACCTTTTTTAAAAAAGTTTTTTGACCTAAGTAATACAATAGATGAGGCCTGAAGAAGAGCTTGTGTAAGGTGTGCATGCTCTTTTTGGTATCACCATTTGTCTAATGAAAGATACGAGTTTGACATGACAGTATTCCACAGGAAAAACATCATAACATACTTCAAGTACATCAGATCTTACCATATTCATAACTGTTAAAATATATGTTGTTACATTTTCCTTGCCATGTTTCTCCACCATTTTTTTATCTGCCACAACAAGAGTTTCAACATTTAGACTTCCATTTTTCTGAATTTTAGCAGACGATCTCCTGAACCTAGCAGAAGTCCCATATTCATCTGAACGAATATATGTCTCTTCTGTGGGTGGCTTAGGTGCATCTAAAAGGAAATAAAACTCAGTCTGGGGAAGGGTTCAGATCAGTTGTGAGCAATTTTCATCAGATAAGGAAATAACAAAGATTTAGTGCCTTAGATTATTTTTACAGTATGTAATACTTCTGGGTAGGAAGCTCTTGTGTATTTATTAAGAAGATCTGATTCCTTTTTCAGGGTAGGATGATTACAAGAAGAGAACTAAATAAGAAAACCACATATACATATATAGTGTAATTATTTAATTAATATAATAAAATGGTGGCATCTGTGGCAAAAAAAAAAAAAAAAAAAACAACCAAATTTTAACAGAATACCTGCATTTGTCCTGTCCTGAGGTGTTTGGGATGTGCTACTTACATAGCAGGGTTCATAAAAAAACTCCACAACAGATGTCCACTACCAGCACAGAAAAGAAATGCACACCACAAAAGTAAGATTCTTGTATTCCTATTTACATGTCCTGTAGACTAATCCACAAGCAGTAGTTTTGCTCTTGGACGAGCTTCACTGCTGCTAATAGAACCTAAGCAGAAATATGCTTCAAGCATGATCTACTGACTACAGTCACCTCTTATGATCTGAAGCCAGATTGTGAGAAGTTTGAAAGACGATTAACTTTTCTAGCCCTTACAAACTCCCAACACAGGAAATTTTAAAATATGGTGAGTTGGTCAAGCTATCTTTATGACAGTAGAAGTGGCAGACTGTTCTTCCCTCCTACTGTTCAGCAAGTTTTGGTTCATTTCTAGGTTAGGATAAATTAACCTTGAATATAGGCAGTGTTAATAGAACTGATTTCTGTTCTGCTGCATACTCGGTGCTTGTGCATTTGTTTATTCAAGCTAAAATTTTCTATTCCAGGTGGCCAAATTAGATGTTCTCATTTAATGCAGGAACCAGCACTGTGTAAAAGCTGAGGAGCACATGAATAATTCTGAATTTGGACAGGCAGTAACAGAGGATAGAGTGAATAAGATGTAAGAAACTCAAGTGAACAACGCAAATAAAATAAAACACCACAGAGCACATGAGCTATTCTAGCAGCATTTCATTTGGTCTGAAACAGTCAACAGGAAAACCAGACAGGAGGAAAAGGTCTTCTGTAATGAGGTAGCTTTGACCTACCTCAGAATGCAAACATTTACAATTTGAATCACTTGTGCATCTGGCATTTGAAGGCTAGCTTTCAATTCAGGGAACAAGGCTTCTGAAGAAGCAGTCAATTTTTAAAAAGCAGTTTTCAGGCTTCAAATAGGCCTTAGTCTCAGACAGCCATGATTTCTACTATCTCCTTTCTCATTCTTTCCCTTCTATTTGTTTTTTCTCTGTATTCCCTTTATGGCTTTTGGAAAAGGAACTTGCTCAAGCAGGAAGCTGGAAGAATATAACTGGATTGACAATATCTTCAATACTGTGTGCAATCCTAAATCCAAAAGACCCTTATTAAGAAACTGAAGTCAGAAGCAGATCAGCTTTCAAAGAGAATCAACTGAACATTCTAAGTACAAATATAGAGTCCAAAGGGACTCTAAAATGCTTAGAAATCTGGGGGCCTAATGAAAGACTCGGAATAGACCTTGGCAGGATAATATATTTTAAAATGTTTTTTAGAAAGTGGCTCCAAAATTTTATTTAGTTAGAAAGTTCTTTCTGAAGATCTCAGTTGCTGAAAATTTCATTATCATCTGGTGAGTTCTGAAAGATTTATTCTCCATCTGTCATAAAAGAATGATTCAGAAGGCTTCTCTTCCATCTTCAAGCCTATTAATTATATTTCCCCAAACTAACAGGGAACAGTTCAGGGACTCTCTGTGGAAGAGCAGCAACCTAAAACAGAATAGCTTACTGAAAACTATGTAAATGTCAAAAAAAAAATTCAGGCAAGGGATCTTTTAATCCAGCTAAACTAAACAGTGATTCTGATTGCTTAATAAAGAAATTATGAAATCAATTTAAAGAAATAATCACATTTCCCACATCTATTTTCCTTTATAGTCATACTATTTTGAATTATTACATCTCCATCACAAAGCTGACTACGAACTGCAGGTATCACCATACAGTCTCTAAGAGCCACTATCTCAAACAAGGAGAGAAAGTTTCCTTACATACATTTCTTGCGACGTCCACAAAAATGTTGCTTTTGAAACCTTCCATGGTGGTAACCATTCGCTTGCGCGTGATACTTGTGGTAAATGTGAGTTCTATGATGGCCAAGAGAAAAGGATTTGGGATTGGACTCTACTGTGTACCGGTGCACCTTTTCTTCAGCTGTTCGTTTATATAAGACATGAGGATGATGTCCAGCAGGTGATGTGTAGTTGTGCTCCTGCGCTAGCTGCTGAGGTAACGGAGATATAAGGAATTCGATCTTCCGTGTCCTTATCAAACCTGACTAAAAAAAGGAGCACAAATTAGAGGACAATTATAAAGGTTTACAACTGGAATGTGCTAGTCTTAAAGTGATCTTCCAAAGCCTCTATCAGACTGAAATGTGGTCCTCTAAATCAGATTTACTCAAGATTTAATCTAGATAGTCTTCCCAATTAAATACACATTGTTTCACTTTGAATATGGCCAAGTTTCATGTTTGGTAACAGAACAAAAATGTTGTATCCCACAGTATTAACATAGCACTTTCACACAGTGTTACAATTAACTTTTTAGACAATATTAATCCTGGTATGAGGTTAATCTAAGCAGAAATCTAAGCATGTTATGGTACAGCAGTGCAAAAATAAAGCATCTAAAAATTTGAGTGCCATCATTCAGTGATCAACTTCCAACAATTTAATCAACATGAAGCAGTTAACAATTTTTGTCCTCATACAAAAAAACCTGATCAGTGAAATCAAGTATCTTGTCGTTCTTGGAGCCCAAAGGACCGAAGTATGGGAAATCTATGTTGTATTTTTCACATAGTGTCTACACATAAAAATCCACATGTGATGAAGTGTTTCCAGGATCAAGGCCAGAGAAATGTGGGTGGCACTGAGGAAGTATTTCCATGCAGCTCATTAATCAGTTATGATTTTATTTCATTTCTTGGTTTTGTAAAACATGTAGCAATAAACACTCCTTTTTACCAAGTCAAAACCCAAGAAGTTTCATCAGGTAATTCTATTACATTATATACGTAATACTAGATACAGATTTTTGTTTTGCATCAATGAAGCTCAACCATGTGCCAACACTATCCTGCCAAAAACTGACATCCCAGGAGAACTACATATCTCTAATGCTTCAGAAAAAATATGTGCAGACACACAAATGTCAATTACAAACCATCTTGTCCAACATCTCAAGTCCCAGCTCACAATTCTATCTCCTTTCTCAAAAGACATTCTCTGAAATGTGCACATTAGACAGGTATTGTCTAATTTCACTTCTGAAATTGATGCTTTTCTTTAGCCAAACCTCCTGCATCCAGAATGCCAAAGATATCCAAAAGAGAACAAATTTTTATGCCCAGTACAAGCCCTGTACTTTTTAATGATTTTTGAAATTTTCTGCACTTTCAGAACTGTATCCCATGAGGAAAAATCAACAGAAAATGTAAAGCAAGTGAAAATGAGAAGTTACATGTAAAATCTTCACATCTTTAACTGTCTACTAAGTCAATACTAAAATTGAATTTAAGTGTATTCCAGTTAAAAAGATATTATGGAGACATACAAGTTCTCCATACTCCATCGTCAAGCACTATGCACTCTGCAAGGAAATTCACTTCTGTTTTACCAACTCAATTGCTCAATCTTCATCATGCTCTCTGGTATGGGGACCTAATGATAATACTGTTAAAATCATATTGTGTTCTTCATTTTGACAACATAATTGAAGCCATATTATTAACTGGGATGGTCTGTTTGATTCCTGAAAATTTCTATGAAAATAAAAATAGATCATATTATGATTCACAATTTACCCCCTCTCCTTTCTTCAGCACAAATTCATAATAATATATCTACATCTACTTGACATTCTAAATAAAGGCTAAAATTGCCTCTGTTGATAAAAGAGAGGGAACACAGACAAGAATTTAGTTTGTCTGCTCACTGCATAATAAGTTGGCATATTTCAAATGTCAATTCTCATTTGGTAATGGTAAAGTACTTTCCTGTAGGAAAGAAGACTAATATTTTAATCTTTGTGATGCCATTATACAATTTAAAAGTGGTTCTCAGATGCAATCTTTATCTTCTGAAATGTACTGGTAACTGTGAAGTGCTATTTTTTTTCTTCCTGCTGGAAAACAGAAATGCAGTAAATCTGATTTTTATTTCCCCATTTTAAAGATTTCCACATCTGAAATTATTCCTGTAGGATTCATTTTGTAAATGAATCAAACCATATGGAACAAAGGGTTTTCTGCATTTTCCTATAAGAAACCATCTCTGATGTACACCAACTTGCACCAAATGTAGCCCCAAATGTAATTTCTGTATTTAACATCATAAAGGCAGATTAAGAATTGTGGGAGGGGAAAAAAAAAGAAAAAAAAAGCAGACTGAGTTCTGTACTTCTTGAATATTGCTGTACCACTTCACAGGCTGTCATCAACAGAGTGCCTCACAAACATATTCATTTTTTTCCAGTAGGAATGATCCTGAATCTCCCATAAGACTTATTTTTTGGACTTTACATCAGATGCATACTTCAAAATGGTAACATCTGGTCTTCCCATGTTGTCAAGAAGAAAGGAGAAGTGCCATGCAGCAGTCTGGACACTCAGTCACAGACCATTCTCCATTTCTTTCCATTTCTTTCAGGTATGTGATGGTTTCAATGAATCACATTAAAATAATCTCTTTAGTATTTCAAAAGCAATGCTGAGAATGCTGACCTGGCTTCTGACAGAGGCACTCCTCTGGATTGGTGGAAAGTGGGCAGTGGGGCAGTAACTGCCAGATATCTTTCTTGTAGGTTCTTGAGTGCTTTAGGTAAAGTAAAATCGTCTGCGACTGTGGCTGGAAACTATGCTAGCTGAGAAATATGGAGCACAGGAGCAGGACAGTAGCACAGAATCATCTTTTCTAACTTCCCACTGCCAAGGAATTTCAGCTCCTTGAAGCAGACTGAGTTTTGGCTAGTCTGTACTCCTGGGCAGTGTCAGTGTCCTTTGGAATTTTTCGTACATATACATGAAACATCACTGTTAGATGCAATACATTTCTCCACCCAAGTAGTTCAGTAGATTTACAAATATTTTCAAAACTGTCATGGAAATTTTAAGTATTAGATTTTCATATTGCCAGCATAGCTTTAAGTATACATGTGCTTTTCCTTGAATTAGAACCTTTCCATTAACTTTGATGGGTTTGAGACCAAGCAAGAAGAGGAACAGATAAGTCCAGACCCCTTTTTTTTTCTTCAGATTCTCTGCACTTAGAACACCACGAGAGAAAGCAGCATGGCAAAATCTAACATTTTTAACAAGTCTAGACAACACAGCATGAAACTGACAGGGGACTCCCTCTCTCCCACTGTGGCTATCATTAGCAATAGCAGTGATTGTGAGAATATGGTGGGAAGGAAAACCCAAGAGACTGCTCAGTTGGAATCTGCTGTTCTCTTGTTCTTCCTTCAAAACATTTGGTGTCCTTCTTTAAGGCATATTCCACACCACTGGGAAGTAAATTGAAAGACTGTGTAATTGAAAGATCTGTGTAGGTAGCAAATAATTCAGAATCAATACATTGGAAGAACTTCCAGTTTATTTGCAGAAAAGCTAAGAACAGATTGGAAGGTAACATTCTTCCCACTCATTATGTGTAATGAAATGTTTGCTCAACTTTGGGCTAAAGAAACTTTCAGACAAGAATACACCTTCATAAGATACCTAAATATCAGGGGGTTAACAACAAGGTAAGGCACTTGTTCTGTTTTCTTGGTGCAGTTCAAAAGGAGGACAAATCTCAAAGAGAAGTTTAGAGATGGGAAATGATAAAATTTCAGCTTCAAGTTATTTTAATATTATTCTAGAATAAAAACTGAAGAATAAAGGGAATTCTTAGAACCACCAAAATTTAATTTTAAATATTAAGAACTAGATAAATCTTCCACTTGTCTCAAACTCACACAGAGTAGTTTTGATAGAAAAAAGCAGAAAAATGTATGTTAAAGTCCATACTCACTTTGCCCTTTAGTAGAACTGTAAGTGGCTGCTTCCATTTGCCTTCCTCTTTTTCTTAGACTTGGTGAACAGTATTGGAGCTTACCAGCCAGTAAATCTAATTCATTTGGATGTTTCAGCATCTCTAATAACCAGACCCTCCATAAGAAATGCAATATTGACAGTGAATGATACACCACACAGAGAAGTATTTTTGGAACTCCTACTTCTTGCCTTAAAAACAACAACAAAAAACCCTACATTCTGAGATAGTAGAGAGCCCTTGCTCCCGACCAGAAGAGTCTCATGGCTATCACTTTTCTATTTGCATATAAGACCCATTAAATGCTAATAACATTAAATGCAACAGCTTGGCTACACACACAATGAAGTTACAAGAGTTTTGTAATTGAGATGAAAAATCCAAGTAATGAGGTAAGAACCATGAAGAAATGAAATGGAAAATTAAAATGTGAATAAATGAACTGCAATGTCTCTGCTTATCAAAACTACTCAATACTGACTAATGCAAAATTGAATTATGGTTCGTATGACCAGGAGTATCTCAACTAAACCAAGTGTTAAAAAAAATATGCATAAACTATCTAAGCAATATTACTCATTTCCAGATTGCTTTATTCAATGTTATGAGCAAATAATAAAATTAAGCATTAAAAAACATTCTGTCATAACTGAGGGCTGTTAAGACCACGGCCAAAGAAGTTAATGAATCCTATTCCGCTAGGTGAGTGTGCATATAATCAAGATGAAAAATCTCTCAAAAAGGAAGAGTTAAATGTAGTTACACCCATTAAAATTGCTCCAAACATTCATGCAAAGTTTTAAGAGATTTGACACAAGGCCAGCTGAAATTGGCATAAACCTTTACACAGACATCAGTGGACACTGATTCAAGACTTCTGTTTTGTTATTTTCCAACTGTCCAGCTCTTAGAAAACACAGATCATTGATTCAAACATCCTAACGAGAGTTACAGCACGTATCAGAGGCACAAAGTACAGCTTTTACTTCCGCTTAAATAAAAGTGAAAAAGAAGAACTTTCTTGAAATAGAATAAGAAGAGATGACCTAAGAATGGTTTCTGGTTATTTAAAATTATTTGAGGTCCACAGCTTCAAGTTGCCTTTTATCTAGTATTCACAGTATAGCATTTTTGGAACCATGTAATGTCACAGCATTCTGGAGTCTTTTCCCATCCTTTTTGTAGTGAAAACTCGTGAAATCATCTTAGCTGCAGTTTATTTTAATCAAAGCTAAAAATTCTTGTTTTCTATCCAGAGGTTCTGCTAAGTTTCTTGTCATTTAGCATCACAACTGAAACACCCGAAACCTATCTCTGCCACCAACAGTTTCCCTTGCTGGAAGGAGGGACTGCCCTCATTCACATGTACGAACTGTGGCAATTCACTGCAAGACCATTTCATATTGTGGAATAATGAGCATCTCAGAAGCAGAAAGAGGATATGATGGAAATCCACAGATCGTTAAGCTATTCACACAACTTAGAACTACCAGCCAACAGCCATATGTTGCCGTAGAGCCCATACTTGCCTCCAAAACTGGGCAAATGTCTGTTTTCAAAAACCAACATACTGTACTGCGTGCCAAAAAAGGGAGAGGTCCCCCAAAACACTTGTACTTCTGCTCAGACTTCACCAGGATGATGGAGAGATGAGTCCTTTTCCTTGGGTTTTATAGGTGGATAATGGTAGTCTTTCATGAAGTACAGAGATGACCTTCATGTTTGAGATCCAGTTCTGCACATGGTCCAAGGCAGCTGGTGGCAAGCCAACCTTGACTAGAAGCAAAGTAGCTGCTGAGAAACTGGCTTTATGAGCTCAAGCACGGCATAATGTTTATGCATCTACATGGTATTTTGGAATGGAGATAGTTCTTGGCCAGCAGTTTGGAGAACAGCAATGGTCATCTCAGATCCACTTCAAATGCACGCTCAGACCTGAAAGTCCCCTGTGTATATAGCAGCAGCCTGATACAAAATTCTCACAAGACAGGGGAAATGTGCCAGTTGTTTTTAATGAGTTTTGGGTCAAGCCTTGAAAAGGGGGTAGAGATACAGTTTCTCATACATACCACAGAATTTTTGTTTCTCTGAAGCAAAGATATTCAACCAATATAAGTAGGAGATTGTTCAAAGCAATCTCACATCATGTAAGCAGTCTAAATAAATAATATTTATTTAGAGAACGTGTAATGGAAGTAGACTCACCTCTTGGGATGGGTTCAATTGGTAGTCTGAAAAACATGCAAGACTACAACCTTACTACAGTGATAAACCAAATTATTTCCAAGAATTATAGCCAGCAATATAGCACACAGTGACCTGGAATTAGAGATACCTGATATCACTAACTGACTTTTTGAGAGATGGGTTATTGAGTACCTCTCAGGTTAGGGTCAAAATGTCAGCGCTCTGGAAACTATAATAAAAATGAGCAAATTAAGATGTAAAAGTGAGTAGAAAAAAACATAAGCTACATATCTGGCAAAGCAGAATGAAGGAGCTGAATTGCAGCAAGTATAGCAGAGGTGAAAGATATCTTTACCCTCGGGAAGCAGCGCGAGCAAACAGCCAAACCAATAGCAGTATATCATGGTAATTAAAGAAGTTTGTTCACTCTCTGCTGTGATCTATAGCCTTCTGGGTTGTAGCTGCAATGGGGACAGCAGCAGCAGCTAAGGCATATTTTGCCTCCATATGTTGCTTCTGCTCCCCTCCCCATGTGCCCATGTAGTTGAAGCACAGGGTGAATTATAAAAGGTTCTGAGGCACAGCAACAGGGACACAATCCATGATTTGCCAACAAAGAGTGAAAGGTCTAAATACATGTACTACAGGCTGTTAAATGACTGACTTTTAGAGTGCTAGACATCCAGGAGCTCCTGTTGAACAGAACATTGTCTCTGGACTGCAACATTTTCAGGGTGCATTTATACCAGTTTGGGAAAGAAAATGTTCTGGGAAAGTAGTGAGAATGGACTCTCATGAGGTTTCCAATAATATACAGGCATTATTGAAGTCAGAGATCCCACGAGTAAAACTCAGAGCATTTTCATTTTTGATCCTATCCCAAACCAGGCAGCACAAAGTCATGCGAACATACTAAACAAAAGAGAATTTAAATTAACTAAACTTTTCCCTAGCTTTTATGTTTGCCAAACAAATTCATCCATTCTTCAGAAAAGTATCAAGTCTGTACAAGGGCAGTTTCTAATGACTATCCCAGTCAGGCAAGTACAAATGTAATATTTTATTGGTCTCAGTCCTTGGCTAATGAGAATAACCTCAGCAGACCTCTCCTGATTTTCACCAGATTGTAATATCTGGCTCTGTACCACAGCAAATGTTTAGATTACGTTAATGGACTTTATACATACTAAAATATTTTTATCATCAAAGAAGCATTAGAATCATTGGTTGCCTATTTCAACTTAATAATTGTACAGAAGATCACATGTTTCTTTAGGTTTTAAATGAATCATAGAATAACTCAGCTTACTTTGTTTTCCAACATAACGTAGATTTCTTGCAAATACGAAATGTTAGGGATTCTTAACAACATAGCATTTTATTATCTACGGATCTGACAGAAAGAAAGTAAGAAGTTGAAACTGCAATCTGAGTTAGTCATGAAAGACTACTCTGTATGGCTGCTCAAAAGAAGTGCTATGCAGAACATTCAGCAATTACTAAAACAAGGTAACAAAACTGCATGTCTTTAATTATTCCTAAACGAACAAAGACAACGTTATCTCTGAATAGTGCCTTTGTATTTTTGCAGTTGACTGAACTTGTTTAAAACATCCTTTGCAATCCTCTGTCAACATAAGGCAAATAAGGAAATACTCTTGTTTTTTCCTCCACAGAGGAAAAAAACACATCGATATTTAGGTGTATTAGATATATTAAATTGGTATTCTTTGCAGGGTAATGAGATATTCTAGAACTAACACAAATTTCATTGTTTAGCCAAAGATTAAATACATGCTCTTAAGTACCTGAGCTTCCTCATTTCTCATGTTAAAACAAAACAAAACAAACAGCAAAAAAAACCACATAAGCAGGCTTCTTAAATAGACAGAATAAAAATACTGATGTAGACTACAGCATTATGACACCATGGACAGACTGTTAAGATTTAAGTGCCAAAGGTTTGCCAAGCAGCACTCAAGATCACTTCATTAACAGTTCCATCAGTATTGGTACTGACTGAGTTTTTAGCTTATTATAATGTTTCTGGAAAGCAATTAGCTAAAACCAACAACTTGAATTAAGGCTTGGTGGCTGTACAAGCAGTTGGGTACTGCCTGTTTAAGCAAATCCCTGCAACTGTAAGATAAAATCTTGATGTTTTATTAGTTATGACAGTTCTAAAATCCAACACAAAGTAAACAGGAAACAGAAGGATTGTTTTATGAATACACTTACATTTCACTTTTCCTAAAAAGAGGCAGCCCATATTTGTCATGTGCTGTCTTACAGTTGATTAGTTACTTATGGCACACCAAGAGTAATAAACCAACTGACCTCAGAAGATAGTTTAGTTAGTCTCCTAAACTAACATGTAACGAAGCTCATTGCTGGACTTAATGGAATCCTTTGCACGTGAGAGGAGTCCTACCTTTTGGAAATTTTGAAGCACAGAAGGCACAGATCTCCTCTCACTTTGGGTGGCAGAACAAAATAAAAGTACCATTTTTGTTCTACTCAAATCTCTGAAATGTGACTTCAAGATACCTACTCAAAGGACTAGGTGCAGTGAAAATGCACTGGAAAGACTCTCTTCCTTCATGTACAGCTTATCAGTTTTATGTTGATGGCATTAATACGTATTAATATTCTAGGAAAACTGTATGGCTTCTGAATGAATCTTTCAATCCTACAATTTTGATAAAGGCAAAACCAGTAACATTATTTAAATAATAATGGCACTGAAAAAGGACTGCTTAAAGAAAAAATACAAATGATGACGATAGATGACTAAAACCAGTGCTTGGAAATTCTTTTCCATAGGTACTTAGCATTAGCAGATGCTTGCTTGTTTCCGATCAGCAACATTCCTTCCTATCGGACATGTAACTCCAAACACTACAAGTCATAAATCAGGCCTCACAGGAAACAATACTGTAAACTGTGAGATTTTAAAACAAAATGCTGAAGGTCTTTGGTGTTTTGTTTGCTTTCTGATTTCTTGAACCATTTTGGATGAATCTTTAATTTTTTTTTACTCTTTCATGATTGTGTGTATGGGAATCATACTTAGTCTGTTTTTGTTTTTTTTTTTAGTGAAAATTCAGCTTTTCCTGTGATATTAGGATTTTGGCAGCTATTCCTTTCAGGAGAACTTTACGTATCATGAGTGAGAGTGGCAGACAAGCCTGAAAGACACCCTGTTGAAGTTGCAGCAAAGAGACACTGAACACACTCAGCACACCGCTAGCTGACAGCAGACACTTCACTCTGCTCAGTGGCTTACACTGACCGCACCAAAGATCCACAGGGAATGCTCTAGACAGTGACAGTTTGCTACCCATGCCTACTTTTCCCCAGTGAAGATCTTCCAGATAAAAGCTCTGGCCTGGAAGAGCTGATGCAAATGCATTTGAGGGGGCAGAAGATCTGAGCCTGTCTGACCCGCAATAATTTGCATTCAAACAAAATAAATCCAGTTCAATTCCCATAGCAATTTTATTTTGCTATGAATAGCTCAGGCAGCTCCAATAGCGAGGAGCTCGGGTTACATCTGATTGCCAGCTGTATTGCTTACTAAGAAGTTAGGTCAGTGGTTCCCAACCTTTTAATTTTCCTTGTTGGAGTATACATTGCTATGGATTAGTTACATGAGAGAGTGGTCACAAGGAACTCCATAGGGAATAAAGTATCAATTTGCTGATATTCCACATACACAGACATACATATGTTGAAATATCTACGTGGGAAGGAGAAAGGGAGTGGAATGAAAGAGCTTAGGCCACTAAGAGAAAGGAAAACAAGAAGCAAAGATGGCCCAAGGGTGAGAACATCAAGCTGGTGCCTGCGTTATCTGGATTCAGCTCCCAGTTCTTCATCATACAGCTTCCATTCCTTATTTCTCAGTTTTAAAGGCAGGATAGTATATTCTATTTTGTAAATGCTCGAAAAAATTGCAGAGACTCTCATTTGACCACTCAGATGATTCTGCGTCCCTCACTACAGAAGCTCACGGTCTTTCTTCTGCTGCAGCCCCAACCTTCAGGGTGCCCCTCAGCAGCTTGAGCACACAAACCCATAGTAACCAGGTACTTGCCACTTAGCAGGACTCTGCACTGGTAAGTGCCCTGTCCGAAGACACATTGCTCAAATATAGCTCTGACCACTATCTGTTTCCCATCACATCACTGGGTAGACTTCTGCCATGTGGTCAAGAACCTGAGTGCTATACATTATGCGACCCAGAAATGTGGTCACATCCACTGGAATCTGAGAAGGTTTAATAAGGTTGCTCCTAACAGGGAATTCCCTTGCTCTAATTCTGGCTACTTTACACGTGGCTATACACAGTGTGATTATTTAGCATTGACAAGAAAGGAGGAGTAGGAAAGAATAACCTTAGCCTCTGCTTTTGCTTGTAATCACATTTTCAAAGCAGGCCAGTAGCCTGAATCTTATTGTCTTAGTTTCACCTGGGATGGAACTGTTTTCATCAAGAGTGTCTGGTATGGTTTGGTTCCAGGAGAAAAACAATCTTGATTACACACTGATGTTTATAGTTGCTGCTAAGCAGTGCTGTACAGAGCCAAGGCCATTCTCATTGAAGGGCCCAAGGAGCTGAGAGGGAACAGAATCAAGATAGCTGATTTAAATTGGATAAAGGGGTATTCCATATCATATGACATCATGTAGAAGGAGTTTTGAAGGGAGTGGGAGTTTAACTCTCTCTTCTGCTGCTCAGGGTGCTAGCTGGGCATTGGTTGGGGGGTGGTAAGCAATTGCTTTTGCATCACTTGTTATACACATTTTTATATATGAAGGCATAATCATTAACTTTTTCCTTTTCTTTATCTTAGTAAATAGTTTTATTTCAACCTACAAGTTCTACTTTGTTTCTGATTTTTTTCCCCATCCCATTGGGAAGGCAGGAGTAAGCAAATGACTGTGTGGTGCTTAGCCATCTGCTAGGTTAAGCCATACTGCATTTTCTTTCTAGGAAATGACAAATTAGCAAAACTTTGAAGACAGTTCATACTATTAATCTGAAGTAGGGCAGCAGCATACCACCAAATTAAATTTAGGTCTTCCCACAGATTACGCTAATTTTTATTATAAGGGAACGATGCACAAAGGTGAGCATGCCAACTCTTTTGCTGGTTTAACTAGTGAAATTAAAAGTAGAAAACCTGGGTGAATTTGTCCCCATTTAGAAATGCATTTAATACTATTATAAATGAAAGTTTGGTGTGAAATTAGTTTCAGTAAAATTTTCTAATTGCAGTAATCCCTGTAATAGAGGCAAGTTTGATCTCGTGCAAAAACCACTACAATATGTTCTGGTGAGTTATGAAATATGACACAGTGTGAAGATAGTCCTTCTAAAATTGAGATAATAATGCTGCTTTAATTTTGGTCCAAATTTTCAGCATAAAATGAGCTAAATTCACCCCTTCTCAGTCTAACAAACCGATTTACATCTGTTGACATCTGTAGCAGAAATGTTAAGTCACGGCCTGAAGCAGTGATTGAGCACCTGGTGGGAAGACAGGGCCAACCCAGGGGAGCTCAGGTGCATACAATACATCTGAGTGGCTGGAAGGGTTGGAGCCAGGATCCACCCCTTCCCAGACTTCATTTAAGGGTTGACCATGGAGGTAAGGGTATCTTTTTCTGGAGATTCCTGCCTACCTGAAGCCTTCTGAAGGTAAGCAGCCCTTTTCCTTTGTTTCTGTAACTGCCGCGTTTGTGTTTGTTCTCATTTGCTGTGACCAAAGGCTTTGCCACCCTGCTATTATTATCCCACTATAGCATTACAACATCCTGATAGGGTCAGAGTGCAACATGCAAATCTAAACCAGCATTTAGATTGTTAACATAACAGTTTGTAAGCATTCAGATCTGTATTTGACTCAGCCTTCCTTACTAGGCCTGCAGAATTACAATGGTTATGAAAGGTTACTCTGATTTACTATAAGCAGAATTTAGTACAAGCCAACAAATTGTGACATTTCAGTTGAGAAGAGTTTTTTTAAAAAGTATGAAAGCCTACAAGGAAATACTTATGTATTTGTTTTCATTAACAGAATGAGCTCCATCATTACCGCAGAAAATCAGTGATAAGAAGAGTACAAAAAAAGAGTATGAGGAGGAGACAAGATTTGTTTCTACAGAGACCCATAAAAACTGACCTGAAAAGAGGTTTTGGATTCCTGTCTCAGCAAGCACACAATAGTGATTTTTTTATTTTTTTTTTTCAAGCAAGCGAATAGCCTTCATGAAAGTGTTTGTACAGTAGAGTGTTTTCAATGTACTACCTCCTAATATATTTTGTAGAGCTCCAAAGATCAAAGAAACCTTCTGGGATCTTTGAGACAGAGAAATGGGGAAAAATAAAATGGCAGAGGGAAGGCTGTACTCAAAAGTAACTTTTTGTTCTGTGAGGTACTGTCTACGTTAAATTGGACCATGAAAAATGGAAATCTATTGCCATAGATGTTGCCACAATGGTAAGCACTATCAGCCTTCTAGCTGGAACAAAAATGCAGGGAAGCCAAGGGAGATAAAATCCTATGGAATATGTTGACAACTTAACATGTTGCGAAATTATAAAGGGATGGCTTAAAAATCAATAGAAGATTTAGCATGCAAATTTCCTAGGCAACCTGACCTTCTTTCTGCAATGAATCTACTGAACAATAGGTTAAGCAAAGGTCAGGTTAAATACAGGTTAAGAAAAAAAGCTCCAAGAAGAGGAATGTGCTGTCAGGTTTACAGAGGCTCTGGGACATCATGGAAGTGAGTGAGAGTTACAGACACTTCAGTCTCATATCTATCTCAGGGCTTGCTTGTGCTTCCTGCTCCAGCCTGCCTCTACAGAACACGAGAGCCCCACTGAACACTTGTGCAGGTGCTGATTTACTATTCTCACATTCTAACTTCTCAGCTCTATCCTGTCCCAAGCCCATCTCTCATGTTAGTGTACCCCTGACTTGTCCCCAAAATCATCTGGCTGATGAGTTGTCACTTGGGCTTTCTCTGGCTAAGGGGTCTCCATCTTCACTGCCTGCCAAGAGACCAGTGACAGGAAGGTAGTCAAATGCTATTCATGTCTACGCATTTTCCTACACAAGATCTTACATGTTTCTAGGAATTAAAATGCAGTTTTCGCATTTTTCAGTGTGAATTTGCCCAGTTTAATGTGTCATGACTAAAGATGGGATTGTTCATGCAATTCATGTGGATCATCAGTCATTTGCTCCACCTTTCCTTCTTTCCAGGTGGTAACATAAACAGAGGAAAAGCCAGAAAGACCTCTTGTTGTGAAACATTTCCTCTCTTCACAGTATGTTACGCTATACACTTCTCCCACAAAAAAACACCAGCAGTGTTAATGTCCTATAGAAGTCAATTAGTCACAAATAGAACCATGGGGAACTGAAATATTTTGAATATATACCATATAATCAGGAAGTGCCCACCCTCCTTATCTGCCAGGGAACCAGGAAACTGAAAGCTTTGTAATTTTAAACTGCCCATCAGTTGCTATGAATCAATCACACATCTCACTTTGGAAAGTTAGTGTACATAAGGAATGCAGTTAAGATAAGAGAGGGCTGAAACTACACTCCCACTCTTGTTGAAATAGTTTCAGCCCAAGATTTCACACTTGATGACTCCTGTCCTGGGCTCCTCTTTGTGTACCTCTCCTGTGTTCCTCAAAAGGAGGATACCGGACATATTTTCTGAAAACATCTATGCTGTTATCAATCAATCCTAAATCTATCTCAATTTTTTGTATTAGTAAATCAATTGTATAAGATACTTTATGAACTCACAAAGAGTTCTTCCTTTAACATAAGCTAATACATAATGATTGAAGTAAGGCAAGAACAATATATGTCACAGTCAGTTTTTGCAGCTACTTTACATCCAGCCATTTACTATGAAAAGCAACCAGAGATGAATCTTTTCAACTCTCTCCTTAAAATTTGAGTCAATTTCTGGAAGAGACATGAAGGAGTTCATTTAAATAGCTAGAACATGGTATCGCTATTTAATGGCAGAGAAGATAACAGCTCTAAAAAGCACTGCCCTGTACAACTTCATGTAAATAACAGTGCATTAATATTTCACTAAATTTCATTGTCTTTTGTAAAATCAAGATCAATACAGGCACCAGTTTAGTGCTTTTTGTATGGACATGTATGTATGTATACATAAATTTCTTTCTTTTTATTGGCTAGTGAAATGCAAAAAGTCAGGTCTGGAAGATAAAGTGCCACATAGTCAAACGTGGCATCTGCACTTCATCAGGACTTGATTGTGATTAGACCAGGTAAGCTCTTTCCAGTTATTTACCATTGAGTAAGTTGCTGGTTTTCTGGGAAGCTGCTTGAATTCCTGCTTCATTTTGCTTCTGGCTGTTACTAGCCTGAGCAGTCCATGAGAAGAAGATAGGGTCAGTCTGCATGTTGGTTTCTTTGCCTTTCAGGTAGGCAATTTTCTTCTATTTTCTGACTCAATGTAATCTGATTATACAGCTCTACATTCAGGTACATATAAGATCTGTTTTGGGTCTGCCAGTGGAAATTGACATGCTTTACTTTCTTTATAGATCAGTGGTACCTTCCCTCTGAAAAAATAATGTCTAAACCAAATAGTAATTGCAGAAATTTTACTAGAAAGGTACTGTGTGCCTCTTGATTCAAAGGTCAGGATGGAAGAAGAGAAAGGAACTCTCTTGAGGTCAAGTTCTGATCCAAAGAATTATAGAACATGTTACTCATTATAAACTTTAGATGAAGCCCCTAAAACAGCAGGTATCTGTCAGTGACAGTAAAAGATATCATGCTGCAGGGATTAGAGTTGTTCACTTCTGTCTCAGCCTGCAAAGTTTCCTTTTTCCTCCCCCTTAGCTGAGGTTTTAGCTGCTAGAGGCAAGAAAACTATCTAATCATCAGTATGCATTGTTGGGAATGCAAAATATATCC
Organism: Phasianus colchicus; assembly: GCF_987193195.1. Taxonomy (NCBI): domain Eukaryota; kingdom Metazoa; phylum Chordata; class Aves; order Galliformes; family Phasianidae; genus Phasianus; species Phasianus colchicus. Next base: position 14,204,636 of record NC_143448.1, read on the forward strand.
ATACAGCCTTCAGCATGGTTTCTAGCATGAAGAATAGCTAGCAACCAGAGAAAGAAACTGGGGACTGGAGATACTGTTGTGGTAGGCTGATGTCTAGTGTTTTTACAGACAGTTATTATAAACAATATAATGTAGAATGATCCTCTGTCAGAAAAAGTACTAAAAAGGGGCAAAAGTGACAGAAGCATTTTTTCATCCATATTATAATAATTCACAGCTCCACGGGGGGCTGCAGAAAATTCAGGCTGGCCCTAGACCAAGGTTTGTACTTCAATCTTTAATTTATACTTGCATCAACCAAAATAAATAGCACAATTTTCTGTCAAGTGTTAACAGGAAATGAAAGTGGGTAGCCACATATTTAGAAAGGATTAAACTTTCTTCTCTGACAGCCATTATACCTACTCTATACCATTACCAGGTAATACTTCAATAGCTATATTCAGTGAAAATACTTATTGAGGTTTAGTCTAGCCTGAATTTAAGAACTACTGTTTTGGTGAATTCTTTCTATAAAAAAAAAAAAGTATGGTGTAAGACAAGAGTACTCATGACAGAATGACTTTTAAATCATAGAATGTTTAGTGCTCTCACTGAAGTGCACTAATTTGCAGAAAGAGAAAGTAAATCTGTTTTTAATTTTATCTGAAAAAATCTAATTATATTTTGGTGTTATATAAAATTTATATCTCATGGCAAAGAAACTGTCGATCTGAAGAGTAATCCCTGTTTCATTAGTTTGTGTATTCTGACACAGTATATAGTATTACATTCTTAAATTAGTTGGAAGCTGCACTGTGTTGCAGAGTATAAAAACAAAAGTGAGGGCTCAAGCTAGGTCAAGCATATTTTGTACAAGTCCATTAAAAATCTCATTCTATTAATATTAATAAAGATGTTGAGACACAAAAGTCCTTCAATTAACATATTAGGCAGGCAGGCACAAGCTTTCAAGTGATCCCACTGTGAACAGCAAGAATCCAGTCCTCGCAGCATAAAGCCATGAGTGTGCTGTGTACATAGTAGTGCAGCTAGAAATGCTAATGCCACAGAAGAGTGAAAAGGCAATGCCCTATTGTCTCCATAAGTAAACATCACTTTATTGCTTCAGCTTCCTCTTCTACTAAATGTATGCTGGATCTTGCTATTCCAGTAAGAGTAACTTCAAGACCTGTTATCTTTCTCCCCATACTTTTTTTTATTTTACTACTTTGTGGCAGGAACTAGCTGGGAAGCTACATATAAGATTCAGGAAAATGATTTTTATCTGACTGCATAAATTGTTCGTAGGTTTCCCTAGCCTATGAACACTGTAAGAAAGAAATTAACTTGAACGTTCCAGAAGTTACTTTGGATAATAATGGTTCCCACGGTACTAAGCTCCAACCATCAAGACTCATTCACTTGCATATGACCTGATTATTTGACATTTCTTCACCTCATTCTTAGTGACTTCCGAGCATGATAAACAATAAAAGGTTACTGATGTCAACCTATTATGAGTCTCTAACACATACTAAAGCTCGTACTGAAGCTTAATACATTTGTAAATTGTGTTGATCTGCAAGGCATTATGATTTCAGGTTTCTGTAAATGTTTACCTCAAAGCTTTAGTCAGTGCTCTGCTGTCTGAACCAAAGTAAAGTTCTGCTTCCATCAGCTATTCACATAGCTGGTCGACTCACTGTCAGAGCAAATCAATAGGAAATTCCTTTCGCATACTGTAATTTATGGTAGACCTGCAGCAACAGAATTGGGATTAAAATGGGATAAGAAAAGGCAAGAAAGAACCAACATTTCTGCTCCCAGTGACATGATCAAAAAGACAGAGGAAAACCTTGTTTGTAATACAGTTATACATTAAAGTTCAATTCAGATACCATTTAAGGGCTAGTCAGAGCCTTCCTAACACAAAATGAGTGAGTTTTAGGAAAAAGATAATGAAGTCTGAGCTTCAGTTGTGTAACTTGCTGTAGATTTAGCTCTCGCAGAGATAGCCAAGTTTAACCCGTTCTGCTAGCTCACTGACAGAAAACCATTTAAAAATGTGTCTCACAGACCTGATAACTTCTGTGTGTGATCAAGAGTCAGGTTAGAGGAAGTACTTCTAGTAACTAATAAAGCTGTTCACCTCAGTGGAGTTGTTGCCAGTTAATCATTGGATATTGAAATTTCCAAAAAGAAGACATTTTCTAGAATCTCCTTGGAGAGTTATAAATACATAAATGAAATCAGATGCAGCTCTGAAATTGTCTTACTGAACCAACTATAAATTATTGGCATAGCAGCCAATTGCACAGCAAGGTCCCAGTTTTTATTGTACCCCATCCAAGAATGCAAATTTCAAATCATGGAAGGTGATAACAGACTTCAGGCCTCTGTCATTCTCTCACAGCTGGCAGTACCAGGAATCAAGGTCAAGTTCCCAATTCAACGCAAGTGTAGAAATCACAAAGCTGTCATACTCAGGATTCTGGTTTTGCAGAGAGGCTAAGGAAGGAAAAAGCTTAGAGGGAAAGAAAAAAAGAGGATTTACAAACAATTTTGATGCTATTGTTTGTTCAAATTAAGTGGGCTGTACAGCATGGTCAGGGCACAACCAGGATACACCTCTACTTTCCACTGCTGTGTGCCACATACAGAACTTTGGGAGTGGGCTGCTTGAGATGGACTTGAACTACATTTCACAGACTGTCACTGTGTTTTCAGTAAGTAAAAGGCTTTAGATTCAGAGTCTGCAAACCTGGTATTTTCCTCAAATGCTTTTGAAGTGGAGGAAGAAGGAAAAAGAAATAAAACCTCGTTTATTAGTAACAAAAAGCTGCTACTAGTTTTTAGAATCTGCCTCTAAATAGAGAAAGATTTTGGATGTTCAACAGTTCACTGCTGCTGTGGAGAAAAGAATATGTTGCATCTCAGCAGCAGAGATGGTATGATCCAAACAAAAATAGTGGCACTTAAAATAAAAATCCTCATTTACATCAAAGACATCCTGTTATGAGGAGGTCAAGTCTGTGCAGACAGGTCATCCTCTCTTGACCCCTATGGAGGCATTTGACTACTTGTTTCTCTCTAACAGACTGACTCTCTGAGGAAAACTGTGGGAACTAGGAGTTGTGGAAAGACTTTGCTATAGAAAAAAAATGCTCATGTTTCAAGGATAGATGAAGTCTACTGATTCCTTTAGAAGTCACATCACTGCTTCTTCAAGAAGAAAGATAAACTGCCTATTTATGCAACAACTCCATTTCTGGAACTGTTTTTAGGGTGCTAACAGTGGTGCTCATAATAGGCTGAAGTTTGATGTGAGATACACCAAAGAACAATTTCTATGCTCTTACTGCCAGTTAAGCAATAATGGAGCAGGCAAAAACAAGTGAGCAGTCTAGCTCCTATGGGCAGCCTTGAGACTTGTTGGATGCTCACAGCCAACTGTGTTCGTGTAAACAGGGCCAAACTGCTCTTATACAGTGACACAGTATTTCTTCTATGTGTGTTCAAGAGTTACAAGCTATTTTTACTATAAAACCTGGAAAAAACACAACTGCTATTACCTATCCTTCCCAGTGTGGGCAGATTACTTGTCCAGTATTTAACCTCTTGAATTCAGTTTCTCACCCGTGAGGAATCAGTTGGCTCACAATGCCTGGGATAACATAATCCTTGTCTTGCAGAGTTAAACAGAAAATTTATCAGACAGCTATAGAGAAGGGTAATCAACAATAACCTATTCATCGTGCAATTCAATTCCTATCAGAGGTCAGTAGAAGGCTGAAGTCAGAAGTATTCTGTATTTGTCTAGTATAATTTAAAGTATCTTGAAGAATATGGCTTTTCCTCACTGTCACTTCATTTTCTTTGAAATGGTTTTCCTCCTTTCCTCTTTATTGTATTAAGGGAAGAATAATGGCACAATGTCTATCAAAACAGTGGACAAAAAGATGATCTTATGAAACAGTTTGAGTTTTATAAGGGACAGAGATGTAATGGTGTGTGAATATAAAGAAAGCTAATTAACATATGTTCCAGTGCTGTTCATTTTGTTCTCATGTAACAGCAAAAGTACAGATTTGCATACTGACTTGTAGAAGGCCTAAAAATAGTTTTGAGAATGAGTCAAATTCTCATTTTTGTACTTGGTTTCTTTTCGAGGTCCTACTGGGCCAAATTTTGTCCTATTTTTACAGCTGTAGTTTTCTAAAGGACCTTCCTTGCAAACAGCAATTGTTTTGTACTTTTACCAGCAGCCTGGCTCACTGATTTTGACGGCAGTTTGTCTGAATAAGAACCTTGGGATTTGTCTCAACATACTTAATTGGACTTAAAGCGTGAGCTCTAGGAATAAGAGACTGTTGTTAGCATGAACTTAAATAATGCTAATACAGGGTGCAATTAAATGACTACAAAGAATGGGTACATGAGTTGCCTTGCCTGCCTGCCTCTTAGGTGGCCAGACTACATTAAGAAGCTTTAATTTTGTGGCTTCTTTGATACTTTGAGCAAGTCCTGCCCTCAGACATGCACACACAACTACCATTGAATTAATACATCTCCTGTTTATCTCTCACTACTACATCTAACCCTTTCTCCAGTCGTAGACTCCTCTGACAGCTCAGTGAGTGTAACATGATTCATCCTTCCCTCCTCTTTCTCTTCCCTTGACTAGACACTAACAAACACAACAGAATTTGAGACAAGAGGCCCCTTATAATGAAAGATTCAATCACATCTTACCAAAAACAAAGGAGGGCACTAGCTAGCACATGAAGCTGACTCCACTCTTCTAATTGCTGCACATAAATAAAAGGGCAGAATGGCACATATTCTCTAGTATAAGCAGGAGCAGTCTGTCAGGTCTCCACACTGGTGCACTTGTTTAGGGTTGAATTTGGCCTAAACAGTAAAATTATGTATTTTATGGGACTTGAATTGTTCCATCGAATTGATTATCCCTCTGAGCGAGTAGACATGCTGTAAAGCTAAGAGTATTCCTTCATATTGTATATTTATTTCTTTTGGGGGCACATGCTTTATGTTTGCCATATACTCTAATACCTGACTCCTCCACCAAAGAGCTGCAACACTCCCACAAATGTTACATAAAAACCAACTCATTCATTGTGATCAATATTTTTTTACATTTTGTGCACTGGACTACGCTATAAATGTCCTTGACTCTTTCAGAGAGAGGTCTTGTTCACAAGGGAACACGACTTCTGTTCCTAACAGTACATGTTTAAATTACTTTTAAGAATGTCTCAAGAACATAATCTGACTGCTGACAACTTGAGTTGTATTCTGCCCCAATGTACTGTGTGACTGCAAACAACTCACTATGCAAAAGACAGAACAGAGAGAAGAAGCATATAAAAAGAGACAATCAAACCATAGAGAGTAGTAAAGCTTTTAGGGACAACGTCATCCTGAAGTGGGTTTAAAGATGGTGAACCTGACACAAATATCTGCTTTTAATACAGGAGAGAGAATGTCATGTTAACACATGGGCAAAGAGAATACAGAAATGGCCATATTGAATACTTCCTACAAAATTTTCTTATCCTAACAATGGCCTACACTATCTCCTTCAGAAAACCCCTTCATTATGTGCGTTTGGCATAGTCTGTGTTCCAGTTATATAACTGAAGGCAATTACAGGTAATTTTATATTACTGAACAATAGTGGGAATCAAATTTTAATTTGAATAAGTAAGAATTAAGTCAGGACTTCAGAAAAAAAATATATAATTTTGGGCAGAATGAGCAGTTAGAACTGAAAGTGAGATGAAGTGGCAAGACAGACCAGTAGCCTGGATGTGTGCACCAGGATAGCACAAGGAATTGAAGGAAAATCCAAAAAGTCATGCTTGACTACCAGAAGAGTTTTATTAAAAGTGGTAATGAATATCAGTGAAGAAAGGAGTTGAAAATTTTACACAATTTTCTATTTGGGCCACATTAAGATGATGCAAGAAGAACAAACTGCTTTTGTATTTACAAATGTAAATGAACTCACTGACCCAAAGTTAGAAGAGTTGAACAAACAGAAACAGCCCTGAGAGTAAGAATGTATTAGCAAAATATATGAAAATTAAAAATAAAAATTATCATAGCTTCTTTAGAGGGAACATATCATCTTCTCTCCAGACAGTCCAGAATATTTTTTTTTTTCTTGAAGGTGTATAAAGTACAACCATCTTTTGAGCATTTTTTTAATAAACTGAGCGAATTTGTGTAATGTAGTAAAATTCAGGCTCATGTTCTAAGTGTGACACACTTTATTATTAGGTAAGCATGATGTCTGATGGTGAACCAGGCATGTAGAAAGATCTGAACAAGATTTCCTGCATACAAGTTAATTTCATAAAAAAAAAAACTGGAAAAACACGGTACAGCAAGCAAGGCATATGCTGAATAAAGAAAAAAGGACAGAAAAAAAGGAATTTTCCTGTTGACAATCAAAGTACCTAAATATTTGGGTGATGAAAAGGCAAGAGATATTACTCAAAGTAAATGTGCATGCATTATCCTAAAATGCTAAATTAATTTACAACAGATAAAGAGCATGGACCCAAGTCTGCCTTTTGACCCATCAAGAAAATTGTCTTGATGGATGGAAACATTTGGTTTTCAATCAACAATTCAGCATGAAAATGTGAGGCCTCGGTGTCAACTAAACTATTAAAATGTTAGATGCACACGTATCTTAATAGATGATACTGAAGCAACAAATTCTTGCTCCTTTCCAGTGTTAAGTTAAGGTCATTCTGTCTAACAAACCAATTCATATAGACTCTCTCAAAAGTCCACTCTGCAGGCAATGGCAGATAACAGACAACTGAATGACTGAATACTCTAGGTCATCCAAAAAATTAGATCAAAGAGTCCCTGTAGTCTATTGAAATGCAATTGCTTCCAAATCACATTGTGGTGTTCCAGGCCTGAAAGAATGGGTCACTGCAATTTTATTGTAGAGAAGCTATTGCTAATGAAAGGAACAATGGAAAGATTAGTGCTACCAACCATATAGAAGAAACACCACTTTCGGTTTAATTGCAGTGAACAAAGCAAATAGGAAAGAAGGGCAACCAAGTGACAAAAGTAGTTGGTGCAAAGAGGATATAGAAGCTATTCACAAGGTTCTCTTGGTCAGGGCACAGCGTCCAGACTTAACATATGATTACTGAATTTGGATCACAGTTAAAAGCAACGCGGTTGTCGTTACAAACAGCTGATGAGACATTTTTAAGAAAGCCTTGCAAGCTGAAAGACTAAGAATTCTGTTGATAATTTTCCTGCTATGCACTAGTTGCACAGAAATTAATAAAAGGATAGGGAGAAAGGAACAATTATATGTTGTGATCCTGACTATGCAGGAGATTATTAAAAGTTACTTTAAATTGGTAAATGGAGTAAAACAATTTAAGGTGAACTACGTTGAATCTTGGAGCTGATTAAAGAAGGAGACAGATTCCAATTGATGATAGCATAGATACTGAAAAGGTTCTGCCGTAATAAATTTTTTGAAGCCACAATATTTATTCTCTTTTGATCAGTTTCTGGATCTTTTGTAAGTAAAGCTTACCAGTCATAACAACCTCTATGTCGAGACAGTGGTAAAAGATCCATTTCAGTCTCAGTTAAGATCACTACATTCTGCTTCTCTGTGACCCGAGGCAAACTTGAACCTTCCTTCTCCAGACAAGACATGACAAGCCCAGCTCCACTTAGCTCTTGATGCATGTTAGAAAATAAAACGTGACCAAACAGGGAGATCACCCAAACTCCAGCTGTTGTACAGAGGCAGAGCGCTTCCCTTAGAGGAAATGGCAAACACTGCAATAAGTTAAAACAGCTTTTGTCTAAATAAAAATGATAATACCTATTAGTTTTGAAAATTGAGTTTCCATAGAAATTCCCAACTAAGCACATCTGATAATGACAGTTCAGTACTACAAACATAAAAACAAAAAAAATTCATTCCAGCTCCTGGCATTTGCTCCAAAGCTACATTTACAACTGTTCAAATGAACTGGAAAATACTAATTCATCTAACTTCTGTGACCAATACGTTTAAGTAGAGCATTCAAAATTTTACCAGACTACTTCAACCAATTATCAGTATTCGACAGCTCTTCCTAGTGAACCACCCTCTTCTCAAGTCTCTGATTACTATTTCAAAAGAAACACTGGATGTCTGAAGTGCTCCTTTTTTGGTCTCACCACACTGTTTAATAGCCCTTATGATCAAGTACCTTTGCAAAAGAGATTTCTAGAGGGTGACCCAACATATCCTTTGGACCTCTGAACCATACAGCATAAAGATAGCACCATATAACCTGGCACTGTTGAATGTCACTGTTCTAATCCGCGTCCATATGAAATTTGCGAAGTGCAAAATCTTTTGCCTTAAGGCCATTACTAATTATTAATTCTGTAGTTAGCTATTCTGAATTACATCAGTAAAGACTTTTCTGGAGGAAAACAGCACTATCAAATACATTTTGGAAAAAAAAATCATTTATGCATAATAATTTTTCATGAACCTGGACAACAGCCATTAATAGAAAGTATGCAAAGACAGTATTTAACACATTCATAAGAGATCAACTCATCAAGAGTTATAAACCAAAGTAGGCTGGAATTGCCACGCCACAGGAAGCTAAGGGAAATTGGTTCATAACTCCTGCTGAGTTAGGAAATTCACCCTTCCTTAAAGCAGTTGACAAAAGTAGGTATACATTTTTTTCTCATTAGCGTGGGGTTTGATTTTTTTCTTTATTCACAGCAGTTCACAATAGCAGGAAGAACATTTATTTAAGAGGAAGCAAAACAGGTAGAAACTATCACAAACTACAACAAATGAAAACTTCTATGGGATAATTACCAGGCCTAGCAGTCTTCTGCTTATTTCCTTAAAGACACCTTCCTTAAAGGTGTGATACAGTTAATTGACTATACCTATACCTCTTCTGTTAAATGCATTAGCAACCAGCGGTATTAAGAAAATCGCCAAATGGCGTATGGTACATAAAGATCTTTGCCAAAACGACCATGGTCCCAAGTATGAAAATAGTTTGAGTACTGATTTGTTTGAAAGAAACACTTACCAAGCCTACACATGTAGATATTGCTACTGACGAGGTACTATCGTTCCTTATAAATCCCTGGTAGAAACACTGCTCAATTTCATGTTCCTGAGAATTTGAGACTCCATCTTTCCCAAGTACCTGGACAATAAAACTGTTGCTTAAAATGGTTGAAGGCTTAAGTTCTAAGTGAAGCTCCTGTCCAAATGCTGAAAATTTGTAGTGCAAGGAACTCCTTGAACTGTGAGTTGATCTCTTTTTCCTAGTACTGTGCAAAACATTGTGTGAAATGTATGATCCACTGGAATCCACTTTGACAGGTGTCACAAAGACATAATCTGTAACGATAAAGTTAGCCATCAGCTTTAGCATCCAGCAAATACGGTGTCATTCTAACACAGTAAGCAGCAGGCTTTTGTTATGGTATGAAGAATTCCCTCATTCAGGGAATAGCCTGAAAGCTCCACAGGCTATGTGTATATAGGCTTGGCTGCATGTATTCACCCTGTAAGTCACACAGCCTCTCAACCAGTGTTTGTTTCCTTTCTGCCCCACTGAGAGGTACAGACTAAGTAGCATAGCTGTGAACATTCCCACAATCACTCTTCTGAAGACATTTGTCATCACCAGCAGATCTGTAGATTTTCCCCTCCCCCTGTATTAATTGCTGTCAAATGTGAAGGCTGCTTTGGTTTGAGGGTGTTTTTTTTTTTTTTGGTCCCAAAGAATGCAGCAAATATTGTATCACTGTAGGGGAAACCATGACTGGGACTTTGTAGAACTGTACCACTTGTTCAAATGGATTAAAGGATTAATTTATTAATGCCTTAACTGAGTGAGACCTCATCTCTTTGTAGTGACTTGATTAGACTGGGTTTCAAATTGTAACTGACCTACAGAAGAAAGAGATTACATGCTACCTAATAACCTTTAGTCAGCCATTGCTAATTGCACGTCAAAGAAATTTATTGTTTTGGATAAAATACATGAAAAATTACAAAACTTAACTGAGATCTACTTGCAGCAAACTACAAAAGGAAAAAAACAGAGGCTATGATTCAACTATCTTCACAAGCAAGTGCCTAACCTGAAGTCCATCACCACTGCTCTTGATCTGTCCATAAAGGGACCCTTGATACAGGTTCTGAATTTTTGTCATTTGCTGCACTAGCACCTAATCCCAGTGCTGTAAGTATGCTGAATGAACTGCTTCCCAGCTCCACTGAACTGTTGAGTTGTATCTCTGTGCACCCTTAAAGATGCCTGTGCATTTGACAGTTAGACAACTCACCTCTCTCTAAACTGAAATAACACCATTACGAAAGAAGAAAAAAAACTACTTCTTATCTTGTTAAAGATGTTACAGATACAATCTCCTGGCCTGAGTAGATTTTATTGGGTACACACTAAGCTGAACACATATGCAGTGATAGGCTGTTTCTCTTTAGTGAAATAATACATCAAGAGCTTTTACTTTCCTTGAGTAGAGTTAATCAGCATCAGAAATCAGGACGCTAAGCAGGCTAGTGGCCAAAAACTGCAAGCAGCTGCTGGAGTGAGGGAATCCCCTGGTGAACAGGCAATGGGTGCAAGAGGGTTTTCCTTCCTGCACCCTGGTAAGGTTCTTCATTGTATTTTGTTTCCCCACTCATCCAATAAAAAGCACATACTGCACTTCAACCTTCCCAAAGTCATCAGCATCTATGTGCTAGTCTCTGCAGCCTGGGAACAAACAGCCCCAGCCACTGGGCTCTCATTCACACAGCCTTTTCTCTCCAGGTTTGCTCTCCCTTATCCTGCAGTGCACCACTTCTTCTGCTGTCCCACCCAAATCTTTTTACTACTTTTGTCTCCCTGCTTCCATAACAAACACATGAGGTTTTGATGTTGTGGCCACATACACATTCATCTTTCTAACTGCACATGTATATATGGATGTATTTACCATCTCATTTATTCATCCTCTTTGCCTGTAGACATCATTTCTTGTAGTCTTTGCACACAGGGTTAACAAGTCAATCTTTGCCCAGAGTTAGATGTTTTACAGAAGCTAACTCACTTTCACTTTATGCTCCCCAAACGCTGAAGCTTCTTCACTTTAACTGCTCACTCTACCAAGAAAAAAGCGCCTACACAAATGTTCATATGCATAGATACAGAAAGAGCAATACAAACCATGGTTTAATTCACTGCTACTGATGCTGTCACTGGTTAAACTTGCTGCATGAGACATGCAACAGAGGCAACACAGCTGAAGGGTCTGCAAGAGAAAAAAAAAGAGAGAGAGAGAGAGAAAAGGAGTATTGGGCGAGATTCACTTGACAAGGGAAGGCAGAAAGACAAGGCATCAGAAACTGTGCAGTAACCTGCTATGCAAGTACACTAGGCGATTGCAAAAGAAAGTGCTCTCGACCTGCCTTTACAGCGTTTCCAAGCCACAGGAAGGTCGGGAACTGCATGGAGCTGCCGCTGAGAATCGCGGCAGGTAAAGTCCAGACGACCAGCAGGAGACAGTCCATGTTCCGCCGTGCACCTGGCGTGCTACCTGCTCCCCGAAGCGCGCGGCGGCCGAGCCCGGATCCCCCGCATGGTCACCTGGGCTCTGCCCCGCAGCAGCTCCGGCGGCCGCCTCGCAGCGCCGCGCCCCCGCCGTGCGCGACGGCGGAGCCCATGGAGCGGCGCCCAGGTGAGCGCGCCCTCGCCGCCCAACGGCGCGCACGCTTTAAGCCTCCTCCGCCACCGCCGCCGCGGGGCAGCGCTGCCTCCGGCGCCGCGTCTCGGAGCGGTCGCCGCCCGGGGGGCGCCGCGGAGCGGAGCGGAGCGGGCGGGCGGGACCAATAGGGAGGCGGCGGGGCCGGGCCGGGGCCGGGGGACTGGGGGCCGGGGCTGGGCTGGGGGCGCGGGGGGAGGCACCTGGGCGAGGGGGAGACGTAGGCGGCTCCTCCGGCGTCCGGGAGCGAGGAAGGGCAGGGCTGAGGGGGAGCGGCAGTGCTGCACACCTGCGGCGGCGGGACGAGCGCAATGGGGGGCGAGAATGGAGAGCTGAGACGCAGGGCTTCATCAAACGGACAAGTGGGTGATGATATGGGGAGAAGGGAATAGTCCAGCGTGAGCCATCCAGCGTCTGAAGTGCCATGCATTCGGAGAGAATATGCTGTTATTTTCTATTATTTTCAGAGGAAGCACACAATCAAAATCAAAGATTGGATTGCCTGTGGAGAAAACATACTTGTGATAGCCAAGACCTGTTACTGAACACAGAACACTGATGTTAGTAGGGGAGCTGGCTTTGTGCAGTGGCTTACAGGTACTGAGCCAAAAGCAGCAGCAGGCCCCGGGCTTGACACATCCAGTCCACGCTGTTAGGTTACAGTTTCTCTTCTACAAAAAATGTCAGTAGAGGATGAAAGCCCTAAATAATCTGGAAGGAAACTTAAGTAGTGGAGTTAATGGGACAGACCCAGGTTGGCACACAATACAGAACTTGTTTCTGATGGTTTTGGCTGCACGTAGAGAAGCGTCCCTCACCTCAGGATCTACCTTTTGTGCCGGAGAGTTTTCCTGTGTACATCTCAATGCAATCTCACTCAGAATCTCCCCTGTCCTGGTGTCACACCATGCAAACAGGCAGTGGCTGTGTCACCACCAGGTGCCCGGTGCTCTACTTGGCTCAGGATGCAGCACAGCACGGGGTGGGGTGAACTGGGGGCCAGCTCCATCCGCCTCCTTCCCCTGGGCTGTCTGGTGGCTGCTGTGGGGCAGTGCCTCACACAGATCAGAAATGCTTTCCCTTTCAAAGCATTTCTGTCCCTAAACCTTAAAAAAAAAAAAAAACAACACATCATAGGTGTGGAACTTCACCTCTATTTCCTAGTGGTTTTACATTATCACCTTGTTGAATACATCATGATAAAGTTTCAAGACCTTTTTGTAACAGTGCACCTCTCACGCAGTATATTCAGAAGGAATAGCTCGCTACAAGTTTACAACGGTCGCAAGGCACATAAAATGTGCTCTGCATAGGAGATAATAGGAGAAAAGAATAAAACCACTGGAGCTATAATTTTATTATCATCTGAACAGACAGACCTAACTGTTTTCAGTAGAGACTCTGACTGGGAAAACTGACATTTTATTTGCTGGAAAGGGAAGGAAATAAGTACAAACCTATAGCAATTACAAGAATTGTTTAAAAAGGAAACAATAAAACTTTCATCACAAACCTAGCACTCCCTAGAAGGGAGTCCTGCTCTTGATTTCTGTGGAGTTAAGACTTCACCCCAGGGATTTGTAGTTTCTGAGAATGATCAAAGAAGAAAAGAAAAAAAGCGATACTGTTTTGCATGACTACAAGTGACATGTGTCTAAATTTGAGTTGGCATTAGGCAGGGGACCCCAACCTTCCTTGGCCTGTAGGCAGCATCACTGATCTGAGTTAGCATGCTCAGACAGCATCATGCTTTGCTCTCTGAGTCAATCATGACCCCAGCAGAGATGGTCATAAACATCAGAGAATCCTGCAGGCGGCTCCTTACCATGTGCAAACATTGTTACCATGCAAACCATTAGCGAAATAAAGCTCCACAGTGTGGTAAACAACGTTGTGTCAGAGGGTTGGCTTTCTCTCCCACTCCCTAGCACTTCCCACCTCAGACAGCCACCTAGGATGTATTCCTTCATTGCTATAACATGGTCTGTTCGTGGATTCTTCTCTCTTCTCACCAGGCCATCAGGTTGGACACTGCTAAAACTTTTTCGTGGTGATCAGTTTTGTCATATTTTTAGTGTACTTATTTGTATCCACCTGCTGTAATTCTCTTCTATCTACATGAGGAACTCTTTCATTATCAGTGAACACAAGGAAATGAAAAGTCTCTGTCCTTGATTATTTGTATTAAAAATTAATCTGAATAATGTATATCAGATTTCAATCATATATGATTGACAGCTGGGAACAGAGTACTTCCAATGAGAAAAAGCAGCAGTGAAGGATAATTTATATCAGGTACTTTAGTCACATTGTATTGAATGAGTAAGAATAGCAAAATCGGAGCAAAAACAGTTTTTTGCTACCTCTGCATTTACTTTCTGCAACTCCATTCCTCCTTGACCATTTCTGTGACTATTTCTTACCAGGGAACATACTTGTTGGGTTGTTCACAATACTCCCAGGTTAATCTTGATGTTCTCTGTGCTGATCCTCATGAAGATGTTTCACTCTCAGCAGGCTTTGGTGCTGATTGATCACATGCTGGGCTAAACTCCTTGTGGGGAAGTCTTCATGAAAGCATCTTTCCAACTGAAAAGGACCCTCTTTAGAAAGAGCTGGTAGTTTTCAAGACTGTCAAGTTCATCTTTGTCCCGAGCTGAGTAGTCTCCAAAGTGCAATTACTTGGTTATGCTCCATGCATACCATAACATTTAAGTTTTTCCTTTCTTGTCGTATTATTCATTCAATAATCCCAAGGCAATTTGTGAATTTATATATTTCATCTACAGAGTTCAGCAATTATTACTGACTTGTAGCAAGGTTAAAAGAAATCTTCCAGATCTTCTAGTCCAGCAGAACATGTGTGAGTTCATAATTTGTAGAAGTGTTCATACAGATTACATGTAGTGGCAGGGATGTAACCAACTGGTACAAAACCAGTATGGCTATCTGTATGTTACCTAAACTCACACAGCACCATGCAGTTAAAGAAGAGGACAAACCTCTCCAGCTGGCACAAGTAGCCATTGCTCCTCTGCTTGGCTGGAACACAGAATTTGAGGAGACAGGCTGCTGCAGTCCTTCCTGCTGGGACGATCCCCATGTAGAAGGGAGGTTGCACATGCAGATTTCATGGCCTCTTTTCTGTAGGGAGCATCTGAGGTATGGGTGGGTTACCACTGGGACATGACACATCCTAAAGCACTGATGACCTGAGGACAACAGTTGCCTCCACCCTCCAGCTAGAACAGCTGCTCTTACCTTAGTTGCTCTTACCTCCACAAACTACATTTATAAAGCACTAGACAGTATTGTGATACCTGCTAACAACAGAGCTACTCTGACACCATATCCGCTCCTCTCTCCCCACATTTTAAAAGCTACCTAATGAAAAGAAACAACAGATCCTTCTTTGTTTACTTCCGTGAAATTTGAAGCTGGCCACAATATTCTCAGGAATGGGAAATGCTAGACTAGCATATACCCAAAAGCACGTGCAAGGCACACTTCAGCATTTCTAGCCAGTGTATAGCTTTTAATATAAGCTACTGTAATAAAGTTGCTTTTGCATGATGGTTAATTGCATTCTTCAGTGACACATGGCATGGGCTATACAGCGTCACTGGTTATTCTGTTTATAGGTAACTATATTTCAGCTGACATGGAAACTGTATAAGTAACAAAAACATCTACTGCTTGACGTGGTGTGGTTCCTCCATTAATTCATGTTCCTTACGGGCCTGAAAGTTCACAGAATAAAATTCCACCATCTCTCCAGTTTCTGTATTAAATTCTGCTTTCTGCAGAAGCCTCAAAACATGGTGTGAGGACTGAAGTTATTTCCTCAAATGGTCTTTAAACCCACAGTCTTCAGATTGCATCCTATAAATTCTGGCAAACTCCAAGCAATAAAGAGTAATCTCTATGGAATAGGTTTTCACCACCATTTACAGTAATATTTTCTGTCAATAAGTCCCTAAGTTCATTTCACATAGCTTTTTAATCACCGCCACTGGAAAAGGAGCTTGATCCAGCATTCCTCCTGCACCCTAACTCCCAATGAAATCAAAGAAACAATGTTTACATTTTTTCCTCACCCAATTTGCACGTAGCACTGGGCTGTTATGGTCCCAAAGAAATGCTTTTGATTACAAATATTAAACACAATTTTCTGCTTACATGCATTTCTCTGTGTTGCACAGCATGTCCATCCTAATTTGATTAGTTCTACACATTTACTTGTGCTAGCTGGACATCCTACTTTCTGGCATGGAGCATGAAGTTCCAGCTATCCTGCTGACTCGCTCCTATTGTACTTGCTCCGTCCTGCCACACCAGAGATTTGGGCTCAGGAGCGGAACTAAACCCACCTCCACGCTGGATGCTTACGGCTGACATGCAGAAACTTCCCAGAGCAATGTTCTGCATTTCTCTTGCAGTCAGTGCTGTAGGCTAATGCTTAGATTTTAGACAAGATTAACTGACTTGCACTTCCAGTGTCACCAGCAATTTTTAGAAGGGGGAGGGGAGACCAAGGCAGCAAGAAAGACAAGGTAAAAACTCAGCAAATTGCACTTACCTGGCTCCAATCCAAATGTCAAAAGTTGCTGCCATGGCATCCCAACACACTCTGTGGCTGAAAAGTGAACAGGGGGAAGCTGCAGTTCAGAACACGGGGGCTTTGTCACACACCCACACCAGAATTAAATGAAAATGTCCATCACTAATAGAAGAAAAATAAAAGCTGTCATTGTGGGTGGCCCGACTATGGATTTGCAAGCAGTACATTTTAGAAGAGTTTTCCTGGACAATTTCCAAGTGTAATTAAAGAACAGGTACCTCCAAACTCACAGAATTCTAATAAAAACAATTATGCAGTTTATAATGTTGTGCACGTGCCAGAATTTCTATTTATACAATGGATCAAAAATGGCACGGGAGAAATCGTGCAGACCAGCAGGTTCAAAGATCCACTTTGAAAATGCTTTTCATAAATACTGATTTGCAGTATACCTGGAAGGACATGTAGCCTATGGGGTTGCAAAGATATATTTAAGATTCCCGCAAATTTCTTCTAAAACACTTGTATTTGTTTCAGACATACTCTGGCATAACGTGTGAGAAGGAAAGCCCAGCCTCTGTAACAGTCAGCCAGCATCTGCATCCCAGAAAAGGATAAACCAGGCCAAGAAAGAAAATTCATATGGAAGTTTCAACTTCTTTCTTCCGTGGTAGGAATGTATGAAGTTACTCAGCCCCAAAACTAATGGCACTGGGATGAAATGGTACCTCAATCATTTCTTATTGTGTACAAAATGTACTTGTTTCATCCAAGTGTGGCTAGATGTTCTTCTAGTCTGCTCCTAGTAGCACTGCTTCTTCTCACCCAAGCTTGACATACTATCTCCCTCTTTAATTTAATTTCTGTGCTAGAAAGATAAATTCTCCTGATGTGGCTTGTTCCCTTATTTTAACAGCTACCATGTGAGTTTGGGTTGCTGTTAAGACAAGATCCAAGATGAACATTTTCCTGCTTGTATCCACTTAGTTTTAGAGTGAGACTCTTCCTGGGTTGAAAATTTCCAGTGCACTCTGGGGACTTAATCTTCCAAGGTGCTAAGAATTCAGAGCCCCATTTGAGATCAATAGGAACTGAACCTGCTCAGCCTTTCTGATAATGATTCCCTGTACTCTTTTGAATAACATGCCTTGAAAAGAATATTGCTGGGAAGATTTTGTCTCCAGTCCCTTCTACATATGTTTCTTCTTTTATTTGGTACTAATTTCATGGGCCAAGCAAAGAAGAAAATTGGCTTCTCTCTCCTCTGAATTTCATTATTTGCAGATTTTTTTAATACAAGATAATGCTTCTTTGGCTGGCTCTTGGGATTCCTCTATTAAAAACTTCCCCCCCTTTTCACATCAATAAGCCTTTGTTACTTCAGCTTCTTGCTGGGAACATAGACTGCAGAGATGTTCACAAAGTTTTTCAGTCCCTTCCATGTAACATTCTCAGTGTACCTGCAAGTACTTCATTATAACATTTTCAATTGAGTGTCAGCCCATTTCCTAGGAAAATTAGGTGCTTTTACTTCAAATTCCAAGTATGTTCATCCTCCATTTACAGTTGTCTATCCAGACCTACAATCTTTATCTCTTGCTTACGCAAAATGGACCTCTCATTGGGATTTTTAACTACAGCTTGGCAATTGAGTAGGAAAATGTCTCCCAGTGATATGGAGCTGTTCAATATCTGCTTCTGTAAGGGCTTACAGCACCATGCAATGCTTTACAAAGAAGGCGTCTAAAAAAATCTCCATAGATATTCTGTTTGCTGTGTATTGAAAGACTTCAATCTCTTTTACCATAACAAGAGTGGGATGTGTGTTAGACATTGGAAATCTGTATTACTTTTTTGGAAGACAAGATTTTAATTTCTTGTAGGCTATTCTGTACCAGATTGGCAGCAAACAGTCACCTCACAGCTTTGTATAAAAGCATGAACTCTAAATATTTTGATTACTCTACTGTCTTTCACCAGTAAAACCCTATTTACCTTTCATTTTTTTGCAAAGAAGGATATTTTTTACCACTATCTTTCTTGCCTAAAGATGACAACAACCCATGAAGGATATGGTAGTGGTAGTTGTACCGGACCCTGTGAGCTTGATGCTGAACACACACAGAACGGAAAATTGGTCCCTATCCCAGGAGCTCAGCTTACAGTTTTTAATTTACCACAGCTTTCTTTGCATTCCTAATTTGCAAACAAAACTATTCCCTGACTGTGGTGTTGATTTCCAAAGGTAGTTCAGCATGTTTAGGAGTCAAACAGTTGTTTTACAAACTCAGTGTTATACTGGTTGCTGTGACAACATTTAATAATATCTTACTATGTGTGTGTACTGAGTGGAAAGTGTTTGATTTGTCTATTTTCAATAAAGCCTGATGTTGGGAAGAAAAAGGAATGAAATCATTTTAGGCTGTATGCCTGTAACATTGAAATTAACAGCCACTCTTCAGCTGAAAGCGGTACCGATGGAGTTGGACCTAAAGGTGGCAATTCTGAGCTATTAGGACAAGCACTTCGGTGGAGAAGAATGTAAAACTAACTGGTATAGCTAAAGAAGTGATTTTTAGGCATATTACAAAAAGAGAAATGTGGAACAATATTCATGAAAATCTCAATAACGTGGGATAAAACCCTACTCAGAAAACCCTCACATGCAAGTCTAATGTTACATATGCCCGTTTTTGCTGAGAGGAGCCTGATAAGCAAAATCCTTTCTTTCCTTTCCATTACAAAATACCAAATACTGTGAAAGTGCTGTTTCTTTACTATGTGGATGAGCTTTTTAACATTAATAAAATTGATTTCACGCCCTTTTCAGCCATTTCCCTTTAATGAGAGAAGATTGGTTTTTCATTTTTTTGTTTTGTCTTTTTTTTTTTTTAATCTTGAATTGAAATGAGATTTAAAATCTTCTTCTTGGCAATGCTGACAACAGCAACATTGTGCTAGAACTTCATAACCAGAAACTGAAACCGATTAGTTCATTTGAGAGTAACCTGATTATTTTTCACCCATGCTCTCCGGATAAGTTTACTGAGTTGCATCTAGCAAGAAGAAAAGTGCTGATTTCAGCTCTGCCAGGCCAGCAAGCATTGCCTCTGTCCTCATGGGATGAATCTGCAGTCACACACTGCACGGTGTGTGGGGCATTCATAGCATCTTTTAAAGGGATATGGAAGGCCTCATGTGTCTCAGACATAGCCAAGAAAAAGCGATTTGCAGTCAGAAATCTATACAATACAGTATACAGCTTGAGTTACCCAGGCCTTTTTTCATGATTCAGAGCAAAATGAAATGTAAAGAGAACAGAAATGTGATGCGTAAATATGAATTAGATTGACAAAGTACCTTTCCTTTTTATGACCTATAATAATCTGAGCCACAAGTTTTTTCAGGATCCTTTATGTCCTTTTGATTATATATCCGTTCATTGGCAATCACATTCTAAACGTGTCAAGAGTAGCAAGACCTAAATGTTGTTCTCATGAGTAAACATCACTGTTTGCAGCTGCACTGCAAACTGAGAGAAATAGGCAGTTTATTAGAGATGTCTTTTCCAAACACATTTTTTTCTAAAATCCTGCTTCATCACAGTATACAGACAATGTGATCTAAAAGCATATTGCTTTGGATGAGGTCTAGCCAGCTGGGATTCCTTTCCAAGGACCTGAAATAGAACCAAGGCAGGGCATACTGAGGTGAGCAGCTTCCAGATTTTACCTGCAAGCTCTGTAGGTGGCCTAAGGCCACTTGAGTCTAATCCAAATCAGGCACCTGGCCCTGGCCTGGATGCCTGCCAGTTTCATAGCATATTCTAGCCCTGAATTGTTGTGTCTGGACTTATTTCATGGCTTATTGTTGTATGTCTTTTTAAACTAATTCCTCACTGAAAGACATTTGAAATTCAAAGCTTTCTTCAGTTTCCCACTTTATTCTGGAGTTGCAGACACTTGCCTTAGTAGGTCCAGGGAAAACCTGCTCTAAGAACTCACTAAATGGAGCTTAACACTTTAGTAGCATGCAGGTTGTTGTTCTCAGGAGGAAGAAAAGGGAGAACGGGCGCTTATGTGCTGGTTTACTTTATTGATAAACATGATGAGATACATCTTTTGTAAGTTTTCACCACAGAGTTTTAAGTGTCTGTACTATTTAATTTTCAAACTGCTTTTTTTTTACAGGTGTGAACTGAGTGATCTCTTGCAGTGATTAAAGCTTGGTTTTTTATTAACTAAAAATGTGGCTTGTATATGCTAGCCCTTGAATTATTATAGGGCTTTTGTTATGGCTCAGTCTTTCATATTTTAGGGAGATTTTTCTAATTTCTTCCTTATGTGCTGCCTAGAAGCAAATCTAGTGTGGGGCTTCATGACTATTGGACTTTTTTTTGGTGTACCATTTCAGACTTTTTCATTCTCCAAAACTCCTAATGGAGAAAAGAAATCCCCTAAAATCCAAATGAGAGCATATTAGTGAGTGTTTCCTCTACAGAGGAATAGAATACTTAAAATACTTAAGGGAGAATTTAGTAGTGGATGATACATGTAAATATGTGAACTTTTCCCTTAAAGCCAAATGTTTTGCTTTTGATGTTGAAATATTTTAAGTGGAGAACACTGCAGGATTTCTCAGTGCTACAAGGGCAGCTTAAATAGTAATGTATTCATCTTTCTTCTCCCTATCAGATCTGTCAAAATGGTTTGTATCTTAATGATTTTGTAAAACCAGCAAATCTAATCCTTACCAGACGCCTGGACTTTATACTGCAGTGTTGTATATTCCTAATTACGCTGCTATCTGGCCATTTTAATACCTGATTTTCATTATTACACCAAGCAGTCTACTTAGCTGAACTTTTAAATGAACAGAATGGTGACAAAAAAAATTCAGCGGAGATCTGCAATCTTCTTTCCTAAGTCTGGTAGCTTTGCTCCCACAGAAAACATGCTGCTGTTTAAACAGCCCAGAAAAGAATTACCTGACCAGAATAAATAACTACTGCCTTAGGGCATGTTCCCTCTTGAATGTTGATTTGAAATTGCTGATCAAGTGTTAGATTAACTAAATTATTTACAACTCTCAATTAATAAATACCAAAGCAACATTGCTAAGAAAACCACACAGAACATTAAGCAAAGAGAATAATGGCCATGTCTGCAAAAATCACTTGGAATGGCTTGTCAGATACCAGGGCATTACACAGAGAAGAAGAGAATCATCTTCAGGGCTAAATCAAGGAGAGTCTGTTATTTCCCACCTAAAAATCTAGTAAATGACTCAGAAGGATTTAAGGACTGTTGGGCCTACAGGAAAATCACAAGTAACTTCAAAGTCAAGAGAACACTCAGCCCAAGATTTATGTGTTGCATCAGCAATAACGGAAAGCCCAGGAGAGACCAAGGGTTCAAGACACAAACCTATTACGTGTGTGTGTAGAGTGTGGAATGTGGGAAGCTTAGGGCTACCATATTTCTGTCCACATTTTCCCAGACAAAATGAAATGCAGTGAAACTAATGTGTCTGGGATGCATCCTTGATTTATACACATTCACTAAGTCCAGAGTGAACTGAACTTACTGTGCTCACACAGATCACCTATTCAGTGCACGCACATTAGATCCCATGCATCTCAAATGTTTGAGATCCATTGTTCATATAGCCTAGAGCAGATGCAACCATGTGCCATAGATATATCTGTGAATGACCTTGATCACCTCATCAGAATCCTAAGAAAACATCCCAAAACCTCAGAAAGCATCCATTTCCAGAAGAGGAAAAGGTTAGATGCAGTTCTTGGTATACGACATAAGTACAAATTTCATTTACTATGCTGACTTCTATCATTAGAAAAATATCTGAGGATATCACTCAGATCAGGTCAGAAAAAAGGACCCGCATCAATAGATATTTGAAATGGAGAGTTCCACTTAATTGCCCAGAGTGCTTTGTGAGAGAGAAAAGAAAAATACATTACTGTCTACTCTAGTCTAAAGAGGGACAGAAAAAAATGTTGATGTTCAGGAGGCAGAGATACATCTTGAAATGTTAAAAATCCAATAAGCCATATTTTCTCCAGTCTAGTAGATATGTTTGATCATATGCATTAAAAATCCTGACCTTAAATACAGATTTCAAGGATTTTTATCACTTTTGGAAAGTGTATTGAAGCTTGAAGCCCGTAGATAAAGAAAGACAGGGCTTTATATTCAGCATAATTGAACTGTTTGGAACTCCAAAATGTATATTAGACGGTTTTCAAGGCTCCTTCAAACTCAAGCCATTCTACACTCATGCATGCCTTGCCTTGAACTGTAAAACTGGAAAGTCAAATATTGAAGTAATTCTACCCTGCACAATATACCACCATTATTTTGTATACTGGAGTACAAATGCATTTGGAATGCATAGTGCAACATGCTTCTATACTGTGGCTGACAGCAACTCAAAAAGCTACGCTGTCTGTAAACCAGCTTCTTTGAACCCTGTCTAATGTCATTGTACCATGACTCATATTCTGCAGTTACTTAGTGACTGGCAGTTAAGAAACATTTTAAGACAAAAGTCTGATTTTACTTGGCAATACACTATGATGATTATCAAGCCAGGATAACTCATGCAACTCCTATTCATTTGGATTATAAAAAAAAAATAAAATAGGGCTACTTTTTCCTAAAATCTATTTCATTTCAGCACACAATGACAGAGAGACACTCAATGTTCAGTTCCAAACTTCTTTGTCTAAGTAACCTAACTCATAGTGTGCCCACAAATATTTTCCAAAACAGTATGAAAATAATACTCAGCAAGTTTTCTAAATTCCAAGGGCAGGACTCACAAAATCGCAAATCCTGAAGTACTTATCTTGTGACTTTTGCACCCAGTCCCTCTGCATGCCCTAGCCTGAAAAGCTGACAGTGTGAAATGGACTTGCTACACACCTCTGAAGGATACGCTAGACCTAGTGTGTGCATAAAGGAATTCTGTTCTACACCGCCATAACTTTTTATACCCTGTCTGCTGCAGGCCAAGACAAATTCCCTCTGTCAGTAAACGTGAAATTCCATCCAGCAGATGTCAGAAGTGAGCCTTGCACACTCATCTTTATGTCCCATGCTGTTTTGTAGGTCTTTGGGAGACTTTTTGTCTTTTTAAGAATTTCTGACTTCTGTCTTTTGACATTCAAGCTGATATGATAATTAAAGCTATCATTTCAGATTATAAATTCCATTTTTTAATGTCCTGTTTCCTTAGATCTGCTGCTATCATTGATAGCTGAGCTTTGTAGAACTTTTGTGCTGCCATGTAATTCTGAAACATGGAAATTTTGTAATACCAAGGCCTATGTCACTGAAGCATTATAATCTCATCATCCCTAAATCATGACAGGCTGTTTTCTACAATCTCTACATTCATTGCTCTACTGAAACTGAAGCAAAAGTCTGTAAATGGCAAAAACCAAATACGCTGCCTTTCTCATTTAGGGAATCTTCCCGAATCTATCCATATAACTGACAATTCTTACAAAATTCTCTAAATCTCTGAATGTATGGCAACTGTTGAGTCCCAGCCTGAACCACTGATTGAGCACCTGAGGAAAAGACCCGTCAGCCATGGGAGCACAGGTGAAGGCAATCCAGCTGTGTGACCAGAAGGGCTGCAGCCTGGCTGCACCTCTCTTAGACCTTATTTAAGGGCTGACTGCCCCTGGGGATGGATCTCTTTCTGGAGATCCCTCCTTGGTGAAGCTTTCCCCTGTGAACCTGGAATCTTCTGATACAGGTGCGCAATCTTCTTTTCCTTAATAGCACGTTTCTGTTGTGCTGGTCCTTTTGTCATCACACCTTTATTGTAATGCCTTTCCCACTGTATTGATTTTTCTAATTGCTGCACTCATATGACTTCTCAGCAAAAGTAGCTGTAGTAAAACTGGGTACTGGTTTGCTAAAAATCATAAATGAGACTTCACAGGCTCCTTGCTGTGTACAAGGGGTCAGATTCTCCTGAAAGTCTCTGTTGGAGCATAGCTCCACTCAAGTTGTGTTTCCCTGATGCTTCTTGCTAGGCAGGATTTTAGCTAGCTCAGAGTATGATGAATCAGCAGTGCTGGAACAATAAATGTCATAGCAAACTTTTGCTGGGAAATATGAAGCAACTCATGAAACATCTGAAGTCAGTTTAGTTGTCCTATATTGTGTGTACCCACAAACAAACTGTAAGACTTAGTCCAACAGCTGGTACTTTCTGAGGAGAAGAGAATTGCTGCCTTTCTGTCAAAGGAGAGAGGGCAGTGCTATCATAGCTTTGTACAGCCTGCATATGGAGAATCACTGTAGTGACTCTTGGGAAGTCACTAGAAGGGTACATTGGTACACTTGGGAACAACTTCCAGGAAGTAGAAAGGAAGGTAATTAACTCTGCGAGTAAGAATCATTATCTAAGTACCTAGCACTTATGTTTTGGCATCCAAATAAGCTTCTCTGTTTTCACAGGAAGATTTTGCTGGGGAAAAAAAAAACTGTTAGTGAGGATTTTGTTTTGGAAGGCAGTGCAAGACCAGAGACACTCCATCATGTCACCCACCACAGCTTATCTATCGCTCATGGAGAAGGAGAGATCTCCAGAGATGTTCTAGGAGAGACCTCACTTATAAGACATTCCAGAGGAGCCTCCTTTTCCCAGCAATGGCCAAGTGCTTTTCTACCACAGTAAATATATTGTGCATAGGTTTAGGTCTAGCAGTGGCTTCAAGATCAGCTACATGATTAATGTCTATTAATACCTTTAATTGGCACCAAGTCCACATGCACAAACCTGGGAGCCCTACTTGAGTATCTATGTTGGTGGTAGTTATTGTATGAAAAGAGGAGAATTTGTTCAGTTATGTTAACTTCAAAGAATTCTGGTTGTTCATCTTGCTTTAAAAAAATCTTATTCCAAATTGTAATCTGTAATTAGCTGTTGTAACTCTGCAGGTTAAACTTATAATTTAAATTCAAGAGACTTTAAAACTGTCTGGACAAATTAGATATGTACTTAGAGTACTTGGCAGTTCTCCAAGACAAACAGTATCTGTTATTATCAACACTGCTAATGTTACCAGAATAGTTAGGAAGCTTTACAAATCAGCATGACAAATTAAAAAGAGGAAAAACAAAAATCTCCAAAGGCAAGGAGTTTTTAACACTCATTTAAATTTAATCTTCATGGCTAGATTTGTTTCCACAAACATAAGTTTGTTGTAATTAGCTACTGAGACTGGAGCTTAATGAGTTTAATAAATATTTCAGACTGTTAGGAGATGGAAGTGGCACTGTGATGACTGGAGATTTTCTGCAGTTCAGTGAAATATAAATGAAGATTAGAAATTAATAATTAAGAGAATTGCAGTGACTGAATCACGCATTTCCTAAGGGCACTATCCAACTCTCTGTGGAGTGGAAAAAGTCATTAGGAACAAGGCATGGACCATAAGCTCCTAAACACTTGTCCAGCACAAGAACAGAAGATCAGGCTGCTGGAGGTACACATTAAGGAAACATAATTATGCACAGTGCCAGCAGAATATTTTCCCTGAACAAGAGATGGAAGTGTGCAGTGGAGGTCCTGTCATTTGTTTCAAAGCCATGTTCATTGCCAACACCTGTGATTATAACATAGTGGCATGGTACCCTGTAAAGAAACAAGTATCAGGAGCTGCAAACTGAACTACAGGGTGTGTAAATCTTCAGACAACACCCCTCTTCACATAGATTTTTGAGCAGTAAAGTCTTTTTCCTTTTCATTTATTCCTTTGTCTTAGAATAAGTCTTTGAGATGCTATAGGAAGCCTTACTTTAACAGTTTGAAATTTGTAACTTTTAGATCTAATGTAATTTGTAACTTTTAGATATTGTATGTAATATCGTAATGTATATGTAATAGAACTAGCCCACTGCTCACAATCTAGATACCTATAATACCAGAATTTAGAGACAGTCAAGGCCTATTCTTATCTCTAGCATTTCCCATCAGATGTATGAGAGAGCTGTCTGCAAAATCAGAATAGAAATGTGCAAGTAATGAAATTGGTATGTACTGATGTTTGCATGGAGGATTATGCAGTAGAAGTCAGTTGTGCATAGGTTATTTGCTTCAGTTTCATGTAAAGGAAAGGTCAAAGGCTACAACAACAAGATAGGAACTCTTCCTTTTTAAACGAAAGCTAATACCCTTGTATTACCACATGACTTCAAAGAGCCTGGAACACTACCTCCTCTTCACTACTACCACCAAAGTTAATAATAAACACTAGAAGTTTAGACGTAGAAGTTTCAAATACTAAATTCTACTCTTTTAGTAATGACTGACTATTCTTACAGCAAGGACTATTATTGCTTTTAGATGATGAAATCGCTCTTCAGAGAAAACAAATTAAATGCTGCTTGTTAGGGAGATTATAGCTCACAATCTACCTTCATGTGCTTATGTCTACAGATACTTCTTTAAGACCAGACAAGGACAAAACACTTCCATCATACTGGAGCAAGCATTAACCCAGATATGTGGATAATCTAGTCCATATTGTATAATGCACTACTTCAAAGAAAACAGAACCGTGTGTTTATCAGATAATTGTAATGTCATGGAAGACTGAAGGATGAAAGATTAATTTTAAGTATAGAAATAGAAAAATAAATATCTAAATACTGACATGGGAACACTTCTTATATCCCATAAAATATATTTAAGACTCTGAAAATGGAAGAACGTTTGAACAATGGAGAACTGTCTTCAGGTCTGTTCTCGACTGTTATTTCAGTATTTGACCATGTGTTATCATTCCATTATTAGGTATAATCTAGCAGGCAGATGGCATTTTGCAAAGCAGCTTGGGAGCCCTATCCCTTAGCTTGATTCCCAACAAATATTGATGTAATTATTTTAAAGTGGTGTGAAAATATCTTGTCAAGGACACTTACGAGGTTTTTCTTTTCTCTTTTTCTGGCTCTTGAAACTACAATGTTAATTTAGCCTGACTCTCAGGTCAGACAAAAAGGTAAACAACCTGAACTTTGAATTGTAGTGAGGGGCTTTTCCTCCATTCACTGCACCTTTCTCCATTTTTATTCAGTGGTCCTGAAAATGGAGCAGTGTCAAACTTGTTTTCCTGATTTGACTCGTGCCTCATTTCTTATACAGATGCAGAAGGAAAAGGGGATTTTTACGTGAGTTCAGTATGTCCTAAATTATCCTTATTTTATGTAGTTCAAACAGGCACTTCCCCTGGTTTAAATACTTTGCAAAGTACATATGTCTCAAGAAATATCGTGTTAACCATGAACATACCAACCACAAAAATCAGCTTATCTCAAGCTGTTCATAGAGACTAGAAATATAATGAATGATGAAATTAGGAATCAGCTGTCATCACTTTGTAATACTTTCACCCCATCTCTTCTCATAAGTTCACGTGGTTATGTTACAGAACTCTTTAATGATTGTACAAGTTGTGTATTGAGGTGGAAAGATTCAAAATTGCTAGGAAACCTTTTTTTTTTCCTCATGGATTTGTCAAGTTTACCTTCCTATAAGCAGATGGCAAAGCAGTTGAAAGCTTCTAAACAGTATATTTCAGTAATTACTTCCAAAGAATACGAACATGGTTGAAATAGTATAGATTAATAAAAAAAAGAAATCAGAAGTGCAAATAATAAAAGCTAACCAGAAACATGTTGGACACTTTGCAAATAAATCTTCAAAAATCAAAGCTCACAGAAGTATATTCTCATGCACTCAAGTGGAAAAATATGATCTCAAACCAAATGTTTATTTTTCAAACAAAGGAAGAAGTAACCAGTCCATTTTATTTCAATGTCTTCATTGTGGTCTAATTAATCAAATCAAAATGGAAAAAAAAGGTAACAATTTGCCAGACACATAAAAGTGATGTCTGATTCTGATGATTACACAAACAACTCCCCCAGACAGTCTGAATTACTTATAAAGAACAGACTTTTAGGGTCTTATGAGCTTTCTGAACTTTTTCTCATAAGTTACTTTCAGAAGATAAAAAATAAATTTACCATCCATCAATTGTATTACAGAGAATTTAAAAGATAATTTCAGTTCTTCATTTGAATTTCTGTGTTTACAAAACAAAAACAAAAAACAACACCCAGATCCCTTTTACAGAAAGGCTCTAACTATGAATAGCTTCACTAAAATAGGTATGACTACAAAATGAGCACAGATGCAGGTGTTTGATACCTCATTTATAACATGCATTCCTGATGAAGTCAAGCAAGTCATTTCTATTCATCTCTGAAGTAGAAAGCAAATGCCAATACTTTTATGAAGTGCCTTCATTATAAGAATTCAGACTTTAACAGATGCTTGTTTCTTGCCATATTTCCAGCCGCTTGCCAGGGGCAGCCTTTGTGCCTGATGGCAATGTACTTAACATTATTTTACACTTATGGTGACAGATCTATCCAGTGACATTCTCTATTTTTATATTAACGCCATGTTAGAATTACACTCCTGCATCGTGCACATGTGACTCAGAGACAATCCTGAACAGGTCTCCTACAGCTGAAAACTAAATCTATCAGTCACCGAATATAAAATATCCCTGAAGCAAAAATGCATCTCAATAAATAATGAAGTGAACATAAATCACTGTTATTTTGCTAAATGACAGCTTATTCACTTCAACCAGAGAGAGGGAAACTGTCAAACATAAGCATACTGGAAACACTGCATCAGAAAAAGAACGAGGATGTGCAGGTGAAGAAATTTCTTGAACATTGGAGCCACGTGTTTCCCCCTCAGAGCACCGTGTGAACCAACACACTGGGTATTTAAACACAGCCTCCTTGTGACCTTACATACTGCATATGAACAACTTAATCTACGTGTTCATGCATCCTGTGTGTGGTCTCACTTCTGCTTTTAACACTCTATCCCTGAATTTCTTACTATAAAATAGTTGTTTTAAGCTGGTATAGAAATAAAAGCTCCTCAGTTGAGGGAACTGTTGTCAGTATTATGTCGTTCCCTTTACCCAGGGTACACAAACTTAAAGGTAATTGTTTCTTTAATAAATTAGTGGAGGCCACTGAAATCAGGACGAGTCTTTACTTTTCACTTGTGCACTTGTTAGATTAGGCTTGTATATATATTGCCTTGCTGTAACACAGTATCCTGATAATATAGAGAAAATCAAGTCTCCTTTGCTTCTGTGCTAGCAAAAGAAGCCCTTCAAATTCTGCATTAAGAACCTACTCTGTCTGTAGCCAGAGGAGCACTCAGGATCACTTTGCTTTTGTGACAGCAGGCTGACTGTGGTTTGGGATTAGTGCATCACCTCATCTCTTAGAAAGATTGAGCTTTCAGCATCATCACAACACTTTCACACTGTCTTTGCAGTTCAGCTGTGGAAGTTCAAAGAGGAGTAAATTTTCACCTGATTATGGCCTTAATATCTATTATTACTATTGCTTTTGAACTAAAAATGTGTGCTTTAGTCAATATGGTAAGTTTTCTTTCTGCCAGGCATTGACGTCTATAAAGTCTCTATAGTTGAACCAAAAGGACTTTTCCTCTCCAAAGAAAAGAGCAGTATGTTTCATGAAACAATTTATTTAAAGAAGATCTGCTTGAGTTTTCAGAATGTTGCTGTAGGATACAGTTACATTAAACTGTAAGACAAAAATGTCTGGTTTTACAGTGTTCAGTATCTCAGTTATTAAGTCAATTTTATAGGACCACTTATATAGGCTGAAAGTTTTCCTAATAAATCATTATAGGATATTTAGGCCTCTCTCTCAGTTTGTGGTCTTTGTTTGTTTTCCAGTAACCACAAAACATCTGAATTAAATTATCTGGCAAATTTGATTACTTGTATTCCAGAAGTTGTACATCTTCAAGATATGTGGATGTCATTGCTACATCAGCAATCTTGTTTTCTGACTGTATTTAAATCACTAGGTTTCTTTGTCATTGTATTGCTATCACAGAGGTGTTAAATCATATACAAGCAATATAACACAGCTTCAACCTCTTCTAAATCTGAACATATAAATTAAAAAGGAATACTAATACTTAGATTACGTTGCATCCTGTTTGACCCTTTTTAGTCATGACCCACTGCTTCTCCAGCTGATGAAGTAAAAAAAAGTCTCACCTTCTATAATGGTACAGATTGTGTGGTTTTATCAGGAGCAGTTCTGAGAAAAGGTTTGTGACAATATCTATGTGTCCATTTCCACAAATTCTCTAATGAAACTAAAACAATTATATTTCCAAGTGTCTGAATGATCCATTTGAATATGCCTTGCCTTACAATGACTTGATTGTATTGAAAAATTTGAAACAACATTTTGAGGAGAACTCAACTTCTTACTTTTCAGTACTTAGATTCTTCAATATAACTAACAGCCCACCTTTTCACCTTGATTTAAAATGATCTTCTTTTCATAATCTCAGTATTTTTACCATGTATTTACGTTCCAGGCTGCTATGTTTGTTTGCTTGCTTGTTGCATCCACAGTGTAGGTGAACTAGCGCAGCAGGGATGGCAAATGCCTCTGCATGGAACTGCAGACAGTAAGAACTAGTCCACCTTAATTTACTAGAATTATGATATCTTCATTTAGATGTTACTTGTTTGAGGAATGAAAGTTAAAAAAATAAATCCCCTCTTAATTTTCTTTATTTTGCTTTTTCTGCTTGAAAGTGAGCTATAATTGTATGGAAAAACTCTTAAATCTAAAATAAAAATCATCATTTAAAAACAGCTTAAACCACTGGGGAGCAAGCATAACCCATGAAATCCATTTGCTATAGCCTGGGAGGTGTATTTCCATGTTAGCACAGGGAATACAAAAGCTAATTAAATTAGTTATTAAATTAAGCATAGTTTTGACACAATACAGTGCACTGGAATTTCATACAATAAGCTCCCGGAATTACTTGGGGTCAATAAATAATTACCTCGGCAGTCCCCCATGGCACACACATTGTCCCATCAGGCAAGAGAAGAATGCTCCACACATTCCACAGTTCAAATTGGGCTTTTAAATGTTTAGATTTTTTGGGTGGGCGGCACAGAAAGAAAAGGAAAATGAACAGTCTTTCAACAAACAGTTTGATATAGCATAATAGGAGCAAAGAGCCTTTCGACTCTACTTTGCTCTCCTGGACCATACTGCCAGACAAATGGGCTTTCAGGCACTCTGTCACACTCCAAGCTACATTCCACATTCCCTTGCTTTGGGCACCATCTGTAGTTCGCATATTCCTTTAGGACACCAAACATCCCTGGGAAAACAATGACTAATAACAAGTCACACACAATGCATAGCCTATTTTCACACAGCAGAAGCCTCAGTCGAAAAACCTAGACAACAAAAGCTTTAAACAAAAAATATTATCTCTAAGCAGAATTGTATTTATCTGGTCCCCTGGAGAATTTTTCTCTTGTTTCTGGCTGTGGGCTTTTTTTTTTTTTTGCCAGTGGGCACTTTGCTTCCCTGTTGTTTGAGGTAAAGAAATCTACAACAATGTCTTTCTCCATTAAAATGTCCTTGCAAATGTCTAGAGATAAATTCACAGGATTTTTAAAAGCCTCAGTGGATGCAGAGCTGGAAAGTTGATGCTGTTTTACTGCCACAGCAAGAATGTTACACAACATCAGAAAACCTAATGAATCTTCGTTCAAAGCACACAGGTTGGTTCACTGCAACACAGCTTGCCTTGTAAGCACAAAGCCCAGCAGCTTTGTCCTCACCAATCTGCCTGTGCCAGGCGAGGTGCAGGGGGAGGCTTTCTTCTCATATGCTCAGTGTTTGCAGAAGCTTTGGCTACCTTCCCACATATATTTGACAGCTGTTTTATCTTACAGATCACTCGGTGCTTTCAGGATAAGGGAATGGAGGAAGTTGGTGAAAGAAAGCAGCAGAACACCCTTCCTTAACGTATCCCCATTTTCATGCAGTTCCAGAGGTAAACTGCTGAGCATTAAATACATTATTCACCATGTTCACATCTCAGGGAGTTTCCCAAGCCTTTAGCAATGCTCTAGTCTGTGAGAAGCAGAATTCCTGCATTTTACATGCATTCTTTTTGTTATTATTTAACTTTCACAGTGTACAAATTGTAGAACCTGTGCCCGTGGCAAGTCTGCTGCAGGTCTGAGCTTCTGTGGGTCATGGTGAGATGATATCGAGGCCTAATAAGTCTTTCCTTCAGAATAGAAACAGCGTGGAACTGCTGTGAAGTTTTCAGAATAGCAGCAGAATATAGCATGATGCCTCAGTTATTCTGTGCTACCAGGGAAGCAGCAGCAAGGAGCGTGGATCTTCTTAAGCAATTCACGAGGACCTGCAGGTACTTGTTCTGAACTATTCACTACTTAAGCATGGT
This sequence comes from Phasianus colchicus, assembly GCF_987193195.1. Classification (NCBI taxonomy): domain Eukaryota; kingdom Metazoa; phylum Chordata; class Aves; order Galliformes; family Phasianidae; genus Phasianus; species Phasianus colchicus. The sequence goes on from NC_143448.1 coordinate 14,237,406, forward strand.
TCAATTCAAGGCTTGCCATAACTCCATTTCATCAGTTGTTTGAAAGCATGATCAGGATCTTAGTTCCTTCATTTGGTCCCCTGAGGTTCCTTGCACCAGCTCTTTCCATTCAAAGATATCTCACAGAACAGTATAAGATAACCTCATCTCAGGAAGGGAGCCTGTACTTGACATAGGAGGGATGTACAGATGGGTGTATTTTTAATGTCCAGGATATGTGTGCTTTTGCTTTTCTCTTCTTATGGGTGCACATTTTAAATCATGCTTTAAAAGACTTACCTCTTGCAGAAGAGACATAAATGGGAGTTAGGAGGTTTAGAGGAAAAGGAGCAATAAAAATCTGTATTAAGTCTTACTTCTGTTTTGCTAAGTGAATACGCATAAGAAAACAGTCTGCATGCAGTTTTATGTATCTTCTCTGTGAAGCTGAGCTTTGCTTTGTACTTCATTCTGAAAGAGCTAAAGAGGAGAAAAGACAAAGATCCGTTTTACTTTGTCATGTATTTTGTCTAGCTACAGCAATAACAGCCCCACAGAAGAAACTCAGTCCGTTGACTTGCTGCAGACATGGCTCTCTGTTTACATGTCCTACAGAACATTAGGGGGTTGCTTTGTTCAGTTGTTACAGAGTTCACCACAGCCTAGTTCTGAAGCCCACCAACATCGGAATTTTTGTTTTTCAATTTGCACCAGGTTTTCCTGCAGCTCTTTGACTTGTATGGACTTGTATTTCGTTGTTTTCATTGGTCAGGAAAAGCACGAAAGGATTTCATAGGGAAACTTAAGAAGGTCTCAAGAATCTTCGGTTTCAAAGATATTAGTAGGACAGTTCTATTGAATTTTTGGGTGGCTCCAGGCTCAGAGCCCTCCTGTAGTAGGCACCCTATGGTATATTACTGGCTGTTTCCAATGAACTAGTAGGAGGTGATTTATTAAAGAAAATAGTACCATAGAAAAAGATGCTGTCTTGTGATGACTAAAGGATCTTTAACCTATTCAGTGTCAGTACAAACTGGGGCTGAGCAATGTATTAAGTAATTGCAGCATGTTGGGTTTGATATGGGACAGGAGAGATCACTGTAACACACCTCTGAAATACACTTTTCTTTGAGCTCCTCTCATGTTTTTGTATCTCCCCATCAAGTATTTTGTTATATTTAAATTACAAGATCATTTGTCAGGGATCTGCCTTTATTAAAGATTTGCGCAGGGGCTAGTGGAACAAGCTGCTACCTTTGGGGAGTTCTACAGTGCAAACTAGTGATGGCAACTCTCCCAAAACCTGGACACAAAAGGACTTTAAGTTTATGAAGGAAGGATTCTGCAGCCAGGCTTGAAGTTTCCTCTGCACTTGCCTGTGCAGCCTTATTTTGGCATGCATGTGTTACGGTATGAACTCTTATTACAATCTCATAGGCCTTGTACAGGAACAGGCAATGCTCACTACTTGACCAAGTCCCTTCCTTCACTGCATAACCTCCTACATTCCCTGCTGCACATCATCTGTACTCTTGCAGTGCCAAATACACTGTCTTGCTTTGATTGCCTGGTTTGAGAAGCATAGGGTTTGACTTTTAAAAGCAATTACATTATACAGCACATTTCCAGTCAGAACAGATGGCAATGCAACAGACATCTTGTCACATCTGCAAATCAGAAATATTAGCTTGGATATCTCAAGCTGGATACCCAGAAAATGAGGAACACAACATTACCATCTCCCAAACCCTGGTTTAAATCACTTACTTGTATTAATTACATGAAGTGTCTGCCAGACCTTGAGAATCCAGTTCACTAGACAAGCACTGAACTGTCTTACTACTTGAATCTTCTGCCCCTGTTACTGCAGCCATGACACATCTCCTCAGAGATCTCTTTGAGCTGTCAATTATTAAGTAGCTTCTTCTCAGGTATGAAAGCTTATTTTAGTCTGTGTAAACTGAGCAGCCAAAGATAGGTGCTTATTAGATTCCTATCTGGGAGGAGAATTTGGCACACACTTACTGCCTTGCCTCAGTTTTCAAAGGAAGTACCTGTGTGATCCTGCCACATTCCTAGTCCAAACAGATTGGAAAAATGTGGCCTTAGAGCATGTTCTGTCCCACACCTGTGGCAGGTCCAGATATAGTCTCAGTAATAAAATCAACTGCAGTATTCCAACATTAAGTTCTCATAAATTTCTACTGCACAAAATGCATAGCAGTCCTCTTCAGTCCACCAGAGTTTTATAATTCTGCATAGCTCTAGGACTTTGCTTGGACCTTCAACCTCTTTGACCTGCATTTGAGCCTGGAATTTACCAATTGCTCTACTCTCCCTTTCTGTTTCAGGTGGTATGTAAAGACCACATGGTGATGTTACTTAGAGATCCACAGAACAGTGCTCTCCTACCAGCCTTATCAGCTTCCAGATGTAATCAGCAGTTCCCTTTCCACAGTGAGTATACTATGCAAAAGAAGCATGATATCTACCCTGTCTGCTTTCAAGTCCCATCCTTACAAACCTTTTCACTTGCTCAGCTACTTTTTTGCCTTTGAGCTGTATATTATCCAAAGTTGTCAAGCCACCTCTGAGGACAAGGAGAAAATAACTCCAGTAACAAGCTAAATTGCCTATGCCTGCAAAAATAATACATATGGGCAAAACAGTGCTTATGTTTTAAAGCTTATGATACAGAGACGAAGATTCACTCTCCCCTGAAGGAGATGGAGATAAGAGTATCTTCCCCTGAAGTTTCTGTATTAATTAAAGAGAAAATAGTGCTCCACTGGAACAAATCCTTTGTGTTACTTCCTAATCATCAATTTACAGGAGCAGTTTCTAAAGCAAGACCACCCATGGATGGCTCTGAGATCATTAACAAGATATAAATCTTTTAATAAATAATCTCATGGGCATGGCATTTTAGGAAGACTAGTACCAATTTCTACACTATGTTAAAGCCTGCTGTGAAGTCAGGCTGGATGCCAGTGCTGGAAAAGAACAGCCTGAAGCTTGGCATGGCAAACTTCCAATAAGCAGCTTTAGCCTGTGCGTGGTCATACTGTGCTCTTCTGGGGGGCTGCTCTGCGGATGTTATCAGAGGAAGAGGCCCATATACTGTAGTGGAGTATTAGTGATGTGTAAATCCAAGTGTTTTCATGCTGTCAACTGAAGCCTACTTAATACAGATTGTGCGCACAGCGTGTAAAATAACAGGGTGAGCATTTCCTTTCCCCATGCGCTGCAGCCAAGTCCTTCTAGCAAGAACTGGGAAAGAAAAATAACTCCCCTGTCAATTTCATTTGAATTTTTCAATAAAAATATGGCACATAGTGTCTTCAAGGGCACGTGTGTCTGTAGCAACAGAAAAGGACAGAGAACTTGCAGAGCGAACATAATCATGCCTGTGCTTTCCTTGCTTACACAGCTTTAAGCGTGATGGGTGATCTCAGAGGTAGCTGAATGCAGTGCCTTTCTGACTGGAATGATAATGCCAACAGGGAGATAACAAATGAGATGAAGTATCCAAAATGCTTTTGATGGGGTGTGTGCAGTTGCCAGCAGAAACAAATACATATGATCTGCCTTTCTGCTGCTTTGTGTATGGAAATGCAGTGTTGGAGCAAGGTGATGGGTGTGCATACAGTAATTCTCCTCAAGTGTGCCAGAGTAGGTAGAAAAGAAGCCAGGAGGAAGAATTATAGTAGTCTCCCTTTTATTTTTGTGATTTCATTTGTAGTCAGCCCTGTTCTTTCAGTCAGTTATTTATAGTTGTGTTGTTTGTTGTATTTGCTGTTTATACTAGGCCCATAGTCAATGCATTTTGCATGGAAAGTGTATCTTTCTGATGTCTTTTAGCAGCCTTTCTTTTCCCTGTTCTAAACTGCTTGGTCTGGCTATCAGGTTTGAATAGTTAATGTATATAGTTAGTCTATTCTATAGACACTAGCACAAGGCCTAGAACAGCTTATTGGGGTGTATTACAATCAAAAAAGACCTGAAACAACTTAAAAAGGATGCTTTGTGTATTCCCTGCTCCAGCTGACTTAACTGTTGGTTAGGACAGAAGCACAGCATGTGGTCAGCCTCTTTATATGCCTCACATTGTCTTCTTTGAGACTATGCTAACACTATATTGCTGAGTACAAGTGTTCATTTGTTTATGCTCTCCCCCTCACCTCCACCCTGGGAATATATATAATGGAAGAGAAGTATTTTGACCTATTTTTACGCTTCCCAGTATTCTGGCACCAGCCAACCTTCTGCATGTAGCTGTTATGGTTACAAAAACACTGTTAGACCAGCACCTCAGCAAGCAAAAGAGGTAACGAAGTGCTGGTAGTTAAGGACGTGCAGTCCTCATGCAGATGACTCGGACAAGCCCAGCTGTAAAAGATAATCAGATTCCTTTTCTTAAGGAATATATGTGGAGCTCTCTTTAGTTTTCTGACTTTGGAACTTCAACATTTTGCCTGCTATGGTAGCTAGAAATTCAATCTATTACACTTTTTTTCGCTGATAACACTTTTTCTTTTAATGCTGATTGGAGATTTGTTCACAATGTTACAAATGTTTTTGGTTTTTTTTTCAGGCAAACACAAATTCAGTTGTTTAGTTCAAATACTGTAAGATTTAGTAATGGATGTGAGGCTTTAAAGCTATAGGAATTTAAGTTTCAAGGGAATGAGTCACAGAAATCATATGACCTGTAGTCTGTGATACACACTACAAAAATGCATCCAATTTTATCAACAGGATCCTGAAGTTGAGTTCTGAAAAGGCCTATGTGTGTAGTAGCAAAAAAAAATTACTTCTTGAACTAAGAGTGTGCTCTCATTTTCTCAGCAGCTAGGAGGTATGTTCATTATTTTTTATTATTATGAATTATTTACATTCTTAAACCTATTACATTTATTAGGATGAAAAAGGATGGACCTGAATTGTTATTGATAAGTTGGTGAAATGGCTCAGAAATAAATGGGCACTAAAATTATGTTTCATTATACTGATCTCATCAGCCATATGTCTCCTGTCCTACAACACTATGTAACTGTTCAGCCCTTGGAAAATCAGTCATTTCTTACGATGAGTAATTTAACCATTTTCACCACATGCCCTCAAGATAATTTCTCCAACAGGATGTGCAACTGATTTTGTTTAACAGTAAAGTATTCATAAGGAAGTATTCAATAGTGATGCATTACAGAAGTTGTCAGAGCAGAATGAAAGGAAGGAATAAATGCAACTCTTCTTATATGTATGTGATTTAGTTCAGCATATTCAATAGCTATAAAGAATATCTCTAGATTCATTTCACACACAGCACTCATAGTTCTGTGTCCATTTTTCACCATTTCAGCACCTGGATGGACAAAAGTATACAAACCTTGTCTTAAAACTGGTGTTTATTTCAGGTAATTTACTTCTGTCCTTTGTAAATATCCTACTAGTTTGAGAGAGGAAAGAAATAAAAATTGTCCTGTATACTTGATAATTTTTCTAATTTCCTTTTCCTTGCAGGAAGCCTTAACAGAAGAGTTTGTAGAAAGCATGACAGAAACCCACTTGAGAACATTTTGTCCCGCAGATGTCATCCCAAGGGTAAGAAAATGTCAGGAATTCTTTTGCCATCCCATGAGATTATGTGACAAGCTTCTAAATGTATCTATCTCAGTTAACCCACAATTCCTGAAGCATAAGAAAAGAAAGATTAGTTTAGCTGAGCACAGACACAATATGAGGGTGTGCTTGTATATTAGTCATTGTTTCTGCTAAACTGGTGATAACAAAAAAGTCTTGCTGCATTGCTTAAGATGTACTGCAATCACTGCACCTGCATATGGCAACATATTGCTTTTCATTGTAGGATTTCAGCAAAAACAAATCTTTCAAATATGCATGATGCTGTAAGTCAAGTAAAATAAAGGTTTGTGGAGGAAATAAACTTGAAGGTCTAAGACCTGCTTGTGCTGTGTTACACAGCTTTCTGGCTGGCACCTGACTTGGGCCCACTCACATCATAGTTAAGATGCATTAGATAAAGATTCAGGAGATTTGAACATTTATTGTAAATTGAATTTGTCAAAAATGCAAATTATAGCTGTTTAAATTCAGACTGTGGCCTGTAATGTCAGTCTATGCAAAAAAAAAAAAAAAAGAAAGTCAATGACATGTAGATAAATAAGGGTGGATTTGCACATGGTGATTTTTAGCCAAGCAAACATAAGTTATTCTAATCAGTAAACATGAACATGATTACTCCTGAAAGCCAATGTAACTATTTTCAATAAGCCATCATCAGCTATTTCTTCTTTCCACTCATATCAGATATCTCAAGTCTGGGCGAATACAGTCAAGACGCATCAGACCCTCCTGCTTGGAAATCCTTGCTCCCTTCCTTCTCCAGTAGTCAGGTTTTCTGGCTCATTTCCTCTTCAAATCAAGAAAGCAGGATCGCTTTCCTAACATCCTATGGTCAGTGGTCAGCAGACAGAGCAATCATGAATCCAGATGAATGCCAGAACAGAAAAAGACCTGGTTCTGCCCAGACTTCTGCCCAGAACTGCAGGAGATGAGTAATGCTTGTAGATGAATTGTGGCACTTGGTGACAAATGTTTCAATACTCAGCAGGAGGTTTTCCCACTGGCAATCCCAAACTACAGTGCTAGCAGAGGAGAGTATCCTCCTAATCATTAGGTCAGCCTCTCAATTTTTCATTAGATATAAATGATAGGGTCCTTATAATTGAATTAAGGATTATTTTTATAGGATTATAGATGATCTGTGATATATGTATTTATATATATATAATATAAACTCTTATATGCCAAATGCTTTAATACCTATGAGAATCCCTTCTTTGATGAAAGATTTTAGCTATATGATCTCTACTGAGAGAACCAGCAGCTCCCAGAAAAAGTAATTGACAGGGCTTCTTATAAGGAATTTTAACTAAGTAGAGTAAGAGATAATGATATGTGGTTAAGTAATTAAAGCAGGTTATCAGAAGAAAATTCAGAGTGAGATCTATTAGACAATGAAAATATTGTTCTCAGGAAGTGACAAAAGCCACATCATTTAAAATATTTAAAGCCAGTTTGTTTAAAGCTTTAAAGAGGATGATTGTATTGAAACAATCTCCATTCACAAAGAATGAAATCAGCTTTCATTCAGGGGCATGAAATAAATTACATGTCTAGCCATTGTTGTCTCTAACTGAGGTGATTCCATGCTTTTGCTTATCTTCAAAGGATGCTGCATCATTCTTTATCTTTGTTTTCACATAGGAAAAACATTTTAAAAAAGCAACAGCCTCCCAAAGCCACTGCAGTAGTCCAATGCATAGCATACGTAATGGTATAGTAAAACCAAAATGAGTAAAATAAACTAATCCAGTATATCATGTTTCTGATAGAAACTGACCAAAATGACCAACATAAAACCAAAACTATTGGTGATTTGTAACTGAATTTTTACCTCCTTTTCAGTTTTTACTGGAGTACAAACAGATGGTTTGTACAAACATGTTGTTTGTAAAGTCCCACTCTGCAATATCTGACTGATTGTCTATGGCAAGCATGTCCAACCTGCGGCCCACAGGCCACATGTGGCTCGGCACAGCTTGCAGTGCAATCTCTGAGAGGTGCAACTACCAAACATCAGTGTGCTACTAATCCCATCTGGGCTGAAACCAGGGCATGGGGGGTAGCGCAGTGCTAACTCAACTTATGGCAAATATGTCTATACATTTTGTTATACTGGCTAAACACAGTCCTGTGAATGACAAAAAATATGCAGGCATAGCTTCCATTTTGATAAAGGAATCTGAGAACAGGTTTTATAAGGGCTGCTCCAAAAGTAATGTCTCCTATTTTACAGTGTAATACAACATCAAGAGGCAGATGTTAGTTGAACCTTCCTGCCAATATTCTGTTACAGTTCAACAGATGACAGCAGAGAGGCAGTCTGACAAAATGACATCTGACTTGAAAGTATGTGTGAAGCAAAGGGGTGGAATTGAATTCCTCCACGTGGAAAAAAATGGCGCACGCTGACATTCATTGATGCTTGCTGAACATTTATGGCAACCAAACAGTGGATGTGAGTAGCAGTGGCAATAGTGAGTGGGTTATGCAATTTTTACAAGTGCAGCATGTATGCTCTTGCTGGGGATGCTGCTGGCAAAAATGTGAAGCTAATGGTGGTGAGTGTGTTGAAAAATAGTATTTTGTAGCTGAAAATCTGTTCTATCAGTGTTACTGTGTTCATTCTATCTGTTGCAGTTTCTATGGAAATAAATAGGAGACATTACTTTCAGAGTGACTTATGTGTATATGACCTAAGACAACTTATTTTTGTTCAGTGGGGCTCAGGCAAGCTGAAAGGTTGGACAGCCATGGTCTACAGTGTGTTCTCCTTAAGTAAATTTCATAGGATCATCTGAAAGCACTTTTTGCTTTTCCATAATGTTAAGTCTGAATTCTGCTAAATGGATGATCACAAATTAGGACCACCATGTCATTATATCACTCGCTCACATCATAAATTAGCCACAGATGGAAAACATTGAGGAGTAATTTATAAGTTTTCAACTCTAAGCCTCATTGAGATGTGCTGTAACTGTTTTGCAATTATTTGTTGGAGGAATATGTAAGAACATTCATAACTGGGGCACTAGTGTGTTCCTGTCTGAGAACAATGAAAATTATAATTACTGTACAGGAGTTGTTTGTATGCTGAAAGAGAGACTTCATATTGAGGACTGATATCCAAATGGAGGTTTTTGATGCAGGCATCTGTTAATATAATATTTACTACTTAACTTTGATATGGGAATAAATCAGAAGTCTGGTTAATCCCTAGACAATCAGTGCAAAAAGCAAAACAAAACATCGCTCCCACCCCTCAGTATTAACTAAAATGAACAATTATGCAATATATTACTTACAACAAGATTTCCACTTTAAAGACATTTACCAATGGCCTTAAGTGCCATGTAGCAAAAGGATCAAAATTTGCTACAGTGTGATCAAATGTTCTCAGTAAGATGCACTTACTGAGTGGATATTCAAATAAATGCATATTCTTTATCAATTAACTAACACACATCTCTAATTCCAGACAAACATAGGCTCGTATTTAAATAAATCTTGGTGGCAATTCATTGATCATAATAAGTGTATCCACAGTACAGTGGCTTAAGCATATGCAAAAATATCTACAGGAATGGAAAATTTTCTGCATAGATCTAATCATATGTTATGCAAAAGTATGAAGGAGAGTAGTTTGACTTTCCTAAAACTTGTTTTTAAAAGGATTCTGTCAGTTTATACAATTCTTAGTTGTCTGCATACACAAACACATGTATATATAATATTACCTTTTTAAGGAGATATGTGTACACATGCAAAAATAAATACATGTGTATCCACATACTTATTACTTAACTACTCAGCAATTAAATGCATGGTTGTGGCGTAGCGCATTTTTCTAAAACATACAGAACACACATAATATATATTACAATATTGTAATATTAGAAGGAATTAGGAAGAAATAGCAGAAGATTTTTATCATGAAAGAGTTGGCACTGATAAGGAGAAATAAATAACTAACAATTGGAATTCTTCCCTAGCAATTATGGGATGTAATTTATTCCCACTCTATTCACCATGTTAATGACTGTTTAAGCTCAGAAATCCATGTACAAATATTGCCACCAGGCATTGGTCAGTATTTCAGCTTTGCATGCTAATCTAATCTCTCCCACCCATACACAGAGTCAAACTTCTAGCTTTACTACTACTTCATGTCTCTGTGGTACCACAAGCACCACACAGGGCACCTCCTGACAAAATGAGATAGCTAAATTACATGGTACATATGTGAAAAGAAAATGGTGCAGCAATTCCAGCTGTTTCAGAAGCTAGAGATAGACCAGTGACTTCTACCTGCCCTGTAACATTTTCTTCTGAAAAAAACTGGGATTAGCTATTCAGATTGTAGGCACTGTGCCAGCAGCCAGCATGCAGGTGGTTTGTATGCAGGAGGGCAAAGGACTGTGGAGAACAAGACATATCTAACTCCCTGCCAGGCACAGAGCAGCACAAAATGCTATCCTACCATCTCAATTTGAGAACTGGCCTCAAAGCTTGGACTATTTCTCTGTTCTGCAGTATTAAAATAAGTTCTCTCCAATCCTTTTCTGCGCTGTCGGTGTGGGTGTGGCACACCTATGCCTGGATACAGTCAAATGATTCAGCTGGCATTAGTTATCTACATGATCTTTCTAACATCAGTTTGTTTTGGAAAGCAAGCATTATCAGTTCGAGTGGAATTCAGCCTACACAACTCCATTGGCTCCTGAAAAATTCCAAATATAATTTCTCTCATAGCCAATACAATTTTTTCATAATCAACTATGTGCAAAATTTGCTTTCTAATCTAAATTGGTAATGATACTAAAATAATATATAAATATATATAAAATAATATACACTAGATCCCTGTATGTGATTTCTGTTACTAATATTATTGTACTCCTGTATCTCATTTAAGATGCAAATCTGCCATCTATTAAAGGCTATATGATTTGTCCACATTAAGACAGGATGTTTGACTAGAAATCTGATTCAAACTCTTTCAATGTGCTTTAGGTCCTAAACCATCATAAACTTTTTTTCTTGCAATATCTTCTGGCACAGCAACTATATGACATCTTTAGAGAACATTTTGCATACAACATGAGTATTTATTATATATAATTGCATAGCATTTCCTCCAATAATTGCCTAATTTTTTAAAAAACTAATTTGTTTCCACAGCATTTGGGGAAGAACAGAAGAGCCTGTCTTTCTGGTCTACAAATTAGAACAAGCTGCTTGAAGTCTGATCATTTAATAAGCCATGTTAAGCCATTTTTAGATTTTGGCATACAGTATTGGGCTGAACTATAAATTTTCCTTTTCTTTTGAGCTGCATTTTTTGTCAGTGTAAGGCCACAAGTCTGTAAAAGTCATAAATTCAATTATGGCTAAGTGTGTTAATTGGAGGAATCAAGAAAGATAAAATAATATGTAAACAGAGACAGGACACTTGCTCTTTAGCTCTAGAAAACAATAGAAATGCATCAAAATATATACGACTCCCATTGCTCTCTGCACATCAGTGTGAGAAATCCAGAACTCCAAAATTCTCTGTGCTAACAGGCACTTGCTGTTTCTTATTTGCATAAAATTTATGTTTGATTTACAATTTCAAAACACAAAGGGTACTTGTGTTGTGCAGTTTTTCCATTCCAGATTTAAAGGAGTTAGATATAAAATCCAGTATGAAACAGCATTAAAACAGGACTTTCTATGGAATTTATTTCCAGTGCTCCTTAGAAGTTGCAGCTGAGTTCATTGAATTCACTAAGGAGTGTGGTATTACCTAATATGAGAAAGTGGGTGGAAGGGGGGGGCAGAATCTAAACTAAATATCTGCCATCAGAAAAAGCAGTGGTAGGTATATAATATGCAGTTAGCTTGTATACCAGTAAAGTACAATCTTTGGAAGACATACCACATCCACAGGATTCTCTCCCAACATCCCTTCAAGAAAACTGTCCTTTTATATATACAGCATAGCCACAGTGTTACTGTTGTATCCAACCAGGCGGGTTCTCACATTCTATGAGAAACCTGATGGATGCCTACAGCAGTTCCCCTTCACAGGGTGAAAATAATTACCTGGCTGATATATGGGCTTCTGTTGTGGTTACCAACACTTCATTTTTCCATGAAATCATAATTGCTATTTCCCAAAGCACTTTGAACCAAATGCCTATCATCAGCCAGATAATTATATTTGTTTCTGGAGATTGCTAGGCTTCCATGTCACTCACTATAACTGCCAGCCCTAGTGGAAGATCAGGGTCATGAGAAATCTATGCAGGGAGGAATAGCTGAATTTGCTGTTTAACAATAGTTCTTAACAGTTGGCTTTGGCTGTGTCTTGAAATGCGCAGCCAAGTGCAGCTCCAAGAAAACTCTCTATAAAGCTTTTTCAGACAGGTGGCAGCTGCAATGCAAAGGCTCCTTTTTCAGCAGAGAAACAGACCACATTGGGAGCATATATTTAAAAATTTTAGATGTACTTTTTCTGCTTTTGCAGTTTCTGAAGCAACAGCTGCTTTAGCTGAGCTGCTGTGGTCAAAGCTCTCAACATCCTTCTCATAATAACAGATGCATTATTAAGCAATATGAAGGAGTGTCTCCAGGGGAAGGAGTCTGCTCTTGAGGTGCCAAAACCCACAGATATTAGTAAAATGATTTGTGAATTTGAAACTGCTTAGTTCTGTCTCTCCCTGTGTTAATAATGAACTCATTACAGGAGAGCTGTAGTCCTCTCCACTGTCCAAGTGAATTGCCTTTCTTTGTCTGGCAGGCCAGCAGTTCCTAGCAGAAGTTCTGAGCTGATACTTAAAGAGATTGCAGAGACATTCTCTGTGCAAGCAGCCACCAGGCTCCTGTGCAGCCCAAAGGCTTACAGTAAGGTTTCAGTGCTAGTAACCTCAAGGGGTTTCAGATTGTGTCATCTGAGATGTGGACAGAAAATACGCATGTATACTCTGAATGGTTTGCTACCAAGCACTGCTTCTAGCCTGAACTAGGAACAAGGACAGTCAGACCAAAGAGTAAAAGGCCAAGGACTGCATTTCTTTTTGGTCTCACCCACTGATAATGCACTTCAGCTACTGAGTAAAACTACTGCTTTATACAACTTTAAAGTAGCTTGTCCGTCTATTAGAACTAGACATTCCTACGATTTATTCAGTGAATTGACTTGGTCAATCCCATTACAAGTGGAAAACAGCAGTGAAAATAATAAAAGTTACTACAAGACAAAATGGTCCAACATAAAGAAAGGGGTCTGGCAAGGATGCATTTTATCACTCACTCAGCCGTTCAGACCCTACAGCAAAGTGGTAATGTACATTGATCATTAGATTATGGATTCTGAATCTAAGGAAACAGATGGTGTGGTCTTGAGTACAGCGTGATGATGATGATGATAATGATGATGATGATGACATCCTTCCTTGTTGCTTACTCAGAGGAATCTCTGAGTAATGGGATTCTGGTCACTGGAGTGTCTAAGTTTGTGTTTTTTTCTGAACAATATATATGTGTGATGTTTTCTGTTTTCCGCTCTCTAAGACTGGTAAAGTCCAACAACAATACAAACTGGTAGTGAAAGATCTGGGAAGAAATTTTATTTATTCATTTTTCCAGCATCAAGATAAGGACTTCACCAAAATATCCATGAAAGATTAATAACAGCCCATGAAAACTAGATAACAGTGAAAGGCAATACGGACAATTACAGAGCTTGCTCTACTTTGTGGTTTCCTTGATTTCCTAAAGATAGAAAAGGTACAGGCAAGGCAGATAGAAATTATATTAATCAGAAGGTGGGGCATTAAATAAACGATGCAACGAACCCCTTAAAAGGAGCTTAGTGCAAAAATATAGTCACTTATAAGCTTAGGTGAAATACCAATCATGGAATCATTGAATCACCAAGGTTGGAAAAGACCTCCAAGAACATCTAATCCAACCATCCACCTACCACCAATATTTCCCCTCTAAATTATGTCCCCATCTAAGTGTTTCTTGAACACCTCCAGGGACAGTGAGTCCACCAATCTCCTCCTTGCCACAATCTCCTTTCAAATAGTTATGACCCAAGTGCTGGATCCAGCACTTTGTCTTGTTGAACTTCATCGCATTGGCCTCATCCCAGCCCCTCATCTGTGAATGCATCATAGCATCTGCAGACACCAAGGCTTGTAGACTAGTGACCGACCATATGACAAGCCCCCAACACCATGACATCATGTGACACAGGCCACATGCTATTGTATCTGTGAAGAATATTCAATGCAGCAGCCCTATCCCTTCTCTGTAATACATCTGTTTCCAGATGTTGGCTACCATGTCTAATTGCACCATCTTATTAATTTAATGAGATTAAATTATTTTCCTCTTAGAAAATATTCTACAATCAACTTGTAGAACTGCTTACTTAATGGATACGGTACTCAAGGTTACACATCTGTGTAATTTTCACACATTTCTTCTGGGAAAAAAAAACAAAACCCTAAAAAAACCCTGACCAAAGTTCTTGCCTGACCAATATAGATGTTTTACTTGTTCTTATGACCATTCAAATCACCACTGTCATTCTGATCACTATGTATTAGTTAGATATAAAGAAAAAAATACATTTGGATCTGAGTATTACTAACATATAGCCAAATACAATAAAAATGTGCTGTATTATAGTAACATAGTTGCAATGATGCTTCTTATTACATTTTTAAGAAATAAGAATTTATTAGTGCATAATTTGTGACTATAAAAAAGTATTCTTTGGGGATGTATTGCTAATGTTAGGAAAATGCTATGTGAAGATCAAAATGATAACATGTATTATACTTGATATTTTGCATGCAGCGATGAAAAGTTTTTATTCTCAATTTTACACAGACATTCTCTTCTCCTCAAGTGATTTTCCTAACTCCTTTTGAAGGTCAGACCAGCATGGAAGCAAGTTGGCCTGAGTCAGCACAGATAGTAGCTGTATCATTCTTTACACTTTTAAGCCTAACTCATGTATTTTTTCAATTACAGAAAAAGAGTTCGCAACAGCTTTTTCAACATATTGCATTTCAGCTTTCAAAAATAAGCCTTCAGATATATGCCCTTTTAAAAACACAAAAAAGGAGATTTCAGTTCAAAATGAAAAACCCATCATTCCATTTAATAAAAAACACTTGTTAAAGCAAAGATGAGACTTGGTGGAAATGTAAGTTTAAAATTATTTGGACTACATGTATGTGTAATAAAAAACCTCCCAACAGAGAGGATACATTTTTACAACACATTTCTGTCATTTCTTGTTTTGTAGAGTACAGAAGTACTTGTAGAACTGTATGGACAGAAGATCTTCTGGCAAACTACTACAGGGAATCATACTGAAAATAATGTAGCAACACAAAGTTTGCTCAGAGCTGAAAGCACAACACATTTCCAGTCACTAAAATAACATGCAATTTAATGCCATTTTGCTAATTGGAAATATTTCTATTTCTATGATGACTAATGTGAATGTGGTTACAAAAAGCTACTGTTGCTCTTAAGAATAACTGGGTTAATTTATTAAGGGGATTTCTAGCAACTTCAGTTCAATTGAAGTGCTATTGTAATAATGCAAAGTGATTTACTTAAATCTTTATGCAGGCATGCTATCTGTTAATATGTTTTCCCAGGATATGACTCACGACAGTCAGAAAAACTGTTTATTCAATTCACTCAATTTCTTAGAAAGCTTAAATTTAAGTGACAACTCCTCTACAGTACCTTCAGTATTATATTCAATATTAACCCTTTTTTCCATTCCAACTTTCTTTTCTTGTTCCCATTAAATCAAAGTAAGGCAGCAGAAAATAACAAGGTCAGTGACGGCTTTCCCCAAAGAGTAAGATCTACTTTCTTCTTGAAGTACTGTTGGCTAAGGACTCTTCTCAGTTAGTGAGAATGCTTTAGGCATCTTTCATTCTTCCCATTCTAAAAGTGGAGAAAAAGACCAACTGCCCTTGAAGCAGCAGGAAGCTCCGTCCCAGCTGCTAAGACAGACAGAGATAGCAGCAGGGGACGCCACTCACTCCAGCAGCTGGGAAACATCTATTTGGGTGTGTGGATTGGACTTGTGTGACTATTTGTGGAATCTGTCTACGCGCAGCTTATGAATCCTGCACTGATACTTTGAATCTGTTGCTATTAAATTTCTTGAGAACTGGAATGCCATGGTGGCCCACATCCAGACTTTAGGTGGGCTGACTTAAACTCTGACAATGTCACCCCATTATCCATACTGGCAGCCTAGATGTATGCAGACCTAACTCATACATACAACATGGCTGCCTCAGGGTAAGTAGGAAAAAACTGAACCTATGTGTGTCCTCTTTCATTACCGTTTCTACCACAAGATCAGGAACAAGGGCATGTGACTAACCTGAATTTTGACAGAACAATTAGTGTGTTAAGGAGATGAAGTTAAAAATGCTGGTGATCAGAGCAAATAACTGAAAAACTTTTTTTAGTTCAATCTTCCACTGGAAAGTGCAGTATCTCTTAGAAGGTAGACACATGCATGCTCTATGACATAGAGCATAGGATTCAGAGAAAAGATTATATAACGTATTTCCCATTCATCAAAGGGTTATACTTCATATTAGAGTCATATTAGAAAGGAGGGCTTTATCTTGTGCTCGGTCTCTCAAAATATACACTCATCAGAAGAGAATTTGTGGCATTCAGGTACACACAGAGATGAGAGAGGGCAACTGTAGGTGAGGGACTGCTATCACTCTCAAAGCACACATTTTGACTTTGAATCTTCTGAGGGATTCCTTTTCTATTAAAACCTCTGTTTCATTCCGTCTCCGCTTCCAGATTAATTAGATGCAGCACTTATGTTGATGAGAAGAGAATGTCAACTTTGTTATGTGTCTCTTTTCTTGTCACTCCACATTGTTGCACACTGAAGCTGTTGATTTATTCAAATCTACCTAGCTTCGTAGTTAGTTTTGTATTTTCTCCTGCCTTTCTCCTGCCTTTCCAACTTCAGTTGTCTATTTATCACTCCATCTCAGTCTCCACTCTTTCAGTAAGAACTCTGTAGAGCAGAAACTATTTTTGGCTCCATAAAGTGCTGAACAGTCTAAAGGTGCTTGACACAAGGAATCTTTGATTCTCTGGAAGTCATGCTGTTAAAACAATATTATAATTTATCAAAATATGAGATTCAAATCTCAGTTCATAAAAAAAAATAAAAATAAAAAAATACAGCACAGATGCCCAGTTGTATGAACCCTCTTAAACCACTTATGAATTACTTACAGGAGTCTGTACTGACCTGTCAGAATATCATTATATTTAAAATTATGAACACAGACACATAAGTTAGATCTCCTTATTTATTGTACCTAAACATCTCACCTTTTTTACTGCATCTTTACAGAAATACATAGATTATATCATTTTATTAGTGAACTGAGCTTCTTCCTGTAGGAAGTTTTGGCTTCGGTCCCATTGTGACCAACAATAATTCCCCCAGTTCCCCAATTCTCACAATGTTCCTCAATTTCAAGGTTCCATTTTCGACAGGAAAAAATATCAGCCCCATCTTTATTCAGATCATCTTGAATAAAAAAATACTGTAATCAATCCTTCTCTGAGCTCCAATCCACAGTTTTCAAAGGAAAGGAATGTTTTATATTTAAATATTTCAGATTTACAGACATACTGAAAACACATTTCAGAGATTTATTGCTCTTTTTTTCTTGCTGGTCTTATGAAGATGGGTCTATGTTGCTGACACCACAAAGATGTAAACACTCTGGATAAGAAATAAAGAGTAACCCCCATCAAGAGTGAGATCCAAGCCACAAGACCTATAAAATGGTTTTGGGTGTTGCAATGCTAAAAGCATGCTTGCTTGTAGACTGCTAAACTTGTTCTAGCAAGAATTCAAACAGGGCTTTCAAAAGTTTGTTGTATGACATGTACAGTACACAGTTCTGTGCTCATGCTCTGCGAAAATTATTTACAAGTTTTTATAAAAAGAATAATATGTAGAAACTGAATATTTTAAATAAATAAGCTTTTTTTTTTTTCCTACTAACATTTTCCTCTTTCTTTATTTTTTCTTCATTTCTTCCTTCATTATCCTTGCTTTTCCTCTCTTTTCCTTCTTAAAGAATATCTCTTTGCTCATTTTTCCCTTTCTAGTGTCAGCTTTGAATCTGTGCCTGGCAAAGTGACTGGCAGCAGAATTTCTGTGACATGTGTGGTGACTTTGAGTACAGAACAAAGATTCTTCATAATTTCAGAAAGGGTGTGTATTTCACCTTGAAAAAAATGCATGAACAATGCATCCCCAAAAGATTATTTGTTTGACTTCTGCTTTATGAGTATTGAAAAGATTAGTGAACATTAGAGAAAATGCCTCTGGCAATGTATACAACGATGAAAAGAGACAGAAGAAAGGAAAAGAAAAGAAAAGAAAAAAAAAAAGAGGAAATCAGACTTACTAATTAAAGTTGATTAATGATCAAACTTCTATTGTTTTGGGGACAACTCTAGGAAAGCTTCAAAAAGAAACAGTAATGATTTTTTATTCCAGAATTGCTCAAACAACTCAGCTGAAGTCAACAGTTTGGCTTCATGAAAGCCTGTCTTAAATGTCTTTTGGAGAATCTCTTCAGCACTGTATCAGTAGTGCTCTTTCCCTTCAGATAGGGCTATGCATCACTTCTTCACCGATCTAGTATAGTCCTGATGCTTCTAGAATTGCAGAAAATTCAATATTTTCAAGAGCAACACTTAATTCCTATGCTAAAATATGGTCATCACTTTGGCTTCAGAAAAACTGCCCAGAACTTGGATTTCCCTTCAGTCCACTGCAGCATGAGAACTAGCATGTGTATCCAGTTAATGCTCTGTTCCTCCCATGCTCACATAGTTCATTTGAAAGGACTGACCTGTATATTCTTCCTGTACTGAAACTGGATGATTTGGCTCCCGATTATGAGCAAGTGGAGTTTTCTTGCACATGCCAAGGAAACTGAAAAGAAGATTATCTTCAAAGACTGTGCTTAGCTTTAAAAATGTCTAGCGGGTAGTGAGGATGAAAGGAAAAGCCATTACTCCTGCCCCTTGTGTTTGACCAGGGAGAGAAATTATCCCTTCAACCAAACATCATCACCTGCTTCAGCTTTCTTTAAACAATACATCAACAATTCATTGGCACTGCTTGATGTAATCAACTACGAATGGCATTAGAATTGGTACCATTTGGGCTATTTTTCTCCTACTAGTGGACAACTTTTCTTGCAATGCATAGTCTAATATTCTGTGTTCAGTACTGTGCCTATTCTTATAGCTTAACAATCTCTTCTCAAGATTTATGTAATCAAATGGCATCTGCTACATTTCAAGAACAAATATGGGCTATCCAACACTTTAATTTAAAGATGATGCCTTCAGCTGTGTAATACTAAATAATGTCATATGTCTGACATACCCATTAGAGCATGTGGGATACACCCTATAAACATGTTTTAAATTAATTTATGCTTATGGAGAAAAAATTGCTTCCTTGCTTATGAGAATTTTTTATTATTATTAAGGAATTTCCTGGGCCAGCCTTTTTTAACTATAGAGCATGCTCGTTTGCCTGTTCTCGGAGAGAAGGTACATCTGACTACATATTCACTCTGCATGTCAATAGCATGCCAAGATCTCAAAAGACAGGATGAGGCAGAGAAAGGATCAACTTCAGATTTCTGTATTGTTTTCTCATAGCACAATTTCACTTTGGTGCAACATTCTTAATACAAACATTAGTAAATAAGGATTAAAATGAAGGTAGAGTGCAAAGCAGGAGTTGAAGTAAATTTAATATAAATTCTTTATTTATACTACATAGATTGGCAGTTCTTTTAAGTAAAGATACTTATCCATTTTCACAATTATGGAGTTAACACAGACTGCCTTTTGCCTCTTCTAGATTAAGTATCCCCAGGATTGTGATCAGAAGCCATTGATCTTCTTGATTTTCAAATGTTAAGAAGCACAACGAAACATTTGAGAGGATGAGGTGGCTGTTGACTGTCAAATTCAGCCTACTTCTGATAGCTTCTTAGAATACAACTCCTTGGCTGTTTGCTTACCCCTTCAAAGTGTTGCTGTAATATGGTGTAACACAGGTACCATTGTTCCTGTAATCTCTAGGATAAAACTATTTGAAAACTTCAAAAAGAACACTGATTTAAAATAACAAAGCAAAAGCTCTCAATCCCAGTACACTTTGGGCAAAGAGACAAGTTGATGTAGGCTTGTTATCACAAAGTTACTTCCTCTGACTACTTTTTACAATGCATGCCTGTGATATATTGAATTATTCATGTAATTGACTTCACCATAGGGTACTACAAGGTTGAAAATTACCCTATTACCCTTTTACTTTGATCTTTAAATGCTATTCTTTGTAATCATGAGTACAAATGCACTTGCAAGAACACAGAGTTGGTAAGACCCTCTGGACTAGTTTATGACCCCTTGCACCGACTTCTGAACAGGAACTCTCCTGTGATTAAAGTTGGGTGCAGCTATATTAAGCTGCTTGCTTAGTGAAGACTCTGGTTTTGCATGTACTTTAGAAATGAGTTACTTGTGCAGCAGCAACCAACAGTATTGTGTTGACTTCCTTGTACCTACTAAGGAACTAATTCAAATATATATTTAACAAATGAGACTTGAAATTGGAGTTCTGGCTGAGAAAGGAACAACATAACCAGGTCCAAGAAGAAAACCATTTCCTTTTCATAGAATCATAGGATACTAGGAATTGGAAGTGACCTTTGAAGGTCAACCAGTACAACTCCCTGCAGTGAACAGGGACATCCACAGCTAGATCAGGCTGCTTAGAGCCTGGTCCAGCTTGGCCTTGAAAGTCTCCAGGGATGGGGCATCCACCACATCCATAGGCAACCTGTGCTAGTGCCTCACCACCCTCACTGCAAAAGGCTTTTTCTTATAACCAACCTAAATCTACCCTCTTTAAGTTTGAAACCATTTCCCCTTGTCCTATCACCACAGACCTTTATCAAGAATCTGTTCCCCTCTTTCCTGTAGGCTGCTATCAGGTCACCTTAAAGCCTTCTCTTCTCCATGCTGAACAGCCCCAGCTCTCTTAGCCTGTCCTCATAGAGAGGTGTTTGATCCCTTGGATAATTTTTGTGGCCTTCTTCTGGACATGCTTCAACAGATCCATGTCTTTTTTGCATTGAGGACTGCACACCAGGCCACAGTACTCCAGATGAGGCTTCACCAGCACAGAGTAGAGGGGCAAGATCACCTCCCTCGCCCTGTTGGCTTCTTTTGATGCAGCCCAGGATATGGTTGGCTTTCTGAGCTGCAAGGGCACATTGCTGGCTTATGTCCCGCTTACTATCTACAAGTACTCCAAAGTCCTTTTCAGCAGGGCCGTGCTCAATCCATTCATCCTCCAGCTTGGTGGTGGAGGTTGCCTCAACTCAGGTGCAAGACTTTGCACTTAGATTTATTGAATCTCATGAGGTTCTCCTGGGCCCACTGCTCAAGCCTGTCTAGCTGTCTCTCAAGCTTTCTTTTCAAAACTTCCCCATACCCATAGACTGTGGAAGTTTCTGTCAGTTTTGAAGACATAACTTTGCATGGAACTAGGAACACTGTTTATATCCCAGAGTTTTATTATATTGGAATAGATTAAAAACACTTCTATATTTTGAGAATTAAAGTACTACTATTGTTCTGTCATTACTGAATAATTACTGATAACAAATATAACAGTCATTAGGGAATACAGCTTTTATGACGCACATGAAGCAGAGCAGAATACCCTTCCCACTGGGGCCATTGTAATAGCATAAATAATTACACATTTCTGAACTGTAATAAAATCAGTAGTAACAAAGTTTGTGAAACACAAAAATAAGATTCTGCAACTGATTAAGCAAAAAGAATGGCTTTGAGACTATGATGTAAACAAAATGGAGTTCCAGCTTGGTAACATGACTCAAATCTGTACTTTAAGAGATGGCTGAAGGTTCATATTCTTTCCCTCATTATTCTCCCTTCGTGTTGTGCAGAGGCATAAAGAGCTGTTTGGTTCATTTGGAAAAAAAGAGAATCATATTATCTTTTCTATGATAATCTTATGAACTGGAACAGACTATCCCAAAGCTTTCTCAGCATCCAAGATGCAGATGGATTTGTATCATTCTGCTGTTACTAATCACTACTTGTCTTTGAGAGTTCTGAGCTAACATGGCAGTTTGACTGAAATCATTCAGTCTTACTCAGAAAGGACCAAAGATTTACTTACATACACTTGCCTCTTTGTATCATAAATGAGCTAACTGTAATGACCAGACTGTTTCCCACTGACAAGCCTAATCCTTACACATGCACTTTAGCTTGCCCATCAAGTCAATCCCCATGAAACCCTGAGTTATATTTTCCCATCAATATCAATGACATGATCAAATCTTTTCTGGTACTTATCTTTGCAATCAGGTTGTCATTCCTGAAATGTCTTTCATACTTTCCCACAACAAAGACAATCAACAAAGAAACTCAAAAAAATTCACTGTTTGATGAGTGCAGATTTGCCTGTATCTTTTAAAGTTAGCTTATCCACTAAAGCTGTAATTAATTCTTATACACGATTATGTTTTTTCTTCTGATCCCAGCTTAAAGCCAAATCTGTGCAATAGGACCAGCCACACAGAAAATCCTTGTGCTATTAAACTAAAAACACACTAAATCCACATCTTAAAAGATGAAATTCAGAAACGTGTAATGACTACTACAGGAACAGCAATCTAAGTACATTTAGTTTCAATTTGAGTGCCAGTAATTTTGAATAACCTAATTACGCTGGACTTTTTAGCATGTATTATTCTCTGACCTTTTTGATTGGACTAGGAAACATTAGGAGTTAGAATGTTAAATACTAAATTACATTGGCGAATGATGAGTCATTCTGAAAAAATAAAAAAAAAAAGAGGTATTGGTGAAAACACTCAAATTCTTGAATCCCCCCAAAAGCTTCTAAGAATCTCTCACACTAAAACTGCACAGTAAAATATTCTGCTGCAAGTATAAAAATTCACCACAAACAAAAATTCCAATTACATTTTAAAATATTAGACATTAGGTTTTGCTAAAAAAAAATGCCAGTCTCTTTTAAGTAACTCTGTGAGGAAAAAGAAACTTGACTGTAGCTTTTGTTTTACAATTTGTACCAGAAGAACAGAACACATAAAGTGAAAAACAATCATATCAGGACTCCGGTGTTTCCTGAACAGAGTATAAATTTTTATCCATGGACTTGAAACTGTGTATTAAAGACCTGAAACCACATACATCGAGAAATAGGCTGCAATGATATGACTGGGCTGAGAATTTTGCTAGAATAGCTCTATCAGAATAGTAGGACAGGTAGGTTATTAAGTTATCATCTCTCAGCTACTGTTTTCTCATGATTTACACATAAGTTTATGTTTTACAAAATAAACACAAAATGTAAGTTTAAATTCTGAGTAGAATTATCTTCAAGTGATCTCTTGGAGATGGATGAAATCAAACCTCATTAACATTTCCTGCCTCTGAACATAAATAGTGACAGGGTTTTCAAAGAAAGACAGACCTTTGAATGAAAGACTACAATAGCTATTGTCATCTTTCAAATGTGCTGAAGCCATTTTGAAAATTGTTCAAAGTATAGGGAAAAAGTTTATACTTTCGCAGAGTAGACACTAAGGCTGAGAGAAGCCTGTGTTAGGCCCTTGTCTCCAATTTTCTGCCCTGATTAACTACAAAGGCTGCTAACTGTGTATGGATGTTAGTTAAAAGCATTTGGTATTTGGTATCTGTCTAGTCATGTCAAAATTAAAAACTTTCTGTGTAAATATTGGGTCAAGGAAAGCACAATAGTGGTTTTCGCTCATTCATTTTTGTTTATAAATCCTTTCAACTGCAAATATTTGTATTTATATCATATCATATGTGAATGCAGCCAGTTAAGAAAGCACAAATTAGAAAAAAATCAATTATAAAAATACTCAGTGGAAATGAGTATTTCTAAATGTCATTAATCTGAGGCACAGTTTGTAAACAAACAGAGGATCTGATTTTCAGCAAGTTGGAGAGACCATTATTCATGCGTTGCGCATCTAATTTCTGTTTACTGTTATTATACATCAGTACACAAGTGAGGAGCTAAATTCTGCCTTCTTTTCCTTGCCTAATAACACTGACTTTCTTACACAGAGCTTCCCAGACATGATATAGCTAGTATCCTGCACAATGACAGGACCATCTTTGTGCCTTACAGTCCACTGAATTTCAAGTTCCAATTCACATTTTTATATTGTTTGCCTTTCCATTCCTGCTTTTACACAACCTGATTGATTGGATGATTATTCCACAATGGCTTACACATCTGGGAGTCCAACATCTGGATATGTTCCCATTTAGTGCATGTTCCCAAGAGCCATCTTATATTGTCAGTGGTGAACTGCATTTGCCTCCTTCTAACTTACATGAAATAATCCAGAAGCTGCCGAGTCCTGGGGGTGGTACCTCAGTAATAGTTTTACCTCCAAACTTAGGGTTTAATTTAGTGCCACTTACATGATTGCAAGTCATTTAAATGGTCATTAAACTAAAATAGTAATTTTCTTACAAGATTCAGTGATCCACCACAATTACTTATGGTGGATGAGCAGCATGTGAATTTGGTCCATAAACTTTAAATCTACCTGGAAACTACATGCATACACAGTAACTGTTTAATAACTGTTTCATAAATGATGTTTTAAAGCTTAAAATTGATCAATTTTTAACAGCCCTTTTCCAATGTGACAGCAAAAAATAGTCTAGTACCTTGAAATTACTGCTTGAAAATATTCTTAATGCACTGCATAATGAAGTCCAGCCACCCTTGTGGTGCAGTACTCCTGGGTGACCATGTTCAACTATTGAGGACACCAAGAAAAATTTGAAACAGAAGAGTTCAGCTAAATAGCCAGTTCACTGGTTGAATAAAAGCCATCCTCTCAAAGTTCTCCACGTCCCTGGGACTCTACGACACCATCGTGGCACAATTTGTCTGCTCCTGCAAAGTACTTGCATTCTACTAATATATATATATATTTTTTAACTTATTGATTAAAATGTTCATTTGGACTTAAAAGAAAAGGATCTGAATTTAGCACTCCTCTATGTGAAGTATATTTTTGGTCTTTGTAAAACGAGCTTGTGCTTTGACACTCCCAAAGGGCACTTTCACACATCCCTTTTGCTCTCCACCCTCTACACTATTCATTCTGTCATTTAGAATTGATCCCTTTACCCTTCTCCTACTGCTAAAATAATTTCTGCCACAAATAGTCATTACATTTCCATTTGGGTCCTTTTGCCTATGCAAATTAATCTTTTAGAAGATTCAAGAATGTTTTTCAGGTTTCACATGCAGCTGCTTAAAAAAAGGAAAATGTGCCCTATGAGGTTTACTGAGATGATTCCTGGAAATTCAGATGGAAGGAAGGGTTTGTATTTGTTATTTGCTAGTAATTTTGTCATGTGTTAGGAGCTCTTTGACTGTATTTGAAAATGATTAATTGATTTAAAAAAAAGTAAAATCTTAGAAGTTGCTATCAATGAAATGTGCATATAGTACTTTACAGTCAGGCTGTATCCACTTCTAACAGCAAGGACAGGGATTTCAACACAGTTGCAGAAAATTACCAGCAGCTCATATTGAGATCAGAATACTTGTCATCTGAGGACAAATCAAGAAAAAGTTCAGAAAGCAAGGCCAAAAATATTTGAGTTTAGATGGCTGAGACTTACAATCATCAAAAGTGTTGAGCTATGTTTGAGATAAAATACAAGCATGAAATTGTAAGTGAATAGCAAAGTAAGCATAATGCCAACTCAGATAATTATTTTTAATGCTGTAACAAGGAGGCTGAGAGCATTTAAATGAGTTGTTTCTCCCTATTGTATTGGAAGTCATTGCTAACAATCTGCAGGAGCTACAATTCTTAGTCTTAAGGAGCACTGTAACAGCATTATCTGAAAATAATATAAATTCCACTCTACTGCTTACCTGAATTCTCTTCAACACAGTTTGTTGTCCTGAATATTAGGACAGCCATTTAGCAGCTTTCAGATAAATATCAATCTTACATCAAGGAATTACTTTTTCAACAAAACCAACTGAAGACAAAAGACTTTATTGTTTTAAAGTAAGCCAGGATAATTGAATAATGGGATATGGATTACACTTTATGTCTCACCAAAGTACAGATGATGAAATTCTGTTCCTTCACTTCCAAATATACATCTCCCAAGATTACGAACAAGGATTACCATTTACCACAGCAGATATGGTAACATGGCATACAAAAAAATGCATGCTTAACAAAAGATTTGGAGACTATCGAATTCTAAAGGGAAGTCAACGGAAAGCCTTTGCAAAACTACTCTAAGTAACTTCTTGTGACTACCTCTGTCCAATTCCTGTGGATTTGACTGTGTAAGTATGATTTAACTATGAAAGATTATTGAAACATAAAGGGATTTAATTTCCAAATTATCTCTGTATTATTTTATTAAACTTTTTTTTTTTCCCCCAAGATACATAGGGGAACAATTTAGATAAACAGCTCATCTACCTGTTTTCATGCTGTTTTTTTTTAAATCACACAGAGATAAACAGATTAGTGGGATGTGGCCAAAATATACCAAAAAGTCTCGTAAAAGCCTAACAATAGAGCCACACAGTCACACACACAAGAGCTCCATTTGACACATCTAAGCAGAAGATAAAGGGACAAAACTAATGTAAGCCACCATTGTTTTCCCTTAGAACAGGTGAGGTCCCCAGGAGGTTCCCAGAATTATTTAGAAGAAACTGTAGGATGCTCTTAATTATGTCTGTTAGACTCCAGGGCCACACCTGCTTCTGATGGCCTGCAGCACAGTTTTCCCTTCTCTCCTTCTCCATGTAATGGCATAAGAGATGTTGGCAAGGAAACGTGGTTAGAAAGCTGCTGGAGACAGGAACTGCTGGAGTGCAGCCAAGCCCTGAGAATCTGTTACATTGACAGTGGGAAATAGCTGTTGCTGGTGGAGAATGCTGCTGGTAATATGGGAAACCTTATTCTTCTACATAAGCTGTTTTCTACTTTTATGCAACACAGATCCATACTCCTACACAGGACATGCAGCAAAATTCTAACAGCAAGGTCATTATCAGTGTCCCCCCCCCCCCAAAAAAAAAGTGAAAGCGGTTTGTTTACATAATTTCCTTCCTTATTTATGATTCTTCAGCAATCCCTTTGCAATTAACTGCCAACTCATGTCACTTAGCCTAGCCAAAAGTATACCCTTGAAGCAAAACATTTTTTGAATGTTCTTTACACCAATTAAAACATGCAGAAGCTGGCTTAGCATACTCAAAAGTCAAAATGAACTATTGTTCACAGCAACTCCCGTGATACAATAATTTAACGGATGTCTATGCTGAAATGTGAAATTACACCTAAAACACTGTAGTCTTCATTGCTTTCAGTTTTCCATCTGTTCAAACAATACACAATTCCAGTCTCCATGATTATGCTGTTTGTAACACAGTACATGACAAAAAGTGCATTTAATTGTTTGAGTGGAACCGAGCAACCTGTATTGATTGCTCTGGGGCTTTAAGTGCAAGTTAATATCGGGGACTGACACATAGACAGGCAATCAGGCTAGACTTGACATGCATTCTGGTTACCTGGGGAGACAACAGACACTCAGCCCAAGTTTAAGCAGTCCATCTTTGGCCCTGTAGAGACAGTTTAAAATGTGGCATAGATTGTTGCTTGTACTATGACCACGCATTCAAAAATCATTCCTTACTGAGATTTGTAATTCAGTTCAGGTGCATATACACAAAAGCCCATGGAAGCCAAATCTCTGTTCTAGCACTCCTGGACTTTATTTGGCAATGTTTGGCAAAAACCTCTAACAAGCAGGACATGATTTTACTTTACGCTATGATTACTTCTCTAGTGTGCCATTGGGTAGGTTCTTCACTTTGCACTTGCCCTCAGAGATGCTAGTTGTTCTAGAGGATCTACAGTTGGACTAGATGATCTTAGAGGTCTTGGCCAACCTTAATGAATGATTATGATTCTGTGATTCAACAGATAAAATGTGGAAGCATGCGTCACTTTC
Source organism: Phasianus colchicus (assembly GCF_987193195.1). Classification (NCBI taxonomy): domain Eukaryota; kingdom Metazoa; phylum Chordata; class Aves; order Galliformes; family Phasianidae; genus Phasianus; species Phasianus colchicus. The sequence goes on from NC_143448.1 coordinate 14,265,270, forward strand.
ATGTGCCTGTATGCCTTTCTGAAGGCAAATGGAACTCTGCATTCTGAAAATGAGAGCACAGACTTTTCACTGTCCTTTGACTGGAAATGTTTGTTCTAAAATTTCAGTGTTATCATCGCTTCTTCTTTCTTGATATTTAAAAATTCTGAACAGATAGGAGATAACCATCATGCCAAGAGGGTAATGGTGTTTGTTCTAGCATTAAGATAAATTTGAACTTGAAACTATTCTTCATTAATAAATTAATATGTTGAAAGATACCAACTCTATCGTTTTAAATGAGGTTCATTTAGCAAGTATAACCTCCACCCTAGACATATACCTTACATCTGTTTAATTTAATCAGAAAAGACAGACATGTTAATTACTTTCTGATGGCTGTTCTATACTATGGCTTTGGCAAGTGAGAAAAGACAAATTCCCATGGCTTAAAGCTAAAGGAAATGGTTTCTAAGGGATAAAAACCACTTAGGCTGCATGGCAGCACACTATTTAAAGTGCAAAATCTTTGGGGTTTGTATTTACAGTATGTAGTATATGTTATGATGCAAAAATGTGCTGAGATAAGCAGTATCTATTTCTTCATTGAATTTTTGTGTGAACTCTAACTTAGGGGCATACAGCAAAGAAAGTATCTGCAGTTCTGAAAGGTGTACACTTCGACTACAATTGTCTGAAGTTTGTCAGCATTTAAAATAAATCTTCAAGAAGTCATATTTGAATGAAGACTGGCTTCTGAGTTAATATTGCAGAGACATTTGTGTTTAATGCATTTTGAGTTAGCTGTAAAGGAGCATTCATGCTGGTCTTCTTTCTAAAAGTCAGGCTTACCAGGAAACAGAAACATGCTATCTGCAGTATGTGCCAAACTAAAGCAATGTGAACTATTAACTGTTCACAAAGACTCATTTGTCAAATGATTTCAAATGAAATTATCCATAACCATTCCTGTGTCTCACAGGTACTGTCTCACAGGTACTCTGGGTCTATTGGTAAATAGAGTTCTTCACAATTTGGTCCCTGCAATTGGTGAACAAAACAGGAAAAACAGACAGAATGATCAAAGACCATTGAACAAGGACTACTTCTGATGCCAAGATTCTGCAGTATTTCCACATGTTGAAATGTTACACTGCAAATTTAGGATTGCATTTGCTTCAGTCACTACAATATGCATCAGTTGTCCCCTACTAATATGTTACATGACTATTACTTGTATAAGAACTTTAAAATAACTTTTTTTTTTTTTTTTTAACTTTAATGGGCATAAATATAGCTATGTCACCCTAGAAGACTCTATAGTCCCAGATACAAAAGTGTGTTCTGTGATAATGGTGCATTATTTGTCCTATGAACTCCATGGATAGGAATCTGACTTTTCCATCTGGTTCAACTGGAATACTTTCATTGTCTTAGTAGTTTAGAGGAGTATACGAATCAAATAATGGAAAATAACAAATGGGAACTTCTGTGAGGAACAGTATATTTATTGTCACAGCTTGTATCCTTAGCAATCTATCTGCTACCTTCATGAACAATTGGATAAATACCTTCTGAGGCACAGTGCACATAGTATATGCAAAATTCTGATCCGAATATAACATTTCACCCTCATCTCCTACTCAATATGACACACTTGTTGTCTGTGCGCTTTAATGGAACACTTAATTACATGATTATTTCTGATGAGAAATTAAAGTTTTCTCTCCACATTGGAGTTGTATCCCAATGATGTAAGAGTGTTTTGATGGTGACTGTAGCAATGCTTCTCTTCACAGGGGTAGTGTGACTCAGAAAAAAAGGCATGTGTTTTTTGCACTGCATTTTGAGATATCAGTTCTTCAACAGACTCCACTATCATTCTTTTCAGTACTCATCGTAAAGCTCTCAGCCTCCAGGAAAAAAAAAAAAGCTTTTTCCATAATTTTCCCAGTCTATACTTTTCTTCTCATGAATGAAACACTACAATTTAATCCTTTAGATCCAGCTGCAGTATTTGGATTTTCTAACATAACTGTACTCTCTTTGTTTCTGACTGCTATCACATGAATCCAGATGCTGTGCTGAAACATCCCAGAGGAGTGTCACTGATTTTCTTTCATCTAGCCTTTCCCTTCAGCTTTCTGCAAAAGGTTTTGCCTGAGCTTCTAACTCTTATTCTGATAAGTAGACTTTTATGACATTAGAATCTCACCTTAATGAACTTCCTTTACTAAACATGTTACCATATTTGTAAAAGTAAATCCACAAATTTACTGATTCTGGAACAGACTTCTAGATCTTTGAGTCTTCTGCTATTGGAAGCAACACATCCCATAATTTTTGTCATAACCTCTTCAGCTTACAATAGGAAAGAACGATGGTACAGATTTCAATAGGCCTTGGTTCTGGGATGAACACCTCAAACATGTGCCATGCAGTCACTAAGTCACTAGGGTAGGCTATCTGTAACTGCTCGGCTTTATAACCTTCTCCTCACAGAACTACAGCTACTGTAAATATCCAGTGTTGTATGTGAAATCTGCAGCTTGCCCTTAGTAGAAAGTCACTAACCCATTTGTTATTCTTTTTTTGTCTGTAAAGAACTGAACTGAGGCAGTGCAAAAACAGATTCAGAGCAAGTTAATAGGAATATTATGCAATTACTTCTAAGATCATAGGTAATCTCTGGCAAATGAACAAGTAGAAGACCCATCAGCCTTTTGAACATCTTGTGTGTAGAAAGCTTTGGGCAAATATGGGGAAGGGCAAAACTGCTGCTGGTCCTATGTGGATTCCAATGCTACACTGCAGTGTCATACTATCCTCTCAGGAACAATGCTGAAGAACTTTTTTTGTCTTCTGTTACTCCTCTATATGGTAAAGAAGGAAATCTACAGCAAAATTTTAGCATATTTCCATGATATATCATAGGGCATGCATGATGGAGACCAGCAAGTTACTTTTTGCCTGAAGCGTGCAGGGAATCAGAAAGTGAAAGCTGCCATTATTCATTGTCCAGCCTAGAGTGTTGATTCCTTTGCAAACTGGTATTTCAGGATGATTGAAAAAACATAATTGATCCAGCTGCACATGGTATGAAGAAAATTAAATAACATCAAGCATATCAAATACATACTAGCACATCATCTATCCTCCATGTGGCCACAGACCAAGAAATGACCATCAGTCATTCTTTCTTTGCATCTTACAAATGTGGAAATAGCCTGACTAAAGAGAGGTCATCTGTTCTATTTCCAACACACGTACATTAGACTTCTTTTGAAAGAACAGTCCCTATTCTACCCTTAAGCAAAGGAGTATCTTTCACAACTTTCATTCATCTGGCTGCTTGCACACTCACTGATAAGTGTGCACAGGCTCCTTCAAACAGCTACCTTGCTTTGCATTCTCGAGTATGTGGGGTCTCCTGTGATACAGAAATTATTTTCTGACAGATGTTAGTACCTTTAGCAGGCTTCAAGGCTGGCTGCAGGTATAATGCATACATGTACATAGGCAGATTGGTCCAGTTAAGATGAAACCACTGACTGACACTTAACTTTATGTAATAATTTTTAGTAACAGTAAGGAACAAACCCAAAATAAGGCAAGATGGCCTACCTTTGTGAAACTAAACAAAATCAGTGTGGCAGTAAGAGTTGGTGAGTGCATTTGTCACCATTTGAGTTAAGAACACAATCACATTTTTCCTGAATTAACACAGGGCTTAATCTTTTCAATTTAAATACCTGGGGAGAAACTTTTTTTTTCCTGTTATATAAACACAATTACAAATATGACAAATGTGTGTTAAAAAGACAGAACAAAAAAACAACTGTATGTTCAATACATGAACATGGAAGTTTTCCTACTTGCAAAACCAGGTCAACCCAAATCTTAATAGAGAAATGAAGAGTGTTCAGTAACTTCTGTGATAAATACAAACAGGAAATTATTTCATCGTGCCAGTAAAATCTGTGCTTATTTTGGCATGTTCTACCATCACATTCAACAGAACAGAGTATTTTCAACAGCCACTGGCTTTATGAAGTCTGTGCTGAGTCAGAACTATTCAGAAGCCAAATACAGCTTGTACAATACATGATATTTATAGATTTCTTCTGGCTGACAAGATCTATTAGAAACACAAAATGAATGTTCCAGAATGTAAATGTCTATACTAAAAATATTTAAAATATGCTGAGTAGAAACATTTTAATGAAATCAACAAGGTATTTTTTCAATACATGTGGGAATTTACAACAGAAGAACATAATTGTGATAAGATCTGATCCTTAAAAAGAAGATCAAAAAATGTGGCTTTCTACACTTTTTAAATTTGCAGAATAAACCACATTTCAGGAAACATCTTTTTCTCAAAAAAAACACTGCTTTCTAGTAGATGCCAAGACAAAATTGGCCCTTGTTCAGTCCTATGATAAAATATACTTTAAAGCATATAATCCACAATTGAAATAGCATAAGGTTAACTGAAAGCTTATCTACACTCGAAGTGAAAAGTACCTATACACTTACATTAGTACAGCGTAATATCTAGAAATAATCTGAGACTAGTGATAGCAAATACAGAATATATTGAAACTGCTTAATGAATAAACAATATTGAGTAAAGTCCATTCTTGCATCTATTCCTCTTGCTTAACCGGACTTTATGCTCACAAATTCAGACTTTAAATAAAGAAATAAAATGAAACTAAGGTATAGAATATGCCTTTTTAAGATGTGGAAATGAAGGTATCCTGAAAAATCTATATGAAATCAAATTCTTTCAGAGAAAGCTCTCTGGAGAGAGGCAAAGGTTAGAGACTATCCTTAAACTTTCACTGTACTAAAGAACATCCTCAAGAAGCACCACAGAATGGATGGTAGGCAGCCATAACAGCAGTAGAGCTATGCTTTATGCTTATTTGAGAGCAACAGCTCATAAAGATATACTTAAAATTTAGCTGCTCTGTTTTATAAGCCCGATTTAAATTAATATGGTATATACTGTAAAATATCTGAACTCAAATTTAGCTAATCAGTCTGTAAGAAAGAAAAATCCTCCCACGGAGTTGAAAAAAAATATTATCCTGTTTTGTTGTTGTATGGGAACTGTTGAGTCAGGCCTGAACCCTGATTGAACACCTGGGGGAAGGACCTGGTCAGGCAATTCAGCTGTGTGACCAGAAGGGCTGCAGCCTGGCTGCACCTCTCTTAGACCTCATTTAAGGGCTGACCAGGATCCTTTGCCAGTGGGAGAGGATTTCTTTTTGGAGGTTCCTTCTTGGTGAAGCTTTCCCCTGTGAACCTGGAATCTTCTGATGTGGGTGAGCAATCTTCTTCTCTTCCTTTATAACACATTTCTGTTGTGCTGGTTCTTCTCTCGTCATACCTTTGTTGAAATGCCTTTCCCATTGTGTTGTCCTGTCTGATTGCTATGGTTGTATATTACATACAATAGTTGGAAGAAATGTGCATTTTCTATATACTTGAAGCCCAAATGTGGTTTGTTACAAATCAGTTTAGGAGTTGATATGTGAACTGTAATCTCTGGGGTGGTATTTTATTGTAGGGAAAAGGGAACATATTCTAGTCCTGGATGGAGAAGTTGATTGTTTTGTGTTAAAAAACAACAACAACAACAAAACTCAATAAGAAAGAACATGATCACTACATGTACTAAGTTCCTGCCACTTCCAGTGAAGTCAGTGGGAGGTCAGCATTTCTTGGTGCAGTGATCAAGACACTCATCACTCAGAGGAATTTAAACAGTTCTGTGGGCTCTCAGCTGTGTCACAGCATACCTGATAATCTTGTGTCACGGAATTAACTAGATCAATCCATGCCTGTGACAGGGGGGCAGTAGGCCCCTGGCCCCACAAAATGGGAAGGGAAGGGAAAAGGGATAGGGAGGCAAATACTGAAAACCAAAAAATGTAAAACTGTGACATCTTGTCGTGCCAGAGTGCCATTTACGAGCATTTGCACTGCTGTGGGCTCACTTCTGCTGCACACGGTGTTCTCAGCAGTCTTCCAACCACATCAGATGCTCCCAGTAACCACGTTAGTTATGGGCTACAGACACAGGGCAGGCCTCTAGTCGTGACTCAAAATGTGAGCTAGCTCAGAGCTTTACATTGAAATTAGACAAAACTAACAAATGATAGGTTTTCTCTGAGAAAAAAATTTTAAAATTAGTTTTAACCATGGCTGGTTCTGATATTTTTCATTTATCTGAAATAGTTTTCAATATAGTATAAATTATATAATACTTGATAACCATAAAACTTTTTTATTTCCTGTTTACACAGACTAATTCAGATACTACTAAGTGTAATAAACTATACTTTCAGTTATTTCTATCTTCATCTTATTTATGATATGGAAGTCAAGACAAAATACATGGACTAAAATATGCAACACTTCTTCTAGTGTAATTTTACATATGGGGTATTGATGATTGTTTCTCTACTTACAACTCTTCCATATTTAAGGAATCAAATGGCTGATGTCTGGTTTTCGTAACCAAAGTAGATCTAAACAAAATAGTTTGCTGAGCAGTTGAACTAATGAAGCCTGGATGTCTTTAGATTCCATTGAATTTGTACTCCAAGGTTGAAGTTCTGGGTTTATTTTCTTATGTTTAATATGGACTGTTCTAAAATTTAAAGTCAGCATTTTTTCTTATACCTGGTGTACCAGTTACACAAAGCATGTAAAAAGGTTGTCTCTGGTTTTCTTCCTACATTGAGCTTTGTGCAATTACAGCTAAATGTCTGATAGTGACTAGGAATTTAAATACGGCCAGTCTATTAAAAAAATGGATTAAGCCACAAGCAAGATTATTCATTAAATATGGAATGGAATGCTTCTCATTCAGCAGCAAGACTGTTAGCATTAAACAATTGATATTCCTTCCTTTTTTCCATTTAACCAACAGTCCCTTGGCTCCTTTTGTTTTGACACAAATATTTGATCACTTTAAAATGACAGTGGATAATAAAAGACACGTGTGAGAAATTCACCAGGAATATATTCTACCTTTTCAGGCTCAATCAGTAGCATTTATTTCTCAAATCTGTCTGCTTTTTGTTGTCTTCATTCTTTGCAATTTGTCAACATTTTTCTTCTAATTAGTCATAAGTTAGGGTCTTAGCAAATATTCTGGCTCAAGAAACCTAAGATGTCTGGTATTTATTAGATTAGGAAATTTCATTGAATTTGATTTTAATTTAATGCAGCAATCTAGCATTACATTATTCTCCTATGTGTGACAATGCACCATCCAAAAAAAAGCATTAATTTTGGAGAATGAGACTTTCTTTAAAGTTAATTTAGCCTTTAAAATATAACTTTTTAAAAAATGTATTTGTGATGCACAGTTGAAAGCAGTTCTAAACTAAAAACACAACCCAAACAGGGGTGTATGGAAGTAAAACAGATTCTAAGTGCCCCATGGCAATAAGTGACGTGACAGACCTTCACAATGGGAAGCCAAATGAAATGATTATGAATTCAGATTGAGAACAGTACGCAGAAAAAGAAAAGAGGGTAATCTTGACTTTAAAATATCCACATCAGAGGGAAACCAACTCAGTGTTAACTACATTACTTGATTAATTAGTTTGAAATGTTATGCATGTCCTCCTTTTGCAGTTTCACAGAACTGGACTTCAGGAATTGTGCTTTGATGCAGCCAACTGCTGACAGTGTTACAGCACTTCACTGTGTTACTGACATCAGTATATGAGAGGTTTCGGCAAATGAGGGCACGCTCAATAATTCAAGATTTTACTTTGTTTTCTGCTCACATCAGCAACTATTTTGCTAGGTAGCAAGTTTCACAACTTGGAGTCCTTCTGTCATTGTGTAGAACATGCCAGTATTCAAGAAAATTAGCTCTGAAATGCATCTTCCAAGATATGAAGAAAAAATTCACTGAACTTAATAATAAACACTAATAAGCATCTAAAATATTCTAAAACATGCCTCAAGCAATACTTTCTGTAATCTCTGTGATAAGTGATAACACAATCTTTCTATGTATCCCTTTACCTTTTCCTACCTACTTCATGACTGAGAAGTCTGACAATCAGATATAATCAAAAGAGTAATGGTTTACAGGATTTTCTTTTGAAGGCAGGTATCTCCTTAAATTCTAAATATAAGCACAGAATTTGTGAGCTTTGCATGAAGGGTTTCCAATAGAACAAGTAACTGATTATTGGAAGTAAAAGTCATTTATTTCCCTTTTGTCGTCCTTGGCCTGATTTCAAGTGATATACTTCTCCATTAGCCAGGACAGCCAATTGCCAGAACATCTCAGTTTAGGTCCCTCATCTACTATATATACTGCTGTGTGAACTCCAGCTAAGCAGACAGGTTCCTGTGTTTTAGTTCCCTACAGGAATAATAACATTACCTTGTCTCAAGAGAGTTATTTTTAAGGTGAAATAGAAAAACCAACAAAACACAAACACACACAACCCCCACTGAAACAACAACAAAGAAAAACAGAAAACTGATTAAAAACTGGTATCTGTCTATGGTAATGGAAGCAAAATGTATCTTAAAATAGATACATGTAATATTCCCTGTTTGGTTTATTTAGTTTGCAAATTAATCAGGACAGGGAGAATGTCTTGATCTATTTTGTAAAGTGCAATGTGAATACACAGTGGTATGTACATGATTGTTGTTAATAAGAAATACTTTCAGCTTTGGGAGTGAAATGTGATTTTCCTGGCAGAGAGCTGCAATTTCAGGGCTATTGCATTCTTTTACTGTATTTCTAGAGTCAGCACCCTAGGATAGGTGATATCCCTTCGGAGAGGGGCAAGTCACAATAGTTTTTGTCCTTAGTATAAATAGTGATATTAGCAAAATGCTGCAAATAAATGAGCTTGATAAAAACAGAAGATGGCTTGAACTGCCTGGATTCTGCAGGCCTTTCAGCTCTTCAGCCTGGGAAGGTAACTTAACATATCCCATTCCTTGGTGTAAAGTGAATAATGACATGCCTTAAATTCTACATTCAGAACTCCGGGCATTCCTCATGCCCTAAATGGATCCCACTGACCAGTTGTTGGCTATAACAAAGCCAAAATCATTCAACTCATTCCAAAACTGAACTTTGATAAGAGGAATTTGCCATCTGGATTTAAAAACTTCACTGAATGTTCAGTACTCCTGCTTTCTAAGTAGCCAACTGCTGCTTGTGGTCAAGTTTTTACTTGTGTGTATTTCTGGCATTTAGATTTGCTTTTATTTTTAATACTGACCCTAAGACACGTTTTAGGTCCAATATGTGACTTTGTTTAAGCGTATCAGAAACTATGCAAGGCTGGCCCCTACAATTAATGTACCTGTCTTTTGTTTGAAAGGTTCACACTTTCCCTCAAGACTAAGAAACAGAGCTATCTTTTAAATTGTATAGAATTTAACGCTCCCCACAATATGTACTTGGCATACACTGAGTTTGTCTTTTTGTGAAAGATGCGAGTTGACTGAGTAAATAAATACTCTATAGCATTTCTCCATCCGGCCCTACCATTCTGTTAAGGGGTATCCCAAAAAAATACTGTTTCTAGAAACTGGCTTCCAAAGCCTGTTGACTGCACCATGAATTAGCCAGCTTCTGAGACTTCTGTTTGAAAAGGTCCTGTACACACGTGAAGAATACCAGCCTAAACTGATGACAAATTAGAAACAAACTGAAGATGCAACAAGTCATCTATTGCTGTCAGTATGTATAGTTGCAAAGCAAATGAGAATTCTTAAGTATGCGACTCTATTGAAAAGAATGTGCAGATATGCTTAATTTCCAAGTCCAATGAATCATACTTCTTTTCTAGCAGCTTTAGACATGTTTCTTTATTGCAATTTGATAGATAGTCCAGACAATTTCATATTGTTTTCTTGCTAACAAAACTTGATACTTAATTATAAAAAGCCCAAACAAATTTAATTTCTTTCCCTCTCTTTCTCTCTTTATCTTTCTTATATTTCTTCTTTATTCTTTCCTTTCTTACACCCACTACATATGTCAGGGCAGCACTGGGGAAATAACACAGTCTAAATTTTTAACATTAGTTCACATTAGAAAATTGCTGAAAATTAATCCGCTAAAGTGAAAGATCAATCTCTCACTTCAGAAATATTAAGGAGACTGCAAAGCATCCATCAGCAATGCAACAGGCTTTCTATGCAGTATTTTTTACTAGGAATTATTTTCTCAGATTTCAGTATGAATTTGCAGTTCTCGTACTTAGGTGTTACTCAATGAAATTCAACAGCACTGAGAATGGATCTTGTAAATTACACAAACTGCTGATGATTTGTGAGAGAACATAGAAGATTGGCAGTTGAAACCACCAAATAAGGGATCTGTGCCATCTCTCCTAGAAGGCCAAGAAGAGGGTTTAGAACAAGCAAAAATGACCTGAAAACAGACCTATATCATGGAGTTGCTTGTCATTATGAAACACCTCACCTCCCACACTTGGTTTACAAATACATGAAGCTCAAGCATAATTCCAGAATTTAACTATGCCCTGAACTCAGTTCACAGATACTTAAGATCCCTCCCTCCAACTTTCTCTTTATGTTTCTATGGCTTAAGGAAAAAAAAAAAAAAAAAAAAAAAGATAATTGAATCAGTAGGAGACATTAAAATAGTAAGCTAAACTTTCTTTCCTCTACCATAGAATCCTGAATTTTGCTAAAATATGAATGGGAGTTTTTGGCACAATCTCCAACTCCTGGTTGTGTAATTCCATCAAACCTTTTGCATATTACTTGTATAGTTTCTAAGGTGTACTGTGGGGAATATGGCCTTTCACACTTAAGATTAGTGGGATTGTTCTTAATGATAATATTAAAATTAGCAGTAATTCTAAAATTCATCAAAACCAGTATTTGCCACCTACGTTTCCCTATTAAAATGTGTTTGTAAAGTACATAGGGTACAAAACAACAGCATGAGATCCATTATTCAATTACAAGGCTGCCATTAAATCAGGCAGATAATCTGAAATTTTCAGTTACTGTGGGAATTTTCAAAGTAATTAATGGGTTTTGGACAACATGACATCATTGCAGTGACTGACATTTGGTTGAACTTAATATGTCACTTAGCGTTCACTGCTAAGCAACCAAGCTTCTGGTATGCTGAATGTCTGAGACGTGAGGTCAATGTCTGAAGTGTATATGCAACACAATTACAACTCCTATTCTGTAACAAAAGTGCTCGGACTTAAGTTATTATTTCAGTTATTCTCCTGTTTCAGAAAAATTGAATCTTCAAGATTGCCTTTCATAACAGGCAAGTGTGTTCTCCGTAACTTATAGTTCTGCACTTGTTCTAAACTTACATACCTTCCATTTCTGATCTGTGCTGGTGCTTGCTACTTAAATACAGCAAAGTATGTCTTGCAAGTAATAAAGACAAAGCAAAATTAACCACTTTAATCTGGATACTAGTTACCTTTACGTTTACTTCACTAAGGATTGAGCTATTGACCAAGATGGATTTTTCAGGAGGAAAAGAAAAATCCAGCGCTGGATTTGATGTCAAGTTTCCACAACGATGGACTTAAGATGGACTGAGGACAGTGATTCAGGCCTGCTTGGTGAAAAATAATTTTAAATAGACTCCCATAACTCTGATCATATGATCAGAAAATCATTGTACTTATTAAGGAGTGGTTCAGACTTACTTCATCTTAATATTCCAAATAAAAAGCTAACTGATGGATGCTCGTTATGACATTTGTTCAATTTTTACTTCTTAGTCTGCCTATTCTCAAGTCTTCCTTACAGAAGATCAGCTGCCTTACAGAAGATCAGTGAAATGTTACAGCTTTTCATCAAATAATTTTTTCCAGTCACAGCATGTTGCTTCAGGAACTGGTCTCACCTTTTCCGGGAGTAATTTGGAAAAAAGTTCCGCCTTGGCCAAATTTGACCTCTGACTGATTGCTTCAAAACCTACACACCCCAAATGAGAAAAACTGTCCAGGATAAGACATGTAATAATGATCTCACCTGACAGAATGAGAATGATACAACTGAAGTAGAGGCCAGAGTAGTGGAAAAGAAAACGGATATTTTCTTACTTGCTTATTTTCTTTGCCAAATGTGCTCAAACAGGAAGGATAATATAACAGATGATGGTCTGAGCTCCAGAACTCAAGGACAAAAGTATGTGATTCATACATAGTGCAGCTAGTTAAGAAGAGATATATTAAGTAATTCTGGAAGGAAAGCAGCACATGTCAGTATCATTTTTAGTTTGCTCATGCAAGAAATCAATAGCTGAACTTATAAAATATGAGACAGTTTGTGTGATATACCTTCCAGGTAGTTGTATGTACTTCTTTTTCAGCAATATTACTATAAACTGCTAGATACTTTTAGTATTTGGTTGTTATTAAATTATAATTCAACTGTTCTAAAATATCTGTAATTGTCAACTTGATTCATATACAACTGTCTGGCTTAGCTGCAGCTAATGCATATACGGTGTTTTTTGACAAGATTAAAATGGTAGATGAAGACATACTATTTACCAATATCCTGATCACAGCATATTATCTAAACTGGGGCAAATGCTAAGGTGCTTATCAAGTTCCAAATGTAAGAACTTTGCATAGAAAAATGTGACTATTAACATATGTGCATATCTATGTTCTTCATCTTCACGTGTAATCAACTCTCAGCTACAGAAGAATCACTTATGTTCCACTGAGGCTTAAGAACTTCTAAGTCTTTAACAACCTTTCATCATACAAGTTTGTCTTTTAAACATACTGACTTTGAGTGTAGTTTTTCATTTTCTGAAAATTTATGACCTGAACTTCTGAATTGCTGGCAAAATTCTTATGCCCAACATGAGTCTCAAACCAATTTATGGAAATCTCTCACTAAAATCGGTTCAGTGAAAAGACTATTTGTACATCAGTACTATTTGAAGCTGAATGAAAGGCATTCGAGACATTTGTATTTATTTTTGAAGTCAATATACTTAATGTCAATCTTCAAATGAATTTTAAATTGTGTTTTTGAAAACTTCAGGTTAATATTTTTTATATTGCTTCTACATGAGAACCTAGCATTCCAGGCTCTATCCAGCTCCCATTACATTTAGTGGAAGATTCTTATTAATTTAAATAAGAGTTGGATATGTCCAAAGGATCAACTTTAACCTCAGGATTGTTTGTTTCTCTTTTTTTTTTTTTCACAGTGTAGTTGCATTTCATAGTTAAATACTTATTTTAAAACTATTTTAGACAACATTATAATTGAGATAAAAATTGGGATGCTTAAGGTAATAATAGCTAAAAGCAACTATAGAGCATAATTTGACACGTTGATGCCTTATTTCCACACTTCTAATTTTAGAACTTCTCATTGTAAAGATCTACTGCAGTACCTATATGAAAGATGGGATATGAACAAAATTTATATATGAAGGATAAGCGCCAGACTGTATTAGTTATTAAGAAAGGAAGCCAAATGTTATTATCTTGCTAAAGATAGCCAGTTCTCAGTTAAAAGACAGGGAGTTGCAATGCTTTGAGAAGGCCTCAGAATCATGTATTTGGGTCAAACATGACTGATATGACTGATCAATCTTTGCAATTTTTCTTTCTTTTTTTTTTTTTTTTTTGTAACACTGTCACTTCTCAGCATAAAATCACTTTTTAATGAATTGAGAATTGCTTTCAAGAAGCCAACCTCCAATGGATGGGCTCAGTTTCAGTTATTGCTCATCTTGCTTTTAAACTTGCTGGTTTTAAGCTGGATTTAAGAAAAAATGTTTCATGTGGTGGGACTTTGTAGGTCATATTGCAACTGCACTTTTAGTACACTGGCTAGAATATAGAGGCTCTCTTGTTGCATACGCTGCAGTCCTCAATGAAAAAATGTGCTCATGGCTTACCCAGAATCAGATTTGGGATTCAGGACTCCTGGGAACACTCTCACGTTCGCTCCATATAGGCTGTGTGGTTCTATGAAGATGACTTGTGCCCACACAGCTACACAAACAATTTTGCTGTGATTGCTGCAAAGGCTGTTTTGTGTAGTAGGAGATCATCAAAATAACCATACATCCAATGAGTCTTTTCATAGTTGACTGCTAGCTGGGAGGTTTTTTCTGCTCTTTAAAAATGTTTCTATTTTGATATTGCTTTTTCTGTTTTTCCACACAATGCAAAATTCTTCTTCCATTTGCTTTGCAGCCCAGTATTCATGTTTACTTGCTACAATCCTCAAATATGGGAACATTACATTTGTCAAGAATTGCAAGGTGTTAAAAATCATGAAAGCCCTGTAGTTTGGTAAAAATGAGTCCCAAAACTACAGTTTTCTATTATCACCTGCTACATTTCTGTAGGCATTTCAGTTGGACTGAGGAAGAAACCAGGCCCATTTCATTTTAGCAACTCAGGAAAAATGTGGTTAATTTTATTGGTAAACAGCTTGACTGAAAGTGTCCTCTGTGCACACACAGATTAAGGCTATGCACCAATCTTAATCACAATGATATGAAATACTTACACCACAGCACCCTGTTGTTAGGGAAGGTGTTTAGATGCTATACAATGTGGCCAGAGTACAAACTAGTCTTAGAAGTAGGAATATTTGCATGATAATCTAGCTCTAAGTGTTTTGCTTCACAAAAAGGTCAGATTATAAAACTGACTTTAAACTCTACTCCAAAAGCAAATAGATATCACCCCTTTAGTAGTTCTTAGGAGGCAAGCATTCTCTATTTCCAGCCAGCAAAGTCGTATATGAACTCCAGAATCTTTTCATTACTGAATGAAAATGGAAAAGCTTATCCCATATTGTTTGACTTCAGGTTTTCCCTTTAATATACATTTTTGCATATATAGTCCAGGATGTTTTAGTCTTCACAATCAATATTGGACTGGGAGGTTTATTGTTCACTGTCCATTGCTCTCATTTCTAAGGTACTTCCTTCCGTCAGCTATTTGTATCATTGCTTAGCTTTGGTAAGACAAGCAATGTCAGTTATATGCACAACTGAGCAGAAATGTGAACACTTGGAACGCTCTTCTTTCACAGTGAGTTGTTTAATACCTATTGTTATGTCGCTTTTTAGTTTAATTAGATAAAGTTCAAAACTCAGTCAGCTGCGCTTGTTTGGGACAATGGGGACATCTGCTGGTCAGTGGGACAAACGGCCTCACATCCCCACAGCTTTCAGAGGAACGCAGAGAGAATCACAGAATATTCCCGAGTTGGAAGAGACCTACAAAGATGACCTAGTCAAAATCCTGGCTCCACACAAGACTGCAAACCTCACGTTTGAGGGAATTATCCAAACGATTCCTGCAGCTTGAGGCTGTGAGCACTTTTGAAAGGAGGAGTGTGGCAAGCATCACTTATTTTCACCTCGCTTATTTTCCATTGGATTTCAAAAGACGTACCTTGCAATTATGGTCTATTACTGAAAATATTTCATTTTTAGAAGGCCAGTAACAGCTTGCAGTAATGTAAAACAAGAAGTCCACCTGGAGGAGGAAGTCACTGGCTTGTCACTTCCTTCTCAGTAGGTACCACTTGCACAAACACACAGCACACACCATTGCTTTCAGCTGCTTTCAGTGGCGCATACGGTTCTGCTCATAGCAGGCACTCAGTGCTGCACAGCCTCTACAGTTCACTCTGCAACCAGACTGTCCCATCGTTAGTACAACAGGCTTCATTCTCACATATTCTTCTCCAAAGAGAAACTCAAGAACCAGAATCGTAGGCAAAAATTCATGTTGGCTCACTGCAATGTAATTTAGAAACTCAGAGCAATGTCTCTCAATTTGTTGTAGCTGGTACAGCTAGCTGGGACTCCTGAAATTATGCTAACCAGAAAATCGACCACAGAAGTAAGACACCCCTGTGAAAATGTATCTAGGTTTGGGGTCACTGACCAGTAGCTGACAAACATAGCTATGGCTGTGCCTAGCCATGCTGAGCAGAGGAGGAGGAGAAGAAGAAGAAGAAGAAGAAGGAGAAAAAAAAAAACAACAACAACAACAAAAAAAACAACCAGAAGGACTGTAATTTTGCAGTTTTTGCTGTAGTTTGCCCATATTTTTTTGTTTGTTCTAATGTTCAGGAGCATAAAAAGAAGACAACTTGTCACCTTTGAATGCAAATGTATACAAATTTAAGTTACAAATCCATTCTGGTCTTTATCCTGTATAGGATTGCTAGGCAAATCAGTACTACAAAATACTAGAAGTATCCTAAAAATCATTGGAACAAGTATATTAGTAAAAATCAAGTTTATGCAGGTTTTTCAAGTTCATGCTGCCAATGGAGGGAGTTGGCAAACTCTGGGGAAGAAACTTGAAATCTATCAAGCTGAAGCCTTACAACTTCCAAACAAAATAAATCAGAAGAGGACAAAATATGAACAGAATTGTCTAGAGTAGTAACAGCAACCACAGTTTCATCACAGACAGCAAAAGGGATAAGGTGTAAGTCAGAAGAAGCTTGCTGACATGTTACACCCATCCTTGAGCAGCTCAAAAGCTTATTCTTTAAAAGTAGCCATGAATATCCTTCATCTTTTTCGAGGGATTGTTTCTATGAGTCAAGATTGCTGGATCCAGCACAGCATTTACTGTTGTTACCAGTAGCAAGAGCAATCAGAAAAAAAAGAAGGTAATATCTGTACTTTGTTTGTCTTTTGGATAAAATGGCACATAACATTTTTGACTTGCTGTATTATATCATAATTTCCCTCTTGACTTCAGCTGTCAACATGTCAGACTGTTCTGATCCCCTTTCAAGCTTTCATGACAAAAGCCCCCAAGAGATTAATTCTTTTCATTCATCAGTTTTCTACTTTAAAGTCTTCCATGCCTTGAGGGAAGGAGAGCAAACACAAGGGGGTCAGTAGGGGGTTAAACATTCTTCGACCATATGAAACAAATGTGCTGGCCTACTGGTTGTCATAGGCTGGTAGTGGGAGAAATTGATTAGCAAATGAAAGAGACAAAATGGCTAACTAATTCTGCACATTTATCTGTGAGAGTTCAACACTGTAGGCTACAGCTTTCTCATAAAACATTTCTATGAGCCTTTCTGGTTTTAACTGCTTTGACACGCTTTCCACCAGTGCTTTGATTTTTGGCTAAGTGATTTCTACTTCAGTGAAAAATCTCTCCCTATGGAGCAGCAGCAGGTGTTTTGTTACTGTTTTCCATGCCTTGACCTGCTGGAGAGTTTTCTTTTGATTTTCATAGGGTAAATGCCTCAGAAACGTAATGCTTCTCACAGTAACTACTGCACAGAGGAGAAGAGGAAGCAGGATCCAGGAGTTCCTACTGTTAAAGTGTTAAGTTTTAGCAAAATACATCAAAATAATCTAACATAAGTCTTACCTTCAACTGCTCTGAAGGTTAGACATTGTGTGTGAAACATTTCACACAGCTTCTTTTGGAAATGTAAACTGCCTACAGTAGCTCAGAACAAGAAAACTCAGGGGAATATCCTTTACCGGGACTGCATTAAGAGCATTTTCCTTTCCAGATGACCGAAAATGATAGCAGTTTGTATTTGGTTTGAACTCTTGTACAAACTGAACTAGTTTTTGACATGCAGCAAGATTTACGTCATTTCTGAATACTGGTACCAATAAGGAGCCCAGCTTCATGTAGCTTTCTGATTGATTTCCATTGGTCTCAAGTTTAGAGACGATCATTACTGTGATCTAAAAGGTATTTGACACATATGTTCTTAGTGATTTATGCATGAAAACTGAACTTCCACTTCAAAATGAAATCTACTCAAAATATTGAAATAGTGTACATGATCAAAGTAAAGTGGAAAGTGAAAAAAAACAAGACAGAAAATTAATACAGTATCGAGCCTTTTTTTTCCCCACAATGCCTACCCAAGTAGTAACTCAGCATAAATACAGCTACAGTCTTTTTTAGAATTCTTAATGTATTCTGCTAAGAACGTGGCAGTGTTCTTTTCTCTGTAATCCTCTTTATGGTCATTTGGCATCATCTAAGTGATCTTGG
Source organism: Phasianus colchicus (assembly GCF_987193195.1). Classification (NCBI taxonomy): domain Eukaryota; kingdom Metazoa; phylum Chordata; class Aves; order Galliformes; family Phasianidae; genus Phasianus; species Phasianus colchicus. The sequence goes on from NC_143448.1 coordinate 14,283,317, forward strand.
AGTGCAAGCTTTTGTGAAAACCAGTATCACCTTGGTTCCCTGCTCACTTAAGGTCAGATGTTTAAGGCACCTGAAATTGTGATTACATAGGTGGTACAATTCTAAAAAGTACCTAAGTTCTTAATTTTCTCTGTATTAGTTGGTTTGAAAATTCTATTCTCTCTGTAATAACAATTTTATATGCCTTTCAAAGCTGGAACTTTAAAATTGGGCTATTAAATATATTTTAAATGTTGCCTTCTGAATTTCAAGATCTTGAAATCTAACTGTTGGTCTCCTCCATAACTGGAATGATATGGTATGTTATAACCTCTGAAGTATTACAGAATAAAAAGAATGACAAGTGAGGAGGAGACTCTGAACAGGCACCCTATTTTCTTATGAAGGAGCAGCTACTTGGTAGCCACTCTATAGCATTTTCATTAGTGAAAGTATGAATGGGCAAGTACCATAGGCATTGAGCATTAGATTTTAGCACGTGCAGCTCCAGCAATAAGTACATGCTGTCTGCAGTACCGAGCTCTGCCAATAACTTATCCACTCATAGATAACATCTTTGAACTTTGCCCAGAGAGTCGCACCTGAACTGCATTTGCTCGTTTCCAATCTGCCATTAGCTGAATCTGTCCCCAGCGAGATTTATAAAAGCATTTATCTGTTATCACCATTTCCTTTTTGATGTGCGTTATAAGTGAGACATTTCTGGTGTTTTGTGTGAACTTGCAAAACAAGAAATGCTTAAAGTGAACTGTTCAAACATTTCACACATGCATAACTGGAAAGGCAATAATTACAACAAGTGCTGCACTAGCAGTCTGTATAGCTATGTGGACTTCCTTTGAATAAAAAGAATTTGTAATAGTGATGATCACCTGGATACAGAATAGAACTAGTGCACTCTTGGTATGGGAACCCATTCAGTATGCTGATATGATAAGAACAAAATCACAGTATCACAGAATCGTAGGGGTTGGAAGGGACCTCCAGAGATTATCAAGTCCAACCCCCCTGCCAAAGCAGGTTCCCTACGCCAGGTTGCACAAGTAGGTGTCCAGGCGGGTCTTGAATATCTCCAGAGAAGGAGACTCCACAACCTCCCTGGGCAAAATAACTTGCTTCATTTTCACATGCACTGTGGAAAATAATTATGAAAAAATGTTAAAGCAAGTGCACAACAGTAGCAGTTTGGTTTTCTAATTACTATCTTTACAGATAGTAATGGCTAAAAATATAAGCAAACATAATACATTTGTTTAACTATTAGTACAGAACATAAGTGCATGTGGAAATGCAATAGGTATTCAAAGCCCCAGGCAAGCAAAGCAAGCTCCGTGGATGGCTATGGCACATTGACTGTAGCTTTTCTTTTTACCATCCTGTGGGTTGTAATGAAAACTGCACCAGCACTCCTCAAGGCACCATGAGTGAATGAATTTCTTTTGGTATCTTGAACTCTCTGAATGTCAAGCTACTTTCTGGCAAGACATGTGATAGGAATTTGTTTATATTATGTGATAGGAATTTGTTTATATGTTTTTACGACAGAATTATAGGATGTTCTGCTTCAATTAGAAGTGCACCAGAAATGGGCAAAAATAACTTTTCTCTGCAATTGGCAAATCTTTAAAATTCCAACCAAATCAAAGTTTGGTTTGACCTGTTTATATCCATGCAAGTCAGAAGCCCTCTGCACTCTCCTATACTTCAAACCTTAGAGGTCATCTGTCAGATTTTATTTTTCTTTCTTATAAGGACTCCAGGATAGAATGAAAGATAGAGATTCATTCCTGGGATTGGAATAAATGATGAGCTAACTATTGTCAAAAACATCCTAGCTCTTTCGGTGCAGAAAGGTTTGCAAGTGGATATGTTAATGTATTTTTAGATTCTGTTTGAACAGCTGACAAAGACAAAATAATTGACAACAGATGCAAGGTTAGAAAGTGACAACTGAAAGCATCACCATAAGTCTGGAAAACTTCATATGGGGACTTGGAGGAAGATGGGCAAAATAGTCTGATTTCTGGGACTGAGTTTCATATGTATCTGATTGTTATATGAGTCAACTGGAGACTACTTTTGTTTCCATTTAACACCATGTGGAGTGCTGGAACCATGATAATTGGTTCTGGTGAATGATCTTTGTTGGTTAAAAGGCTAAAATTCAAAGCCTGGAATCAGTACTTTAAGAAAATTAGAGATTTTACTTGTGGACACAAGACATTAAAGACCTTACAATTTTTTTTTTTAGTTTAAGAACAGGTCAAATCAAGTGACAATCTAAAACAAGTGACTTTTTTGAATGTAGAAGACACAATTCAAGACAGACTTAATTTTCGTGAAAAGTTCAGATGAGATGACTGTGGTTACGTTTAGTCTTGGGAAATTCTTCTTATGCTGTAAACATTTCATAGAGGAACATTCATATAGTGATCTTTAGTTTTAATATATTTTTTGGCAGATCATAAATGAAATATATACTGTCTAAACATGTATAGATTTCTAATAGCAGAAAAGCCTATACAGATTGCCTACAGCTGTCCTAACCACATGAAACAATTGAACAACTTCCAGTAACCTTATTTTGCTGTAAATTCATTCATCAGATGTTAGATGTTGGGCCACAGATAAATAATGAACAGTTTGGCTGTGTAATATTGTCTGTTGGTACAATCTTTCACTTCTACAGCAATCCAATCCTTTCTGTAGGATGTAGACAAGAAAATATCAAAGACTTGTTTTCTCCAATTGCTATTGAACTTCATAAATGAAGATCATGTTGTGGAAGAACATGCCTTTATGTGGACTGATTTTCCAATCTTTGTTTAATGAAATTCTAAGTTCTATCATCAGAGCAGATATTGGCAATAACATTGCCTATGCATAGGAATCAACATTACCATCCTTAAGTGAAAAAGTTAAAAGCTTTGTTCAGTTGGGAATTATTCTATGTAACTTAAATCTACACAAGACTTGTAACTGTCTTCACAGAGAGCTCTGCAACTGTGTTAGTTGTTACTGAAGTGATTACTGTGTCTCAGACTTGAAAACATTTCCAGCAATTCAATATTTCCAGTTTCAAGTTCAAAACCAAGAACAAATTGCAAGCCAAATTTATTCTGATGTAATTCAAGTGGAGGATAAATCTGGTCTCAAGATTCCAGGTCATGTTTTGAGCAAGTTTGGAAGTGCCCCTATTTCTTTTAACTTAACATTTGCTTATAATGTGAAGCAGGATAATGGGCAGTGCAGTTTTTCAGTGTTAACTGGAACAAAATTGCATATTCCTGATGACTTTTCATACCATCTTCAACAGAGATTATATAAGGTATAGAATGCACTGTTTTACCATGAGTCCGATTTACCATTTGTTTTCAACCAGTCTAATTCTATTGTTGTAAGTTCCACACTAATTTAATATTCACACTAGTGAGAATATGTTAGAATAGGATAGGTTTCACCTGTACTAAATTTTTGTAATGAAGTTTCAGAAATGCTGACATGGTAAACATGCATGACTCGTAACTGCACCTATATATGAAGTCCTTTATATTTTTGCTAATGTTTGATAAATTTGAAATAAAAAAAATCAATGGTCAAACCTTTAACATTTTGAGTTGCTGTTAAGTGTACATGTGGGATGGATGGTCAAAATTTTATCCTAGGATTGCCTTTCAATCAATCAGAAAATTCTTCCCCTACAATCAGAAGTGTAATAGAATGCAAAACGGTAGTGGATTATTGGCCTATCCAGCTGTAAAAGTGCAAAATACCCACACAGTGCACGTGTACTAGACTTAGGACATTCTGATCGTTTTCTAATTGCCATAAAAGTAAAGTCAGCTAATGATATTGTACATGTTGACACCAAAAAAGCTAGCATGCTTTCAACAATTTCTCACCCATCTTATCTACTTGTAATACCCCAATTCAAAATTGACATGCACAGATCTCTTACAGTATCCAGAAACTCCAGATGATTTGTAGCCACAACCTGCAGCAAAAAGGATGAGCAAAGTATGATCATATTTTATCCTTTAATTTTTCCTATTCTCCTTCTCTCCCAGCTTTACACAATCAGAGTTCTCCTCTCCCATATGATGAATTTTTTCAGAAGTGATTATCAGGTGTGCTTAGAAAGTGCTAAAAAGAGTTTTTTGAATGTCGTATCTCACCTCATCTGGTGTTTCATTCCTGCCAGCATAACAGTCATCAAAAAACTTAACAAAAAAAAAAGCCAGTGTGTTTCATTCCTTCAGTAGGTTTTGTATCTCTTCTGCATAATAGACTGCTAGATTATATTACAAGAGAAGAAAGCCAGAATGGCAGACATAGAGAACAACTGCAGAAGACAATTAAGGACAAATAATTTGGGAATTGAGTGGTAGATGGATGTTATGCATGTTATAAATTCATATAAGAAATAACTTATTGGGTCTGAATGAGGACACAGTTTGGGATGGAATACGTATGACTGTGACCTTTCTTTTCAGTGTGCAATAATTGTTAAAAGAGCTGAAATATTTTTTCATAAAATGATTATGAGTTTTGAGAGGTGACATTTGAAAGAAAGTTATAAATTATAAAGCAGACATCTAAATGTTTTCATAATGCTGAAATGGTTATTGTTATAAAATGTATTTGATGTAACAGGAAGCATATGTCTCATTAGGCTGACTGCACAGAAAATGTTCTCTGTAGCCCAACTACATAATCATTCACACTGAATATGTGCCATTCACCTCCCAGTATATGCTCACATGAAATCTGGTGAAATACAAATGTATGCTAATACAGATTTAGATGTATACATTTCACATGCTCAAAGCTCACTTATGCCACTGAAGCCATCCCCATTATATTGAATCCAGCAATGTCCAATGGTCCCAACTGGAAATCTCTCCATTAAATTCATTGGACCTTTTGTAATAATCCACTCAAATCAAGTAATGTAAAATTGAACTCATAGCACAAGAAATTTATGAGGAGGATTTTATCAGTAACATTTACACCAGTCTATCCTTTTAGCTGGGATGATTTAAATGTTGCTTGCGCTAACCATGTAAATCTCTCACTGATGTCACTCTGTCAAGATAATATGGCCTGACCTGTGAAGTTAATACATTGTGTACAATGATGAAAGAAAATTTAATGAGTTTACAATACATAGTCAGGTTACCAACAAAGCATTTTAATAGCTATTTGAAATATGCTTACTTAGAAAATCATCATTCACAGAGAGAGAAACATACAGCAGCCCCTATGGTTTACAGTGCTTTATTAATATCTAGGTTATATGGGCACCAAAATCTTCAAACAAAACTAAATAATCTTGATTTTGTAACACCTTTGCGAACAACATTAATGTAGGAAATATACATATTCTTCTGTAAGGGAAAAATAAGTATCTACCAACCCAATGCAAAAGATCACAAAAAAACCCTACAGAATTACAAACCCAGTTTAACTGAATGATCAGTGCTAACTCAGCTATGAATGCAACTGTCACAATCAATACACTGGAATTGAGAGAGAGTGTTTGGAACAGGCTGCCCAGAGAGGTTGTGGATGCCCCATCCCTGGAAGTGTTCAAGGCCAGATTAGATGGGGTCCTGGGCAGCCTGGTCTAGCATTAAATGAGGAAGTTAGTGGCCCTGCATGTGGCAGGGGTGTTGGAGATGCATGATACTTAAGGTCCCTTCCAACCCTGGCCATTCTGTGATTCTGTGATTCTGTGTGGCAGGTAGGTGGCAAATGAGTGAGGGCAGGCTCTTTCCAGCAGGGCCCAGAAACAGGATAAGGGGCAACAGGTTCAGACACAGGAAGTGCCATCTGAAAATGAGAAACAACTTCTTCACTTTGACAGAGAACTGCAACAAGCTACAGGAGAGGTTGTGGAGTCGTCTTCTCTGGAGATATTCAAATACCATCTGGAAGCTTTCCTCTGCAACCTTCTATAGGGAACCTGCTTTAGCAGGAGCTGGACTAGATGATTTCCAGAGATCCCTTCTAACGGCTATGATTCTGTGATTCTGAGTTACCAGAATTACAATTCAAATCTGCTTCAGTCTGAGTTTACCTTAAATGTGGTTACTGGAAAACTGAGCTTCTGGTTAAATTCCTTGTGACATATTGCTGAGCACATACAGGCTGCACAGAAATTATCTGCTTTGGAGTCTCTTTAGTGACTGATGCTGACAGGCAGGATGGTTAGAACTCAGCATTAATGCTGGTTTAAGTGTCACTTAGGGCACCATGCTTAATTAGGTAAAAACATAATTTTTATGAAGCAACAGATTCACATTTAACATAAACTGTTAAAAAACAAGGAGTTCAAACATAAAAATGCCATGAAGGGAAATGGAGAAGATAATGTTCTAAAAGAACATCATGGATTGAGAAAAATAGATGGATTCCATAATAAGGCAGTCTGAATGAAAGTCTGAAAAGCAGAAGAGAGTCTGTTTAGTCACTCAACCTATAAACATACAATGATCACAGAACACAATGAAGTGGCTCAATGCCAGCCAGCTTAAACTGAAAACTATTTAATTCATCATAGCACTGCAGTACTTACAAACTAAATATGTGCAGGTAGTTCTACATCCGCTGAATTCAATGGAAAGATTCTGTGATTATTAGTGAAGTTTTCTAGTCTATGAGTTATTGATGGGGAAGAAAAAAAAAAAGAGGATAAGAGATGAAAATACTCAAGTTCTGAGAATTCACTAGGATAGCCATATACTGAATCTATATAAGGCTTTGATTTCATACTATCTCCTCTCCCACAGATGGTCTACTTAGCCCACATTCATCCTCCCTTCTTCCACTTGCATTATCTGCAGCTGGTGACATTTTCTTATCCTAATTCCCAAGACATCTTCCCCAACCCAATTCTTTTCTGCCCCTTTGACACTCTAATCATCTTTCCAAGAATACAGTTCAGAATACATTCAGCATTCTATTCACCTGTGTGATTCTCAACAAGACACAGAATTCTTATATTTTATTGTGATATTATCTTACTGAGCATAAGAGAAAGAAGTAACAGAAGAGCTTGCGTGCCAGCTGTATGGAGCAAGGACACAGAATGCTTATTAATGTTTGAGGCCATGACCCATGTCTTTTGACAACATGAGAAATATTTTACAAATCACCAAGTATCCATTTTTTTCCTCATTTTGTTATTGTGCAAATACTTTTCTCTGACTATTTTGCTTTCTTCCCAATAAATAAATAAAATCCTACTATTTTTCTTGCATTTATATCATTTATCAACGTATATAACATTAGTCATCAAGTGGACAAAAATTTAACCTATTTTTGTCCTTCTGTCACTTAATAATGCATGCATGTCTGCAATAGAAGCAAAAAAAACCAACAACCCCGAATGTTTCCCACCAAATGATTTTGAACAGAATTTACTCTTCAAAAATAGCTTTCACAAGATGGTTCCTTTTAATGTTGTTCTAGACTTTCAAAGCCCTGGTTATTACTTTACAAATAAGAATGTAAGAATGAATTCAAAATGTAGCTGTCACTAGAAATTCACCTTCATTAGATGTAACCATTCAACATATCTAAGTAAATATTTTTGTAGCTGTTCTGTAAATTAAATAATAGCTGATTCATCAACTCATAATAAACCATATATATATATATATTTTGTGTCCTGAATGTTAATCTTCAAAACACACTTATCATTACAATAATCTAGGTCAGGCCAGTGAAGTTAGAAAAATGTAAAATATTAGCACTAATAGAAGATTCCTTGTTAATAGCTCTGTGAAATGAGGTGAACACATCTTTTTGTTACTTTGGAAGGAATGCAGGTACTAAGTGATTATACAATTTAAGACTTGGTCTTGCTTTACTTCTGCACAGTTTACACACAGTCAGAGAACAGAAGGGACCTTAGTTACTAACTGGAGGTACCCAGCACTTTTGAGGACTGGTCACAAAACCACTGATCTAGTCCTTTCTCAAGAAGTAGAACAAGCTTTCAAGCCAGAAATGATTTAGACAGTTTGCCATGACATTTTAGGGCTTCTATGAAAAGCTCTGTAACTGCATCTCCCACGTCAACATTTCCATGCTCCTATTGTCTATTCAAGAGATAATTAAGCTTCTTGAAATTCCTATGTCTGACATTCATATGCATGAGTAAGCATATAATCTTTTAGTGAGGACATCCAAAGCAGCATGAATGTCCCAATGCCCACCCTGTCTGCCATAGAAAGCATTACCAAAGGTGTCTGGAGCTGAATATACTGGCTGCCCAAACTTAACTAAAAATACAAGTTATGGTCATAAATGAGAACTATGGTGAGTCTCTCTGAAAATCAGCACAGATGGAACCTGGAATGGAATCTGGAATGGACATTTGCCAGTGGGGTAAACAGCCCCTGCAATAAGTAAAACCAGAGCAACTCTTCAATTACAGGAATAAAATGTGATAGGCACGCACAATTTGCTATTTCTTTGGCATCTCTGACCTACCATTTTACTACTCAGTATTTTATTGTAAGCTACCTCTGAGCCAAACCTGAAACTACACTGATTATTTTACATGAGAGAGTCCCCTTCATTAAAAAGTGGTAATGTGGGTAATCTGTTGTTTTGTTAGGAATATTTTTGTACTGAAAATGAGCACTCCTGTGGTGGGAAACATCTTGTGGGCAGCAGTTAGGTGAGAGTGCTAAGTGCTGCTGAAATACGGTCAGAGTTGAGGGAAACTGCCATATCACATACCAAAACTAGGTCACTCTTTTTATTTGGAATATAATCCACCTAACAGCCAGATGTCAAGAACACTTTTTTTCCTTGAGTAACTTTCTGCTGAGAAAATAAGGGGAAAAGATGATTTGATATTCATGATTAAAAACAATTAAAACAGGGAGAAAGCAAGGTAGGAGTAAGGCTTTAAGAAGAGTTCTCCAAATGCATCTCAAAGAATTTGCCCTGACAAAGCACCTTCTCAAGGCTTTATGATCTCTGCACAAAAAATTACATACTAAATGTATGTCATGAGGATGAAATGGAAGTTACATCCTAAAGAAAACAGAGTAGAAAGGAGGAGTTCTGTGAAATGGAATACATTTCTATATGTACTTGATCCAAGAGATACCAAAGAATATTGTAGCTTAAAGTGCTGCCTGGACTCATACCCTGTGTTCCTTTTCCCACTGTCACAAGCCAGAATGCAAACTTTTTATAGAACTCCCAGGTCTTTTTAAGAAATTCACCTGAGGTCCTTTATATTTGTCATTTGAAAACACTGTGAAGTGGGACAGGATAGACTAGACTAGACAAGGCACAGTCATGACAGCAGGTCAGTTTGCCCAGGAGCACTGCCTGCACTATCAGAATCACACAGTTGGTAGACCAAGGAGGTTAAAAGCACAAAGTAATCATATATAGACTAGTCCAGAGGTGAGCAGACAGGTCTGCAGACTCCAGTTTTACTCATATATTTCTGTGTCTTTACTTCTGATGATGCTGATATCATGTTAAGTTCACTTGAAATATGTATAGGTGTGCAGGTCTGGAAAGAGATGGCTGGCAATGTGACCCCATCCCTGTATAACAGTTTAGAAATAAAGTTAACAGGTTTGTCTTCTATATACAAAGAGGTAAAAGAAAGAAATATAGTCCTAGTGAGGATAAGAGCAAATGTCTTTTGACCTACCTCATCTGAGCCTAACACACCACTACACAGATTGGAAGATTTTTTTGTTTTTGTTTTTCTTTTTCTTTTTTCTTTTTTTTTTTTTGCCTCTCTCTCTGTCTTTTCTGACGCTTGGAAATAAAGGAACATAGGACAGTCTTGATTTTTGCCCCTCCTCTGATGCTTCCCCAAAGACTCAATCCTGCTTTTAGAGATTGACTGTTGTCCTGCTTTGCCTTAGACAAATGTAGGGCTGTGTTTCCCTGTGATGAGACAAAATACGTTCCTACCAGTGCACAAAGCCATACATATGGCCTACCATGGCACAAAGCCATGTTTCAGTCACAAGGGGAAGAAGACTGTGCAGAGGGACATCATTCCCCTGACAGCCAGACAGCATTGCTCTGGAAAACAATACAGAAGTACTTTCCGTCGAGAATAGCAATGGTCATAGGCTTAGGAAGGTTTCCAGTGACATCAATCCATTTGCTGAGGCCTTGAATATAAGGAACTGGAGGATGACATATTACTACTTCAGGCTGCAGTAATAACTGCAGAAGATAGTTCCACTGCAACAGGTATTCATTGTCGCCATCCATCATTCTTTGTGAAGAACTATTGAACAGATGAAGTAAAATCACCTTCGAAAAAAAATCAGACCTAAGATTTGAGTTCAGATTTACTCCAACCTGTCCACATCATTACATCAAAACTGATCCCTTAACAAACGAACATTTCTTCTTCAGGAAATGTTTCTCTGAAGCATTTACTCTTGAACAAATCAAGCTCAGCAGCAATGCTCTAGAAAAATACCACGTTCCAACAAAATAGCACAAGGTTGGGTGCTATTCTTAAATGATACTCAGTTCAGTTTAAGTGTTACTTCAGATCTGGAGTCACTATAACTGTTTTCATATCCCCCATCTTAGATCCTAAGAGATCTAAGAAAACACCAGCCAGCAACATTAAAAATAGCTTGCTGTATGTTACTACTTCTATTATTTGGAAAACCTCCAGAAGGAGTTATTATTTTGTGTATGTTCTCAAAAGGAAACTTTCTAACTACTCGCAAAATATAACAAGGTAGAGCTGAACTGTGCTACAGCAGATTTTTGATAAAGAACTGTGTGCTTTGTCTTGTCTTCTTTAAGACTTCAATGTCTAAAGCATATTTCCATATTTAACCTTAAACATTTAATAGTAGGACTAGGTTAATGGAGACAACTTCTGGAAGATCCCAATTCTTGGAGAATGACGTGATGTAGAGCTCACAGCATCAACTCCATACGTTTTGCTGTCACAATGGGATATTTTAGTATGGCTTAAATTTGTGTCTGAAAATGGCAAACAAAACACAATGCTAACAACTGCATTCTTTCAGAGGACTGATTA